>NC_031769.1:132626598-132692359 GCF_001522545.3 Parus major | reverse complement strand
TCCTTTCCTCTCCTTTCCTCTCCTTTCCTCTCCTTTCCTCTCCTTTCCTCTCCTGTTTTTTTTTAAATATAACATTCAGTGTTCAGTTGGGAAGCTGCTTATATTCTCTACAGAATCACTGAAAAGAATTTGACCTCTCAAGAGGAAGTAAGTGCTTCAGTAAATTAAAAATATCATAACACTGAGTTATTATTACATACACAGGAAGAAAAATTATATAGGTCATCCTGCAGTTTTAATATTTAGAATGAAAAAGAGTTTTTCTTGAGAGAATGCATGGTTATAATATATGAGTTTGTAAGGTAGTTGCTGTTCATCTTTTTATGAAGAAGGACAGATTTGGAACATTTTCCATATATATTCCTCTGGCTACACCAATAAGATCACTTCATATAAAACATAAACTGCTGAATAAAACGTAAAATACAGAAAATATCCTTCTGAGAAGCACAAAAATATTAGATAAATAATGAACAAACATTAGGAAATCATGAACATCTACAATTTCAGGACATCAAAAACATCAGCTAAAGCTTTTCTAATGGTTCACAGACCAACTAAAGATCTTATGCAGCTTGCTACAAAAATGAAAAAGAGCTGTGTTTTCCATGTTTTCCACTTGGCTCACAGGTAGGCAGATTTGGCAACTCATCTGCTACAGCAAAGCTTTGTGCAGAGAGGCAAACACTGTTGCTGGAGCAGAAGAGACACAATTCTGTAGAGGATCTATTTATACCATTTATACCATATATACCATTTATACATCCATGCTGGATCCCCTTAGCTCAGTTTATCACTTTATACACAAACTCCAGTATCCACAGGCAGGACTACAGGTGTCTTCAGACCAGCCTCCTGAGCTGAGTTCTAGCTCCCCCAGCACCAGCTCAAGCACACCATGGGCACAATCACCCTTTGCTCTGTGCTGTTTATCTCCATGCCTTCCTCAGCAGCCTCTCAGATGAGAAATCTGAGAGGCTGGAGAAGGGACAGTGTGGGTCTCTGGTCCTGTTTGTAATGCACCAAGCACTGGAGGTTTACTAATGGGGCTCCCAGATGTCAGAGTAATTAACAGCTTGACCACTTTGTCTTCCTCTTAAACTGCTAAATGAGATAGGTACTGGGTAGACATTGTGTTCATTAAAGATGTTATCACTGCTTAATAAAATAATCTTATAATTAGCTTAAATCAGTCAAAATTTTGAACTCAAAAAATAAATAATGGGCTTTAACAATGCTGGGGTATCTTCATTATCAAATTTTAGTAAGTGTCCAGCATTTCAAAAATGGTGAGGCATGATGAGGGAAGTGATTAATTCATTATGTGTTCATTAATAAATTGTTTGGAGGTAAGTTTTTGTTCCTAATTAAAATCTTACAAGGTTTGAGAACAGAACATACAGAAGTATTTCTGTCTTTTTAATGAGCCACTTTTCCACATTACATCTCCTCTCTAGATAAATATGAACACAACTATTTGTGTTATCACTGCAATGAAAATCACATCATTTACTTGTACAATATACACAGAGCTCATGTCTCACAAGTTGTGCTTTCATACTGACAGTCTACAGCAGTAGCTATTACAGAAGAACTACACATATATTGAAATAGTATTTTGCTGCCACATTAATGTCACAGCAGAAGTTAAGAACCCTTAGATTAGATTACACATAGGCACAGGACTGATATCTACAGATGGTTTGGGGTGGATGGTTGTGAAACCACAACAGCTGCACAACCGTGTGCAAGACAGACCTGGAATGAAGAGGTTTATTTCCCTTGCTGCTATGATTACTTTATGCACCAACCAGAACATAATTTCCACATCCTTTTGTGCCTCAAGAAGTTTTACTTCAGTCATCAGATCCTGATTCACAAAGTTATTAGAAATTCCCACATTGTGCTCTCACTGCATGTTTTTGTTTAGACAGAGATGAGCAGTCTCCAAGAAGAAAACATTTTAGCTTTACAAACAGCAAAAAAGTTTCCTTTCCTAGTTAGCTTCAATCCTAAATTAGCCAAAGTAGTTTGGCTGAACTCTTTCCTGAGTGTTGTTTAACTGTTTCAAGGAAAAAACAACACACAAAGTAAACAATTATTAAAAACCACCCATTTATTAAAAATCACCATAATTTGTAGGATACAAAAGCAGATATGAACATCATTTGGGCACTACAGTGGTAAATAGCTAGAGAAGACTGAATTAAATATTCCAATTAAGTTAGCAATTCAAGTTTAAAAGGAATTCCAGTTCTTGGATTGAAGCTGTGAACTCAGTGGGGCTAATTTACAGTTCTGTTTTTGGTGCAAGTCTGTTGTGACAAGAAGTGGGGAACAAACAACCAACTTTTGTCCCACGCACCCCTCTGCTTGGGTGGTGCACTATGCACACACATGTCCTGCCTGGAAGGTAAGAAGCTGCCAGACTTTCCTGCTGCCAACAGAATTCCATACTTGTATTTGAATCACTGCAATTCCTAACACACCAGTTTTATGCAGGTGAAGCCAATTTCTCCCTACAGCCTCCTGAATAGCATTGTGCAGAAATGATGGACACATTGTGCTTAAAGCTTTGATGAAGCAAACTCAGAGTCAACTTTATGAACACTGACAGCTTGTGCAGATTTATACCTTTATCCAGGACTCACCCCTGAACATAATAGGGTAAATTATATTTATATTGTACATAAAGAATTACACATTTTTGCCTCTGCTCCCAAGTTTTGTGAAGCTTACTTGTTTTTAAATTATCTGAATTCATAAATTCTATAGAGCTAAATGGAAGGCATTTAACCTAATTTGATAATCAGATTTGTAGGCATTGATGCTTTGAAGTGGTTAACTGGGTAACAGCTAATTTCCCTGTGGGATGAGCAATGCACTAACCTCTCCTCCCCCTGAATGATGGCAGCACATAAATATCTGCTGCATTTGAAAACCTCTTAAATCACTAGCCATTAAGAAACACTAATAACTTGACTGTTTTCATACATAATTTATTATGAAGAGACTAATGTGGTCTATATCAGAGCATGTCTGCAACCCCTGAACGTGTTGAAGTTTCTTCCAACTCTGGTGATTTCTGCTAGGATTTCTAGTTGGTGCGAACTATCTTCTGCCAGCACTGCCCTTTACCAGGAAATTTAACTTGTCTGGTTAGGACAGCCTGGCCTCACATATTTGTAGAGTTGTTCACAGGCCAGAAATATGAGCTGGAATCAGGAACAAGGAATAAGACAGCAGAGCAAATAATCTGCCTTGCAAAGAAACTAATTTACCTGCTGGTATTATCAGCATATGAAAACAAAGGGGATCAGCACTCACACAGATGAGAGCTACCCATTTAATTTAGCCCGTGGTAACAGTGACTGAATTTGAATTCCATGTGAGCAGTTCAGTTCACTTGAACAACAATTTGTATATATTTCAATACAAAATTTACAGCATTACAGAACTGGGAGAAGGACTCCTGATTTCTAAAGAAATTAATTAGCCTTCTTGATTTCAACAGCCATTTTGGTGGAGTTCTGCTCCAAAAGGTGGTGGCAAATTGCTCAATCCTGCTTGCATCAGTGAAACAAAAGCCAAGATGAAACATAATATGATGAACAGAAATCATCTGAATTGAATAGTTTGAGCTGAACCTGTTCCTGTAGTATTATTGATGGTAGCAGTATAACAACAGTTTGTTGGATTACGGCCTAAACAGACCAAAAACATTCTCTTTATAGGTCACTTAAATACAAGAAAAAGTACATTTAAACCCTCTACCCACCAGCAAATATTACAGGTGTCTACAAAGTACCCTTCTCCCAAGTTTTGTTTACTATGAAAAGCAAGTTTTACAATGTATTTATTTTATATACAAATTCTTCAAGTGAAGAAGGATTCACTCCAAAATCACAGGAAGTGTCAAAATGACATGTAAGGTCTCTCATAAACCTCAAGACATGTAGCACAACTTAGAATGTTTATAGAAAGAAACTCTAATTCTGAATTAACTGTTTGCTGTGAATTTAAAGAGAAAAAAGAGAGTGAGTGAGAGAGGGAAGGAAGGAAAGGAAGGAAAGGAAGGAAAGGAGGGAAAGGATGGAAAGGGCAAATATCATCTTCTCTCCCTCACCTGAGCAAGAAAAGTAATTTCCAAGAGCAGGAAGACTTGTTCTCTGTTTCTTATATATCCTTGCACCCAAGGAAAAAACAAGCTCTGATAGAAGGAATACGAGTATTAAACTGAAAGCATTGGTTTCCCCACCGTATATTAAATTAGCCACTTATAGCATTTCCTTGAGTGGCATATGCTTTGGGGGCAGCTTGCTTCAAGCAATGAAATCTGACTACGCTTTAACTGAAGACCCTACTTTTATTAATAAACTTGAATACAGCAAAAGAATAAATTATTTTAAATCCTTAATCATACTGTATGACTTTGATCAGTCCTTCCTGAATATACTGCAAGGGACTCTGTTTATTCAATTTTCTCTTGCTATGATGGTAGGCTGCATGACAACAGGTTTATTGTGCTAATATGTCTACAGTGTTAACAAACAACTGACACTACCTGGCTGTAAAACTCCTCAGAGTTGCAAATACCTTCTGCTGTTAATACTAATTTCCCCACTAGGATGGAATCACATTCCTACATACTTTTCTACATAAATTACTCCAGCAAAATCATCACACATAAATCAAATCTGCCTACAAACAGCATTAATTAATGCTGAACTGTTCAACATCTTTGTGGACAGCATGGATCTGCTGGTGACACCAAGCTGTGGGGTGTGGTGAGCACACCAGAGGGGAGGGATGCCGTACAGGGACCTGGACAGGCTTAAGAAGTGAGGTCATGCAAACCCCATGAAGTTCAACAAAATGAAGGGCAAGGTTCTACCCTAGGGTCACAGCAATCTCAATCTCAGGCACACCCACAGATTGGGCAGAGAAGTAATTGAGAGCAGCCCTGTGAAGGAAGACTATGGGGTGATGGTTAATGGAAACCTCAACATGAGCTGGCAGTATGGCCTCACAGCCCAAAAAGCCAACAAAATCCTGGGCTGCATCAAAAGAAGCATGGCCAGCAAGTCAAAGGAGGTGATTCTGCCCCTCTGCTCTTGTGAGACCACACCTGGAGTGCTGCACACAGTTCTGGTGTTCCCAACATAAGAGGGACATGGAACTGTTGGAGCAGCTTGGGCCACGAAGATGACAGGCTGTGAAAGCTGGGACTGCATCCCCTGGAGAAGAGAAGGTTGTGTGGAGACCTCACAGCACCTTCCAGTACCTGAAGGGGGCTTACAGGTGAGCTGTAAGGGACTCTTCATCAGGAACTAAAGTGACAGGGTGAGGAGCAACAGGTACAAATCGAAAGAGGGGAAATTTTGATATTAGGAAGAAATTACTTGCTTGTGAGGGTCGTGAAGTACAGGAACAGGTTGCCCATGGAGGTTGTGGATGCCTCATCCCTGACAGTGTTGGGGTTGGATAAGGTCTTGAGCAATCTCAGTAGTGGGAGGTAGGAGTTGTGACTAGGTGATCTTTAGGGTCCTTTTCAACCCTTAACATTCTCTCATCCTGAGAATAACCTAAATTCAAACTGCCATCGTAACAATTAAAACAATTATCCTGCATGCTTTGGGGCACCACAAAAATAACATTAGACTGATATTTCTTAGAACATTGTCCTGATTCTTCTCTCATCTGTGCTACACTAGAAGTAGGCAAATTCAAAGAGATGGATCCTTCTGCCATAACTAAAACACGCCTCCCTGATACCTAGAAAAATTATAAAGAACCCCCAAAGCAATCTGTTCCTCCCCTCCTCCTCCCTCCCTCCCTCCCAAAAAAATAAATCAGTAAAAGTCCCCTGACATATGCACTATGTTTATGATACAACTTACAGCAGAAACCTGTTAGTTATGTCTGAAATTTCCAAACATTTGCCTTGGGAGGAAAATCATGCTTTATAACAGAGCTAATCTGCAAATAATTGTTGAACCAAATTCCTGTAGCAGCAAACCCTACATTTTATGCTATCACCTGGTGGCACTGTTATACAACCTGCTACATCTCTGTCTTCAGCTCTGGGAATGCACATGGTGCTGCATTTACCCTGGGGTCACACAGCACCTCCCAGGAAGCATTGGGATGGAGGGAGCCAACTGACCTAGACCCTGGGTTTTGTTTTGGACTGCAAAATATAGCTGGTCTCCAAAAACAGGCATTTGTTGGCTTGATGTTTGGGAAGAACACGTATCTAAACTCCATCTCAAGGCTGGTGTTGGTATGGGTAACACCAATTTTCATGTAAGTTTCATATTTCTGATATGTCTTTCATAAGCAACACACTAGCAAGCTAACTGGAGACCTGGGAGGTTTCAGTGGGACAAACACCAGAAGAAAGCTGTTGTATTACTGCAGATGGTTTTAAGGGAACTTGTTTCACTGAGCAGATAGATATGAAGATCATGTAATATAATCCCCAGAAAATAAAAATAACTGCAAATATCAACAATCTGTCCAGTTTGTAGAAATAATATTTTTAACAAAAATTATTTTGTTAACAAAGATAGAATAATCTATTCATTGTGCTAAAAAAGCCCAAACCAAACCAACCAAGCCTGCATCTCCTGTCTTCCAGATAGTATCCTAATTTACAGGCAGCTGATGAACATTCAAAACTGAAACATCAGTTATGCTAATAAGCAACAGATACCTCTTCAGTGTATGTGGTTAAATACCACTATACATAATTTTGCATTCATACATACGATGTGTATTGGTTAGAAAAACATGATCCCACTGAAGTCTCTAACAGCTAAAAATGAAATTATATTTAGGTTTTCCCCTCTATTTTTACATCCTATTCACATGTAAGTCATCCTGACAGTAGGAGAGGGGCAAGTATAAGTCTACAAGTCAGTGGGTACCTAAAGCATGCTAAATGTTCCCATGTTTTCCCCCTCACAAAACTATAACAAAAGCAAAGTACTTATCAGTATATTAGAACTGAGATTTTTGTATTTTTCCTAATAAGGTACATAACCTAGAAATTCTCTTCCTGTTCTTTAAAATTAAGAAGTCTTGATACCAAATGTGATTGATAGGAACTCTGTCAGCGAACAAAAATCTGGGAAGGCTGATTTTGTTAACAGAACATTGGATTATGGCATGAGACAGGGCTTTTCTGATGTTCTTATCACTTCTTGTGCTTTTATGAAATGACTATTTTTGATAGCTCTGCTTCTCTTCAATACCTGGGCACCACTCTCATTTACTTGCACACCTAGCCTTGTGCTGCCCTCTTCTTGAATTCACTGACACTCAATTCTTCATGTCCATCGTGCTGCCATTCCTTGTCCCCAGTATAATCATTGGTACCTCTTTCTTTACCCAAGCAGAGTTTAATAACTCATGGTTTATTCAGATGAATCATACATCCCTCAGACATATTTATTTCAGCCCTATGAAGGCATCTTTCAGCCTTTCTTTGCTAAGTAGATTGAAGTTGTAATAAAGAATTTTTGTTCCCTCCCAATGTAAGAAAGTTTCACTATTCATGTTAAAAAAATGAAATTAAGTATCCTTTTTCCAAGTTGTCCCTAACTGCCATTTAGCACACTCTCCCCCTTGAAAAACACAAAAATTAACTCATTCAAAAGAACTTGCAGCATCTTGTTCTTAGCAGAGTAGAGAAAAATATTTGTTGCTCTGAATAAGAAATTCACCAACTATCTAAAAGAAAATGAAGTTATGCTTTTTCTGTCTCTGGTAGATGAAATAAGAAAATCAATTTGATGTGTATATGGCAGTAAAACAGTAAAAAGAGATGGGGCTTTTAAAAGACCATCAAATGCAGGAACCTCATTCAATGAATACTGAGACACTGAGTTGAACCCAATCCACCTTTATTAATGGGGCTGATTGGAGAATGTGTTTTCTGGCAGATTATTTAAAATCACATGTAACAATGACATGGTATTCCTATAACTATATTATTTCACTTGGATTAGATTCTCATTCGAGTGAATTGGATATATTCTCATTCAAACAGGCAATCCTTCAGAACCCCCTTGTCAGGGAAAAATAAATTCTCCTCTCTTGAAAGAACCTGCTCTAGGGTTCAAGGTGAGTCTTTTACTCTCCAAATTATCTATCTTTACTCTCATATTTTTTACTTGTGATGAGTTACAGTCCCACTAGTAACCCTAGCACAGAAATGTGGTATTTAAGGAAGGCCAAACTGCTTGGGCTTGGTTTGTTTTCCAGCAAACACTGAATAAGAAATGTTTTATATTTTATATTTGGTATATTATCTTCTTCTATCTGACAGGTTTGAAATGCGTGCATTTAATATTGATTAAGAAAATCACAAGAAGTCAGTGCAGATTTAGATCAGTGTCAGATATCATGACAAAGCTGTTCTACTCTAACTAAAAATATCAAAATCATCTCAACTGTGCATAATGTAGTTGCAATCCCACAGGGATTTATCTTTTTCTACTGCAGCTGATTTGGGCCAAACCACTAGATGAATTTTTGTTAGCTGAGAGTCAGCGGTGGTGTCATTCAGCATTTTCTCAGGGTTCACACTGGTGGTGATGGTTTCTCTCCAAGATCCTGGCAGATCTCAGTACTAACTGATGCTAACTCTAGCAGATATATTGGGAAGTCTTGACCTGTGAACAATCAGTGTCTCGTGTTTTATTAATATGAGAATCTATTTTTTAAAATAGAACATGTTATCTAGTTTGTAGATGGAATTTAAGCAAATTTCATCAAATCATCATTTTATTTCCTAGTACCTTTATGTTTTAAAAAATGACTGTAGGGAGGAGGTATTTTCCCTGAGATTTATTCAGAGCAAGAACATCAGAAACTTGGCAAACTATCAACGACAACCTCAACACTGTTTTACATACAAGTGTAAAGGGAAAAGCATAATTCAAACTGTAGATAGGTGACAAAAGCACCTAATTTCATACCTAAGTGGTCACACAGGTTCCTAAACAAATGTATAGCGAATGTGCCTGAGAAACTGCAAGTCAACAACACTTAGAACAGGTCACACTTGCCACATTTCCTCTGGCAGAGGAAAGAGGCTGTCATTCTATCTTCTACAAATTAAAAGAATAAAAGAATCTCTCAAGCATATTAATTAATGAAATTCATTGGAAACATAGCAGGCTGCTGCCACTATTTAGTTTTCATGAATGTATCTGGCCAATTAGTATCTAAATTTATAAAAAGAATTTTTTGTACATGTTGAATATTTTATGCTTGTAAAGTCTTTGCATACTGCTATGTGAATACTAATGCTTTGTAATTGTGGAATGTTCAGCAGTATAATAACTCCATGATAAAATCCAGCTGTTTTTCCAGGTTCAAGATAAAAATCAGGGTTTGGTGACAACACTCCATTCCCATAATGGTTTTTTTATGGAAAGAAGCAAAACAACAAGCCAGTTTGTTAAAATCCAAAAGCACCTTCACAGCAAGCTGTCCTGGAGGTGGTCCTAACTCAGATCCATCTCCTGAAAATCACATCTTACTCTTATTTATCTAGCAACATCTTTAATTAGCAATATTTATCTAGCAACATCTAGCAAAATAGTATGATAAATAATAAAAAAAAAATACAGGAAAGGGCAAAATATTGTTAAAAAGGAAGAAGAAATAAAATTACTGTTTGAAGTCATATCTTTGCATGCTGCAAGATATTTGCTCCTCAGGTTAAGGACCCAGAAATATTAGGCAATGGGCAAGGTCTGTTCTGGCACAGTATAAATGTCTTGAATTAGATCTTTGAATTGGATCATTCTCGCAGGAAAACAACCTCCTTGAACAGGAGTGAGACGGTCCCACCCCATCAGCACAGGCCAACTGGTGGTGGACACTGAGGTAGGTCATGTCTCTCAGGATCAGCATCACTGCCCAGCTGGATTTGGTCACTTTATCCAGACTGACTTCCGTTTCAGTGTAGTTATTCTACAATAAATAAAATCAGATTTTGATCTCAGAGTCCATGCTCCCATATGTGCTGTGTGCAAGGAAACTCAATGGCTTCATTCACTATCTCAGTGTTAGCTTCTAAGGGTCAGGAAGGCACTTTGCAAACTGAGGTTACCAGCAGTATTTGTGGTTTGATCCTTTCCATAATATCTTTTTCCACCCCCACACCCCTTGTCTCTGCAGGTTTTTTTTATGGATTTAAAGAAAGTTTAAGGGAACATGTAAAACACATATGAGAACATTTGGCACCATCAATAAAGTTCAGTTTCTGATTAATATCCCAAAATCATAGTTTTCATGATATAAGAGAACTGAAACAATCCCTAAAACAGAAATATCACACACTTGCCTTGAGCCAAGAGATCTTCCATGATATTTTAAGAACTTTTAAACATTTTTTTTTTTTTTTTCTGAGAGTGGAGAATCAGAAAAATTAAATTCAGCTACCTTAAAATTTATTTTAACTATAAAATAGAACAAATATTTATAATCAATTTTAGTGCATTTTTTAGCTATATAGAATAATCAAGAAGTCTGAAAACAGTGCACTTGATTTTAGAATGAATAAAATATGAATAATCACACCAGGTGCTTTGGTGTGCTACAATTCTCTTTACTTATAGAAGACAGAACTGTTGGGTCTTAAAAACCTCTAGAGACAGCACAACCTCTTTGTACATTCTCATGCATTGGGAAAAAAAAATCCTTATATGAAGTCTAAACCTCTTATATTTCAGTCTCTGTGCTGACTGTGTGTTGTTGTTCTGCCTTGCACCAGTGCAAAGAGCAGACTACAGATGTCCCATGGGCAGCCTCCTTGCAGACAGGCTGCTGTAAGGTGTCCCTCAACATGTCCCTTCTCCAGCTCCCTCAGCTGTTCCTCACAGAGCCCCTGATGATCTTGGTGGCTGCTGCCTTCAGAGTTTTCTCCAGCCACGAAGGAGTCCAAAGACCTAGGTAATGGTGCCCCATCGTGGACATAGGGCTGCTCTGGAAGACAATGACCATTAGAAGCTGAACACTCTAAGGAACAGCCCTGGAAAATCCTTCTTGCCCTTTCTATAAAGGGATCTATAGAATTTGCCTTTTCCAAGAAATCATGGGCCTCCCATGATCTCCATAACCTTCCAATGATGAGAGCCTCACAATGACCTCAGCAGTTCCTTCAGCATCCTTACTACGTATTCCAAAGAGTCCCAGGAACTCCTATGGATCAGGATTTTTCCCAAAATCACTGACTTAGCTCTTTTCCACTACCAGTAATAATTGTTCTCCCAGAAGTATGTCTCCAGATTCAAAAGCCTCAGTCTTATCTGCCTCTGCTATCACTAAATCACCCAGCTATTTCAGCACTGAATCAGTACTTTCCTTCTTTGTTCTTGCACTGCTAAGTGGAAGACTTTGCTATTTCCCAGTACTCAAAAGACTGGTGCTCAAAGCACTTTATGTTAGAAATCATGTCTTTTTTTTTTCAGTCATTTTTCTCTTCTACAGAAAACCTCCAATGAGGGAGACTGAGGGTGATGCAACCTCTATCAGCTGAGAGCTCACGGGTCAGATAAGGCTTTTTTTCTTCACCCAGAGATTCAAATTTTAGTATCCCAAGAGTACACATGATTAGCTGATCTTGCAAGCTGGGTAGCTTGCCTACAGAACTATAAAATATTTCATCTTTATCCTGATGTATAGCAAGAAAATTAGAAAATCCTGAAATATTTCTTGCCCAAAGTGACTCAGCAGATTATATGATAGCATTCTATATGATTAAAACCAAAACCAGATGCTAAGAAAAGGGAAATACTGAGATGAAAAGACATTAATGAGCATCACTTTTCTGCTGGATGCTGTCTCTATAGCTCAGAACTCATTTATATTCAAAGGATATGCAGAGTATCTGTAAAGGACAAAAGAAGGATACATTAAAAACTGGGTTGTAATGGCTCCAAGTTTGAAATACTAAAAAAGAGAAAAACAAAGACATGAATATATGTTTGCTTGCTCATCCAGAGTAGCTATGTGATCTGAATCACTAATAAAAATCTTCAGAAAGGTTGAATGAGTAAGAATTTTGCATAGTTACTGTTGCTATGAGAGACACTTTCCTTATTATCCACACATTCCACAAATTATTTCCCTTTCCTTATCACTCACAAACAGGTAATGAGGTGCTAGAGAAATGGTATCCTTCTCTAAAAGTTTCTGAAATAATATTTCAAAGAAGCCAGTCAGAATGATGCCTCTCAGAAAGTACCGAGTGCTCAATAAAGAAATGATAAGTGGAGTGAATGGGACAGAGTCAAACTCTGCAATGTGTCTGATCAGCATCTGGATCCTCTGAGATAGAGCTGGCAGCTCCATCTCCAATCTGATCTTCTCTAAAAGGGAGAAGATGCAGCTGAAATTTGCAGCACCTACTGCATTAAACTCCACCACTTACCTAACTTTCAATTATTCAGAAGAGTAGAAGCAAATATATTCAATGGCCAAATGATAAGAACACTTTTTGGAAAGAAAGTGAAGTATTCTGCAGGAAAACATCTCTGCAGTAAATACACCAAATATCAGATAATGTCTTCTACAAAGAATAGGGTCTCTCTAGAGCATCCCAAATAAAATCTTGCAGAGCAGGAAAGGATTTGCACACTGGAAATAAGAGTACCACAAGTCACAATGTCTGTCTTTCAAACAAGTTTTATGCTTATTTAACAGAAGGTAGGAGTCAACCCCCTAACTCTGTTTTTAAACAGTGACTACAATAGTGAGTAGTCCCATGAGGTAAACTCCATAAAACTCTCAGCTTGGTCATAAGTTTATATTTTCAGGTGGATCAATTTTGCCTTTTCCAGTTTTGAGTCCAGCAGCAGATTCACTGTAAAGTCTGACTAGCTCTCTCACAGCAGCTCCAATAGTTCAAGCAGGGTGAGAAATCTGAGACATGAAATTACCACTTGAACTGATGTTAATATCACACATTAATTTTTATATTAGCAGATTCTGTGACACCATATAAATTTAGTAATAAATGTGTATGAATACACATTTAAACAGATAGTTCTGACATATTTTAGAGCAATATTTTTATGGAAGCAAGATGGAATGTATGCAAACAGAAAGAAAATTAATCTACTGCATATCTAAACAACATGATATTTATTTATGTTTCCAAATAATTGTAAGAGTCATGGCTTAAACGGACTCACTGGAAAGCACAGAGCAAAAAGATTAGGTATAATTGTATCTACTAAATAGTAGCTGATCACTTTTCATCTAGTTATTCCTTTCATAAGAAGAAGAATGGATTTATTAATCACTTAAAAGAAACATTATGTTTTAGGTTTCCCCATAAAATCATCTCTATTGTATTCTCATTTTATAAGCACTCTTTTATACTGCTTTGTGCATTAGTAATAATTCATGCAACCAGTTATAACTTTCATTTCTATGCATTAAATTCTTTCACTTGTCCATCTTCTTTTCACAATACATTTAGAAGTACTAAATTATTAGTAATGCCTTGGGGGTGCTGGCTGACAAGGAGCTCAAGGTTCCCCAGCAATGTGCGCTCACAGCCCAGAAAGCCAAATGTATCCTGAGCCTCATCACAAGCAGCGTGGCCAGAAGGTCAGGAAAGGTGATTCTGTCACTCCACTCTGTGAGACCCTCCCTTGAGTTGTGCTCCCAGCTCTGGGACCTGCTGCAGCGAGTCCAGAGGAGAGACACCAAAAGGATGACAAGGCTGGAGCACCTCTCCTATGGAGACAAGATGGGAGAGTTGGGGTTGTTCAGCCTGGACAAGAAAAGGCTCGAGGGAAATCTTACAGCAGCTTCCCAGTGCCTGAAGGGAGACTAAAGAGTGATAGAGAGGGATTTTTGGCATGGACATGTAAAGATAGACAAGGCTTTAAGCTAAAAGAGGCTTGGTTTAGATACTAGAGCGAATTCTTTACTGTGAGGTTGGTGAGGCATTAGCACAGATTACCCAGAGAAGGTGTGGACACACCGTCCCTGGAAGTATCCAAGGCCAGGCTGGATGGGGCTTCTAGAAACCTGGTCTAAAATGTCTCTGCCCATGGCAAGGGAGTTGGAACTAGATGAACTTTAAGGTCCCTTTCAACCCAAACCATTCTGTGATTCTATGACTAAACTAATCTCAGCTAAATTTAAAGCAACTACCCACTGAAACTTTGTTTCTTACAATCTTCCTAAGCAATATTAGGAACCGGCATGACAATCAGTTTTTTCCCAGTTATCACTTTGCTATTAGCTACTAGATAATTGTTTTGGAAACTTAGTCAATTAATATGTATTTATTCAGACTTGCTTATCCCAAAAGCTTCATTTCTCTTCCACACTGATTTTATATTAGTTAATTCAGAATACTAATACAGCAAGGTCAAGGTAGCAGAAAATATTTTCTCTGTTAAGAATTCTACTGACCTCATTTGCAAGAGAGTATGAAGGAGGAAAGGGCTTGTTTCTTTTTTTCTTCTTTTTCTTTTTTTTTTAACAAGTGGAATATGAAATATTTTTTTTTAAAAATGGCCTACTGTAGGGAAGGGAACTTTGGCAATTTTTTTAGTATTTCCCAAGTGTCCTCATGCTGCATATTATGTACACATATACATACTTAGGCATTCTGTCTAAACTACTAAGCGTGTGTAGTTGTAGCAGCAACACCTTCCACTGATGACAGAGAATGTACCAACAAAAGATGTCTCCAGAGGCAGCTGACAGTCATACTCTAAATTAAATGCTCTTCTGCTAGCAAGAGCCTGAACAGCAACATTTGCATTAAGGCTTTTACTAAAAGATATAATGAAAAAATGAAAAAATAAAAATAAAAAAATATACTGCATTCCTCATCTCCCCATCAATACTGTACTATAAAATTTTTTAGTATGAACATTGTCCTTTTTCAAAAATTCTTTTGCCTGATGAAGAAAATACTTTTATGCAACCTTCTTATTTTTATATAATGTATTTACTATATACCAGTGCTACAGTTTTATTTTAATGGCACCTAGAACAAAAGAAGGCCTTTTATATCTACAAAACCAGGGTTATTAAGTAGACAATCCACTGGCTATGTCCTCTTAGAGGTATCTAAGCACTAAACACCAGGCTTGCCCAGCTGGGTATACAAATGCAACATCACTATAGTCTATTTATCACTATACTCAAATGCACATCTCTACAGGGTAACATGAACCACTTCATCCACCTTAATAAATTGCTGAAAGTAAATCCTGAGGTATCATACCATGAAGTATAGTCCTACAACCCTTCAGCTGGGTCCTACAAACAACACAGCTGTGATGCAGCTGCCTAAGAATGCCTGTAGTATCTTTTAGTTGGACGGGGCATTAAGCTGATACATCCTTACTGCTCTGGATGCAGGTTACCCATATCATGTTCCATTGTTTAATATTCCAGTCCCTTTTCCAGAGTGATGAAGACACAGGCACCTTTCTTTTCTCTTTTGGAGTTGCTCAACAAAAACTACTTCAGAAATAAGTGGCCTGAATTTTTAAGTGCCTGAAGCATCTAAAAAGTCTAATTTTAGGCTTTTATTTTTAAGTGTCTTGGGTGCTGTTTCAAGAGTTCTCCAAAAAACTTCATCCAACCCACCATGCAGACTGTTTTTCCTACACTCATCTTATTAATCTAGAGGTTCCCACTCAATTTCTTCACACCAGTTCAGCACTGAAGGTGCTGGAGCCTTCCTGCCTGCTGAGCCTGCCATATGGAAGAGCTATTTATCCCACTCACTGACTCTCCATTTTTTATTTCATTTCAACCAAGCACACAACTTGTTCCCCATTGCCTATTCCTATCAGTTCTTCTCTTTCTTACCTACTTTTCCCCCCATTTTTAAAAAGTGCAACTAGACTCACTAAGTTTGGAAAGCACCTGAAGTGCAGTCTGTGGGAAAGATGAAATGCAAAATAAGTAACTTGTTTTTAGCTGTCTAAAGTAGGAGCAGTGCTGATGAAATTTTAAAATCTCTTGGAATTCCTCATTACTCAATCAGTTTTGGAAGGTCTGGGTAAATCTGTGTGCACATAAGGTGGCACAGAAAAAATAAAAATATTCTGATGCTAGAGAACCTTTAGAAACACAACCTCAGACAATTGCCTGTGTCTACTCACAGTAGCTGCAAGCATACACAAGCTGCTAAAATTTCTTCTGCAAAGCATATGCGTGCAAGGTAAATGCTCACATCTCTGGATCTGCAAAGCAGGGTGTGATTTATAGAGAGATCTCTAAAGTGCTTCCTGCATAGGCAAATCCAAAAAAAACCCCCATATTTTTAAAACAATTGTTCTTTAATACTTCCCATGAATTGAGAAAGTAAAACTGGTTACACATTTCTCACACATAATCGTAAGTTGCATGGCTATTTAATAAAATGCGTAGATATTAACAAATCCAGCCAGGCCCTGAAGTAAGTTTTAATTTAATAGGCAATGTGATGCTGACAGTTCCATTTTAAAGCACAAACTGTCTACATGCATGTCTAAACATAGATGTGATACTTTTTTTTATGTATTTGAACTCAGCTGTCATTTCTATAAAGTACTTTACACATCATGATAATTACTTAAAATAAATTCTTAAGGAGCAAGAGAGTAACACGAAACACATTTGGCACTTGTTAGCTCAAGCTCAGTTACTCACTGCCATAAACACTGTCATTTGCCAATTTGTTCTGAGGTTAATGTAACAAAATTCTAATTTTAAAATAAAACAAAAGAGTCAGCTGAGATCATTAATTTTCTAACATATTTTTTAATCCATTTAATTGATCTTAAGCATAGATTTCTTTTAGTAGAACAACGTGAAAACAAGGGGAAAACAAGGTAAACCTCTGTATAGTTGTATTAAGCCAGAAACGTATCCAACATGCTTGTTTATGCTATGTAACAGCCAATCATATACAAAACATCACAGAAGTCTGGGTTTTGTTTTCTAGAGTATGGGTCTGTTGTGTCAGTGTGTGACACTGTGTGTGTCACATGAGTCCATGAGTGCATTCATCCTCAGAAAGTAACAAATTATTTTATTAGATTTTAACTATTAGAAAATATTTTTGAGTCAAGTCACAGAAAATTTCTTTTTCTTTAAGAGGGTGATATAGGTCATAAATTAACATATGCTCTAAGAAGATAATTATTCTTTCAGGTTACCAGAGCCATAGACTCAATATTGGAACAAATCAGTCAGTACATAAACGTGTTCATCTGGTGTCAGTACTGTGCTGTCCAAGATTAAACCATTCATTTTCACAGGCATCAGGAACATGTGCCATCAAACATTTGAGAAGATACAGAGCAACTCTTGTCTCTAATTTGCCTGTCAGCAAAAGTCAAACATAACACACTATGCAGTAGTAGTGGCTCTAGCAACTTAATCTTTGTGATTCAGACAAGTCACATAGACAAAGTTGTGCGTATAAGAACAGAAAATCAACACCTCTCCCACACTGGGTCAGTCCAAATGGCTCTGGACTCTCCCAATACTCTGTACAAGGATAAGGGAAGATGACATTGGGAAAAAACACGCAAGTTTGGCCACTTTCTGTGGTCTGCTCCCCTCATACTTCTCTAGGGTCTACAACTGCTGTTCACTAACGTCAGCATCTGTTTATGGGCAAGTTGCCCAGGACTGCTGTTGTCTATGGACACAGTGTCCATGCTCCAGCACAACAGGCAGAGAGGCAGTGGAGTATCCACCCCTGGAGACTGTCAAAACTCAGCAAGACAAAGCCTTGGCTGTTCTGTCTGGAGTTGGCTGAGGTCCTGCTTTAAATGGTCACCAGACTATACAACCTTCAGAGGCCTTTTTCAATCAACAAGTCTGTCAAGTAAGTGCTGCACAATATCCAAACAAATTATTCAAATGTATGAACAACATTCTGTTACTCTGGCATAGAGGTTATATCCTGAGAAATTAGTGCTCAGACCTTGTGATCACTCAAAGTACATACAGATTGGAGCTCACATAAAGATTGTGTAAAGAGTCCCAAAAGAAGCTGCTGTGAGTCAAATTTAACAAGTAGATAAACACAAACCTTAATCTGTAGCTCCATGTGCAGACTGTGTTTTGGGTGCACACAGAAGAACATTCCACTATGATCAAATTGGCAATAGTATGTTTTAATACTGAATTGGATTTATAACTCATTTTGATGATGTGGTAGATTTCTACTGTCGTTATCACTCTTACGAAACCCACCCCACATTCCAAATCCTGCTTCATGTATAAAGCAATCTTGGCTTATCTTTGATATTCCTGTATGTATTTCTCCATTTGGAGAAAATAGGAGAAAAAAACCACCATAGAGCAAAATTTTTTGGGCATCAAAAAATGCAAACACATAGTCACTCATCACTTTAGACACAGACTTCATTATTAAAATGGGTAGATTGCTAATGAAGTTTCCTTCTTTAAAAGCAACATAACTTACAGTGACAGCAGTTTCAAGGGATCAGACATAACACAATGAAAGATGTCTAAGGAAACACATTTTTCTTTATCCTTTAGGCAAATAAAAGACATGTAAATAGTTCCCTTGGAGCAGAAGAAATGATCACATTATACTGCAATAATTCAACAACTCACAAACTATTGCCAAGCAATAAGACAAGAGGCAATGGGTAGAAATTTATGCACAGAAAGTTAGTTCCACCTGAACCTGAGGAAGAACTTCTTTACTGTGCAGGTGACCGTGCACAGGTTGAACAGATTGCCCAGAGAGGTTGTGGAGTCTTCCTCACTGGAGATATTCAAGAGCCATCTGGACACAATCCTGTGCCATGTGCTCTGGGATGAGCCTGCTTGAGCAGGGAGATCACACCAGATCAGACCACTGTGGTCCCATCCAACCCTGCCAAAAGGAGTCAAGCACAATCTCAAAATTATGCATGGGGAAGCAGCCTGCAAAACACGTTCCAGGATGCCTAAGATGGTTTTGGAAGACTCATGGAGATGTTGACATCCCAGATGAGGATCCAGAAAACCAAAATATTCAGAGAAAGATATCAATAAGTCCCCTAAATAATTCTTCACACTCAGTATGCCTCCTCCCTCTCCAAACTGGAAATCCTTTCTAATCAGGAACCTCCTAAACAATCTCTGCAGAAATTCCAATGCAATCCATTGTAAGAATTACACTTTTCCTAAAGCATTCCTCTCAAAATTGTTTTTATGCTTTCTTCAGTACTTCTTATGGGGTATAAAAAAAAAAAGTAAGAAAAAATTCAGGTGAATGAAGCAGGTTAATTCTTTAGAGCAATTTGACATCAGCATTAAGATATGATAACATATTGCTCACTGTGAGCATTTTTAAACTTAGTAACCAGCCTCAATTAAGCAAAGAAATAAACCACCAATAAGCAGCCAGACCCTGCTTTTGTAACAGGTGTATTTGATTTTTTTCTGTGAATGAGAGCTTACCAATGGTGTAATATCTCTTCAAATCGCTCCTCCGCGGGTTGCGCCGTTGGGTGTTTGTGGTGTTGTCCTGTTCCTCCTCGGAAGCCGCTGTCTGAGTGGCAGGCAAAGGTTTGCTGGGCTGGGGTGTCTGAGCTTCAGCTGCCACTGGGTTGCATCCTGGCCCACTAATATCCACCGACTGGGACTTTTTCTTTAATCTAAAGGCAATTTAAGACAGTAAAGTATTACTAATCATCATTCTATAGCTCGATTATGTGTAGAATAACTGTGACATTCTACTGTTCATTGTACAATAATTCGTCCAAGTCACAGCCAAACATGGATCAGCAGTGATAAATTGGGCCCTGCATTAATTTCCCCTTTCAGATTGTACTAAATCAGTTACATCTCCCATGTAGCTGCAAATAGTAAACTGCCCTCAGATCAGCCTGCAGAGCCGCTTGAAGGATCAGTCCCTAATCTATTTCCAAGCTGAGCTGCCCACCATTACCCTATCATTCAGCTGCTTGGCTTAAGTTTCCACAGATGAGGGGAGTACAAAGAAATTAAGTAATTTGCACAATATTGCTGGAAGCCTTGAGAGAAAAGAACTGATGTATGATCTTCTAAATTCAGATGTAGCTCTACAACTGCATTTCCCATTCTGCAATATTTTCAACACATTGTTTCTCAAGAATCCCACTAACCCCAAGTATCATTTTTGCACTGCAATAGCAGTGGACAAAAGAAATTCTCTGCTCTGCAGAAGAAACTAGTGTTCAACTCATGGCATACATGTGCATACAGTCCTGGCATCCAGGTACTGTATGAATTATTAACCACTATTCTCTGAGCCAGATCATACAATTAGTTTTTTACCCCTCTAGGAGCACACACATGCAGACACAACATCACAACTTGTGCACCAGTATATTCTGAGACATTGTCAAAATCCTTTTTAAAGCAGAGGCAAATTACCTTATCACTCAACTCCTCCTCAGGTCTGGACATTTTATCAAAGTTCTGAGGGAAAGACTTAACTAACTCTCAAATCCTACTTTGGAGTGGGGTGAGTATACTCCTGTCACTGATTCACCATAGTTCTGATATCTCCACTGTCTCTAGCAATGTAAAATAGAGGTTACTATGCTTCTAATGTTATTGAATAGAGACAAATGACCTGTTACAATGAAGTTTACAACATACACATTGGATTTTGTCAATACTGTTCTTAGATCAGGTCTCTATAAATGTATATAGCTGACTACACAATTTGATCCTGGAAATGAAAGAGATTTATGACATTGCAGTGAGATATTGATTTGAGAGGAAGGGATCATAACAGCTCTGAAGTTTTGAAGCAAGTGAAGTAAAATTATAAAGTTCTGCAATGCTAGAGGATAATTTTATTAGGCTAACAATTTAATGCTAAGCAGCTCCCTCTTAAGTCTGCATTCTCTTGTTTTACAAACATTTTCTCCAGGTACTAGTTGCAATTAAACAGCATGGGCTACTCCACTGAGAATGGAATCTGCTAGCTTAAGATATTAACTGATTAAATATTGTCATAATAATAACAACTGCTCTAAATGGGTTGGAAAATACACAGGTCATGCTCAGCTTCTGGAAGATATGTTAATGTATCAATGTGTACGTAGAATATTATGAATGACACTATGATTAACAGTGAAATGGTGTTTCATCATAATGTTATTCTGATACATCATTGAATATGCCATCTCTCAGGTGATATAAAAAGTCTTTCTAATTCCTTAGCACTAGAAACCTTTGAAGATTTAAAGGGTGACTTTTGAGAAGAAAATCACTAGCTTTTAAGAAGTAATGCACTACCTCAGACCACAGCTTTCACTGTGATTGCAGGTATTGCTTCTGTGTTGTGCAAAATAGCTGTGGGCAAAGAGGCTACAAAGTGTTCAGCACCTCTCCATAATCCTGAGGCCTCCAGATCAATAAGTGTACATATGTTCTGCATTACGCAAGTCTATGTTCTGCCCCAAAGGAAGAGAGCAGGTGAGTGGAAATTAATTTTACAAATTGAAAAATACTGTTATGATTTATATTTTCAGCTGTGTTGTGAACACATTCTTCACCACCAAGGCTGTCTGAAGGACAGTCCAATTAATAAAGCTGTCTGGGAGTAGCTAATAAAATAGCTTGCTGCACTGTGGGGAACACCAGATTGTTATTACAAATACACTGTCTATTCTTCTACCATCACATAGGAATAAAGGGATAATACCTGTCATCTGCACAGTAAAATTTTCACATGGTCCTTTTCAAGTGACTTATGATTAATAAAAGACTTGGTTGAAATGCCTGTAGCAAATTAATGTCAAAAAAGTTATCTATTCTTGCAACTGAGAATAATTTAAAAGTAAGACTTTCAAATAAATAAGTGCCAAAATTAACAAAGCAAGCCAAGCAAGTGCACAAAATATTGTCAAACTTTTCTTGAGAGACCATGGTGACAG
The DNA here is from genome assembly GCF_001522545.3 of Parus major. Taxonomy (NCBI): domain Eukaryota; kingdom Metazoa; phylum Chordata; class Aves; order Passeriformes; family Paridae; genus Parus; species Parus major. Next base: position 132,670,421 of record NC_031769.1, on the reverse strand, counting down.
TGCTTTTTCTGTCAGGAAAGACAGAAAAATACAGGGTATAAATTAATCCTGACTGCAATAACAGGGTCAGCTGAGTAGGACATAGGTTCAAGCAAGGACACAATTTTATGGCAATGACTTGACAAAAACAAGCAGTTTACTCTAATGCATCTTCCTTCAATCCACCTGAATTGTATATTGATGCAGCCATGGCTATCAAATGGTTAGAGAAAACACTGCAGTCTTTGAGCTCTATCTTCAGTAGACCACCACGTCTTGAAAGTAAGTCTGAGTTCTGCATGCATTCAAAGCCAAGAGAATAAATTCTCTGTAAGCCCGACCCTTCTCCAACACCCTGCTTTATTACTAGCTTTGTGTTGCACTTGATTTTGGGTTTTCTGCTGTTTTTTTTTAATATATATTACAGCTCCACAGTTGGGCTGAAATGATTTATTCTTCATCAGAAAGGAATCTGAACATGAAATGCCTTGGGATAACATTCCTCATTTTTGCTTTGTTTCAGGCTGTCTGCTTGTAGAAAAATAAATAAAAGATATAAGAAATACTGCGGCAATTTTTTTATCTTTTATTCTCTATATTTTGTAGCAGCCTACACCTAACTTTCCAACAATGGGTAACACAGGTCTTTCAATATTGCCTGGTATGACACAAAATGCTGCTGCTGCAGCTTCCCAGCTGACAGCCAGATAACAATCTGCTGCAAAGACACTGGTCAGGCTGGCAAATACTTGTCTGACAGCAAGGACAAAGTCCTAACTTGACAGAGATCTGAAGTACAAGGGGCAAAAATTAATTTTCTGCAGCTACCCTCAAACCATAGTGTGCTGGTTTTGTATTAATTGATATGTGGTGAGGAGGGAGGAACTAGAGGAGAGAGAAAAACATGCAACAAAACTGAGAAAATCTGCATCCTTTGGGACACGTGGAACCCTGAGCTGGTTACTGCTGCTGTAACTGCTGTGCTATTCTGGCTGTGGTCTTCTGGCTACTGGCAGCTTCTGTGAATTCTGGTTGTGCTCTCCTTGGGATGTTAGGAGAGACAGGCATATTCCTCACAAAAGGGGCTTGTTCAGAGGAGACGCTAACATAGAATAACTCTGAAGGACCAGTTGTGGACAAGTAACCAAGACAACACACCCTAGGGCCAAAGCTGGGGTTATTCAGCTGCTGGTGGCTGGATCTGGAGATGCTGTGTTTGCCTGGAACACAGCTGAGCAGCACCTTTGCTTGACACAGCCCTGTTCAAACACACATTCGATTCACCTGTTTGTGTAGTTCAGTTGCACTATTGCTAACATGCCATTAAATTCCCATTTTCTCCATTTCTATCTCACTGTATTTTCCTAAGACATACACTGCTCATCCCAATAACTCCAGCTGTTGATAACCTTCTATGCAGCCTTGGTACTGCTAATCTAGTGAACAGAGGCACAAAATCCCAAATCCACCTCTCAGCACCCTCTGGTTACTAATCACTGAGGGTTTGCTCATTCAGCTAATCCAGGAGGAATGTGTACCTCCCAGCTGTGTGATATGACATGCCTGTAGGTAGATACACTGACTACCTGTTGAAATTGCACTTTATTTCCCTGTCCTTCCTCTGAATACAACTGCAAGGTTTTCTACTGCATCTTAGAAACCACCTGAAAGATGCTTTTACCTCCTCCTGCCCAGCTGTCACCCTGAGCTCCCCAGCAGCACTTCCCAGGAATGGGTCACTTTGAGCAGTTCCTTACCAGTTCCCTCAAAAAGAAAAGGTCATCAGGTGTTTGGCAGGCCATACATATAGGTAGTCCTGGAACTAGTGAATTACTCAGAAACTCTTCTGTAGAATTTATGAGCATTAGGATTTAATTCCTAGCACCCACTATCACAAAACTATTCCATTTCTAATAAAATCCATCCTTTTTTTTTTTTTTAAATATTACAATGTCAAACTGCATTTTTTCAAAACAGGATGACAAAAAAAAAATATTAAGTACTATTTTCTAAAGAGATGTTGAAAGCATCTAAAACCATCATGGCTGGCAGTCCAGTCTGAAACAAAAAGGGGGAAAAAAAAAAAGAAACATTTTAACCATTTATGGTGGAAACAAGCAACCATAAGAAGCATCTCAGGAGCTGGGAATCTATACAATTAAGTCTTTGCAAATTTCTAAGTAAAAATCCCTTACTGCAACAAATATTTGGATGAAAGCCTAGCTCATTCTTATCTACTGAATACAAAAATCCCTCTCTTTGCCCCTTGTGAATATTTCAGAGATTTTACTACACAGTAAATAAGAGAAAGAAAACCTCTTGTCTGAAAAGTGATGTTTACTTTTCAGAGATGCATTTAGTATTTTTGAATGCTCAGAAGAGCTGGTTTTGAATTTGATTTCTTTGTAGCAAGAAATGTCATTCAAACTGATGTCGACAGCCAGGTTTTATCTGATTTTGAAAAAAAAAAAAACAGACAAATTTCTGTTTTAAACCCAACACTGCAAAAGTCTGACAACTTAAACATAGGAGAAGGCCTAACCCTGATGTCTGCACAGAGAAAACTCCTAAGACATTTATTTTATTCTCCTGTGGACACACTGGTTGTCCCCCCCAGCCAGGACAGAAATCTGCATTTGCACACGGTTGGGGAATTTTTTGGCTGCTTTGGTAATTCAGAGGGATCAAGTAAAAGGCTTGTGGTCTGCAGTTAGGCTCCACTCACCACCTGACACTTCTGAGTGCCTGCAGCATGTGTCAATGCATGGAGGGCTGCTAGAAAATCTTTTGTTTAATGCTCTCAAATATAACCTGGTCATGGCTTTGGCCATCCCCTCCCAACAGGAAGACAGCAGAATTAGACTGGCACAGAAAGAAAGAAGCCTGTGATGATGATGAGTTGGCTCCTCCTGGTGCAAGATGAAACAGACTGTGGGAAAGAATTACCAGCAGGAAATCAGCCCAGGGATCTCTACAGCAATCAGCAATCAGAAAAGGGGAAGCAAATGGTTTTACACCAATGGAAATTGCAGAAGAACCAAAGGAAGGCAAGCAACACGTTCGGAGCAAACACAGCTAAGTACTTCTTCAAACGGTATATATAATTGCATAAGAGAAATCATTGTACAGACCAGGAGTACCCCTTGGTACAGAAAAGAAAGACATGAGACAGGCAGAAAGCATCCATTAGAGGCTATGGAGCATGCAGGTACTTCAGCAAACAAATTCCTTGAGCCAGGGATTGCTGGAAGGTGGAAGTTTTTCACAGGGAAAGAGCCACTCAGTGCATGCTGCATCTTTTGTATTATTACTAATTATTCACTACCAAGTACTGCAGGCAACCGGGTGCAACAAACTTGCAATTCAAATCTGAACTGTCCATTATGAATTGCAGAAGAAAAGAAACCAAACACCACAAAGCAAATCAGAATATAGGACGGCGCTAAATCAGTGTCTCACAGTAAACAAACAAAAACCTGCAGAAAAGCTCTTCAGTCTGGTCCTTAATGTGTTGGTCATGCAGCAGAGTTCAGAAAATGCAAGCAGCACATGAGATCATTTGACAGCACAAAGCAAACACAATGTGATCCTCACATGGGTGGCGATACAAAAGGATTAGGAATGAATTCACAGCTACACAGCCCACAGAGCAATCCAGAGAGGCAGGTATGTATTAACAATGTAACATCAAGCCTAGCTTCAGGGAAGAAAACACTGCAGGCATGAGAGCTATGTGAAAAAAAAAAGAGGCGTTTCAACATCGTATTTTACTGTATTCTCTCAGCATTATGCTGCAAGTAGAGGAAGGATACAAAACACCCATTTTTCCCTTTATAGACATTACCAAAAATTACCATGCAAAGACATGGCAATTGTTAATCACCAGAGTACCAGAAAGCAAACCAAAACCCCCCTCTCTCCACCTTCTAGTCATCCTTATGGAAGTGGCCGCAGCACATGCAGGAAAATTGCCACCATCCCTCACTCTATAACAAGGGATAATGTCAAACCAGAAGTTTTGACCAGCCTTCAGGAAGAAGATGGATAGTAGCTAAATAATTGAAAAAATGGGTTTTTTTTGCTGTGTGGAACAGGCAACCCACACCCTTTTAACAAGATTTATAGACAAAGCCGGACCTTCGTGGGTTTCAAGGGCACATCACAGAATAAAGACTTACAAAAATGAGCACAAACCTTGTGATTATTCCTGGGAGCATGACAGCACTGCTACAGGTAAACCCTTGGAGGATCATTTACAGAAGGCATACAGATTGGTTGCTGCCAGGTTAGATCCATGAACTCCAAGCGAGAGAATCCAGAATCCACTTGTGGTTCAAGTGTGACAAGGCATTCTCACTGCCTGGGAGAGAAGCGTTAGTGAGTCCACGGCCAAAGGAGTCAAAGTGCTCTCCACACCATTCATGGGCCCAGAGATGTACATCCAGGAGGATGAGGCATGGCAGGAGTAGGGAGGGAGGTGCTGATGATGATGATGATGATGATGATGATGATGATGATGATGGAGAGGAAAATGGCAGCAATCATGCTAAATACATAATGCAACTCAAAATAGTCATAGCATATATAATTCATTCTTCTTTTCCTGCCTAAGCCTTTGTAAGGATTAACAGCTCAAGATCATATGGCTTCTCCATGGCTGTATAATATTTTACAGCTGCTTTACATGGTGGAAATAATATGTTCTGCTACTAAGGTTTGTGTTTTGTCAGGGATGAGAATTTCTTGATCTGTTCTTTCAGAATTTTGAGAGGGTGGGTTGCGATGCTGTACTATTTGCTGACAGATATCTTGATTCTGGACGTGTTTTAGAAGAGATGTGTAAAGTAAATTACTGTTTTGAATCTCACTATTTTGTTAATAGCTGCTATACTGTTATTTAAATAACTCCCACTAGTTCCATTTTCACAAAAGCTCTTCCAGTGCATTATGCAAATCTACTTCAGCACAATTTTCATGGGTCTTGAAATTTCCAGCTCTGTCATATTCAGCACAGAGAAATTTTGCATAATAGTTTAAAAGTGATAATTATTTCTATTTCATTCTTATTTGTCTCATGAATGCTGCAGGATTATATCTATTGCAGCTTTATTTATAAGGATGGATTCTAACTGTCCAGACTATTTTAAGGTTCTATCTCTAAGGAAAGTCTTTACTTCACCTGATTAGAAGTTTCTGAAATTGCTTTATTATAGGCTGTGCAACCAGCACCCAGATCCTACTCTCCTGAAAATTACTGTGAGATTGTCACACATCCTGTACTATGGAGCATCACATTCTACACTACCACCTTCTCTCCCACACACTGAATTGAGAGTTTCCAAGGGCCAGTGTATCCAGTGGTCTGGGAGATACATGATATAGTCTTAGACATACAGAATACCTTGCTTACAGTGAAGCCATGCAAACTCACAATATTTTTCTATGTAATTAACTTTGTCATAGTATCAATTATTTTCTGTGCTAGCTGTAAGTAATTTGTACATCAACAAAGCTGTTTTATCCATGGACTTTAATTTAGGCAATTGCATTTACATTTCTGATTCCAACCCTACACTTGACTGTTTTCTGAGTTGTTTACAAGTCATCTCCAATATCCCTGGGCACTTAATGTTCCTGAGATTGCTGTGCTATATGCAATCACAACATGCATACATTTATGTAGTCAAATTTGGAAGCGAAAGGGCATTTTAACTTCTCAAAGAGATGGCAGAGCAGGCTGAAAGTTACAATGCTCTTACAGTTTCACAGATCTTTGTGTTCTAGTTATACCATCTCAACAAATAATCATCAGCACAGAAGGCAACCACAGGTCAGGTTCAAATAACATACTGTGGACATAATTGTCTGTCCTAGTTTAGGACATTGTCATAAGATGTGGAAGCAAATCTAAACATTCTTCTGCCCTCCCCAGTAAATCATACAGCTTGAAACAACTTTAAGACTTCTTTTGAAATATTAAACTAATTTATACATCATTATTATCTCTATTGCATGCGACATAAATGGGATAAGACATTCTGATCTCATCACTGAAAATTCAGAGAGGTATAAGGGCATTTTGTGAAAGGGGAATTGATAACAAACCACCAGTGATTGAGATCCAGTCAGCAACATCTGAGCCCAGGCAGATACAACAGCCTTGAAGCTGCAGTGTCCCGAGGCAAGCGGGGACCTTTTGGTCTGACCTTCCTCCCGCAGCTGGGCGTCCTGCACTGTCTCCTGACAGCCTGTGCCTTGTTTCATGGGGCTGCTTGGCAGCTGGAACGCCAGCCCTGGGGCCAGAGGTGCCTTGGTGAGAGCGTTAAGGCATGCTGCAGAATGTAAAGATCACACTGTGTGAGCTGCCAACAGATCACAGGGCTGAGGAGGTGATTCAGTCCAGGGCAGCAGAAGCACAAATCTCATAAGAAATCACCCAAACTCTCCTCATGCTCCTTTCCAAATGGAAAATGGATCCTTGAGTCACAGGATTTACCCTTGTACTGAGGTTGAAGTGCCCTTTGAGCAAAGTCTCTATGAGGAGCCTGAAACATCTAGAATTTCTCCTTGCCAGGAACATAAACTGATTCTCATAGTGTTCTGCAGGATATAATTATATCAGGTAGATCTCTGTGGAGACACCTAACTTGTCAAAGGCAAGTTAGAGACGAGGCAAAACGAGAAATCTTTCCTCATCATTGCCAAAGCAGAATTGATTTTTTGCCTTCCAAGTTATGCATAACTCAAGTATTTTGAATAATAAGTATCCTTTTAACATTTTAGTGAAATGTGCAGAAAACATTTAGACAATATAAAATGATACATATATATTGGTTGGCTTTTTTGAATATTTGATCTATGCACAACATCCTCCACTGAAAACATGTTAAATTAAGCTTTGATTTCTTGAGGGAGTTTTACCAGGTATTGGCCACACAGGTTTAAAAATTCTAGTCTTGTTCTTTTAGCACTTCTTATTCATAAATCAGGTTAGCCTGTACTAGATGGCAAATAAAGATCTTCAAAGATACAGGAATATTTTATACCTAAGACATAATTATTCTCCTACCCTTCTGTCAGGAGACCCTCCTGCTCTAAGCATTGAGCTCTGATTAACTACAGCCAGCTTTCTCTTTTCACCCAGGGTCTTTAACAGGGCCAAGCAGGTACTGGCATTTCCACCTGAGCTCCCAGAATGGCCTGGAGGGCTGAGTGTGGACGCCAGCCCACGCTCAGTTCATTCAGACACTGCAGCTGCACAGCAGAGACACATCCAGAGCCCTGGCAAGGGCCCACCAGTCACAAATTGAAAATTGGAAGTCTGTTAATGACACTTACTGAGAAAATGTTATCTTGGGCATACATGTTTTCATTTCTTGTCATCCTAAGAAGTAAGCAATGCCCCTTGATAAGCTGACTAATAACAGATTGTACTGAGAGTCTATATACAAAGGAGAAACATACTTCAGAACAGATAGGTTGTGAAATACTGCTTACTTATTTAAAAACAAATAGAAACCCACACAATTATTTTGTTTCTCGATTTTGTGGAAGTAGGAGGAACATTTTCAACAACTTTTTCCTTTGTGTTCACAGGAGTATAAAGGTTGTAAAGCCATTTCTTTGTGTTGTCACCCTCCAGGCACAGCCCACAATGATGATGATACACCCCCTTGGCTGCTGAAGGGACTGTGCACCAGGGGAAGCTGTGCTGCACCAAGCAGCAGGAGCCACAGGAGCTGCAGGAGTCAGAACCAGGACATGAGCATCCCCAAGAGAGACTGAAGTGGCTCAAGCAGGCACAGACCTGTGCTTACGTTGCATGTACAATGATCAAAGAACATCAGTGGCTGCCAGAAGCCACTGAAGATACAGCTAGCCGATTTCCACTAATTTAAAATACCTGTCTTCAATAAAAATGCCATGATTCATTTGGATTTTTCCCATTTACTGCAAATAGGGTACTTCTAGACTACAGAAAATGTTGTCACCACCAGATCTCCTGCTGGGAGGTCATGTCTGTGCACAGTGCCAGGGCTGTGGTCTGCTGGGCGTGGCACAGGTGTCCCTCTTGCCTGAACTGCAAGGAGGCAGGGGGGACATTCCACTTACAGCTGTCACAGGAAAAAATAAATATGTCCTACAGTACTGAAATAATTCAGAGTTATATAAATATGTAAGATTCTTTAGTAGGTGTATATTTTTAAAAATATTCTTTTAAAAAATATTTAAGCACACCTAAAGACATTTTTCAGACTTTCCTGAAAAGTCTTCAGACTTTACCCTGTTTCTATACCACATAGTAATAGTTTAGCATTAAGAAAGGACATTACCTAATAAAGGAAGGTACTCTCATATTTTATAAAGTTAATTTTGTTATCTACAGACTGAAGGCTTCAGTCCTCGTTTTTAATTTGTGTGTTTAATAAACCAAACTTGACATAATGTACTCTGTTATCAAGTTTGTCAGCATATTTTTGCAGAAGCTGAACTTTCTTCTGACAAATGTTTCCAGTCAATTAATTTAAAACAGAGAGCAGCACGATGAAGTGTGCTACTTCCAAGTCTTTAAAAAACCAGTTGTGTATTCCTGAGTCTCTCCCAGCTTCCTGACAGGGGTACTGGTTCCATGGTATCCTTAGGTCCCTGCCAGATGCTGAGGCCACCAGCAAGGTGGTTCAGCTGTCTCCATCCTGGGAAGGAGGTGATCATTAATGCAGCCCATGGCTTACAGAGAGATCCCACCCAACCTTTTTTGACATGTGCAACGTAAATCTCCATCTGTTGATTTTAAAGTCAGTAGTAAAAAGAAAGATCTGACTTGCAGGAGGTTAAGGTACCTGGGATCTTCTCAGCATCCTACATGAAGAACTGTGTTTCTTGAACCAGCTGTGGAGGCAGGTCACAGCTTGCCAAAGACCACTCAGCTCAGCAGAAACATGCACATGCTGAAGTTCAAGAGCAGATAGCTTGCATCTTTCTGCAACTCTGATGATAACTCTGTGGAGTTATCTATCAACCCACTACACCATTAAAACACTTAAATATTAAAACACTGATTATGTTGCAGAGCATTTAGAAGCCTTGTAAAAAATTTCATTAATAAACATGAAGTAGTTGATGCCTGAGAGGCAAGTGTCCAGGATGATACAAGCCTGTTCAGATCCTTGCCTTAAGGCACCGATCTTGGAAAGAAAAACATTTTAGTGCAGCAGCAAAGAAAAATGATCCCTCTTAGCTTTTCCCTTACTTTTTTTCAGGACACATCTTGCCTCTGTGTTCCTGTGCTTCAATGAACAACCTTGGGTCAGCAGTGTTTGAGCTGCTGTCTCCTCAGTAACAGCACTCTCTGCCAGGAGCATGGGCAGGATTTTTGGAAGCACCATGCCTGGGCCTGCATGCTGCAATAAGCACAAGTGTTTTATTCTTTCCTTCCCAGAGATTTGCAGAGGAGCTGCTCGACATTCAGGAACAGCTATCGCCATGGTCCTGGTGGATGGAGCAGGAAGGAGCAAGCTCCTAGCGAGAAGTTGAGAGGTGAAACCCAGCAAGGCAGTTCTCACAACCCCTGCAGAGCCATTGCAACAGGTTAAAATGGGATGAGCAAGCTTTAGCCATAGACTGGGAATCTTCCTAACCTTTCAGCTGCTGATGAAGCAGGAGACATTGGGATGATGTAAAGAAGAAGAGGAAGGAAGGGGAAGACAAGGAGCACTCCCAGGCAGCCACCTTTGCTTCTGGAGCGGCAGCAGCAGCTGCTGCCCAGGCTGCAGCCCGTGTACGCTGGGAACGGCCTCACCACCACTGATGCCTTTTCCCTTTGCAGGCGGCACTCACAGGCAGCACATCCTGAGATTCAAGAAGACAGTCTAAAGCCAAAATTCAGTTTCATGCTGAAGTGAAGACATGTCCTCTCCAGCAGTCATGGATGACCTTTCCCTTGAACCACCATTTAGATTTATGCCTGTGACAAGCAACAATCTTTTCCTATTCTTTTTCTGCTCACAATGATACAAAATAAAGTTGGACAAGCATAGAAACAAGAGATTGCATAACACAACTGCCCTGCAGTGCTTTTTATTTTAATTTTTAAATCAATAAGTCCAGAGAGCAGAATAAGCACTGCAGCTACACTCACTGCCAGACACTGTCAATCTATAGGTACAGTAAATGGCATTAATGAAAGGAGAATCCAATCAAAAAGCACTATACTGAGGTTTGTTAAAGCACAGTGAAGCTTTTTTGCTCCCTAGTCCAGAACAAAGAGCACCTCAAGGCTGGTGCCTGGCTGACATTGCCAGGTTAAGATCCCCATGATCAAACATAAGCCTCAATGGATAGATGAACAGAAAAATATAGGAGATGAGAAGTTAGTGTCTGACAGGGTGAAACAAAGAACCCAAGGAGAGATTTAAACAGTTTCAAAGGATCAAAACCAGAGCCCAGATGACAAATGAGCATGTTAAATGAGGCAAGTGAGTTTGGAAACATTTGTGTATTTAGCTTCCTAACTAGAGCTGAGCTCTAAGGCAGAAGTGTTAAACAACAACCTGATCAGAATTTGTAAGGAAACAGAATACAAGCTAAAACATGGAAGCTGCATTTAGATGCATGCAGTAAAACTGTCAAGATTTCAGAAGTCCTGTTAGATAAATCAGATGCTTTTTGTCTAAATGCTAAATGAGAATCAGTAAATTACATTTCCTTTTCAGGAAGTATTGGCAGTATTTCAAGATGTATTTAACTAATCTCACAGTGTGTGATTTTTTTCTTGGTTAATCTTCTATGAAAAAGAGCTATTAGGAAATCAAAATATTATGGCTAAGCCCTTCTAATTGCTCTTAGGCATAGAAAGGTAAAACCTCCTTCACCTCACATGTGAAAAATGTGAGAAATAGGAAGAATTTAGGAATATAAAACAACAGAAAATAAAAATAAGATATTGGAATCTATTCCCCTCATGTTGTTCAATAGCCCTCTGTAGATAGATAGGTAAGTAGGTAGGTAGGTAGGTAGGTAGATAGATAGATAGATAGATAGATAGATAGATAGATAGATAGATAGACAGACAGACAGACAGATAGATAGACTAACTTAGTTCAGATGCCAGTAAATTTGGGGATAACTCCTTAGCACATTAATGACTGAAGACAACTATTAAAACCTGTGTAAATCTTTACACAAAACTCAAAGGAATAGAAAAGGGAAAAGGCAGTAGAATTGCTCACTGTCCTGCCCCTCCAGACTGGATGGAGGCACTGTTTGGTACCTGCCTCACTGAGCATGTCCTGCTCCTTGCTGCTGGATGGATGGGTGGCTCTGCTCCAGCTGCACGCACCAGGCACGATCCTCTCCTTGAAACCCTGCGAGCACAAATACTCAAGCCACCTGCTTCAGCACAGACCTCCAGTGTTTAATGAAGTCAAGACTTCCACTTTAAGAATAGTTTAGGCACAAAACCCCCAACTTTCCAACAAAGTCAAAATCCAGAAATAGACAAGCTTTGGATTGGGAAACACTCATGCTTCCAAAATTTTGTCTAAAATACTAATTCCCTCTAGAAAATGCATGGTTTTGGTAAAATAACTCCAGAATTAACAGCCTCAGTTTGGCTGTAAGATTAATCCCAGATTTGTATTTTTATAGAAATATTTTAAAGCAACCACAAAGATTCATCTGGAGATACCTAAAATCAGACAGAAATGCAGTCCAATGTCTTTCTTAGTAGTGATCATTACAATGACCTCCTGCTGATCCAGTCCTACAGCTTCTCCAAGATAATTGGGTGCCCAGAAGATATACATTTAGAACATTGTTATATTCATAATTTATGTGAAGAAAATACAGGGTCCCTTGACCTTCCATTACATTGATTCTGCAGTATATACTGCAGGGCAAAAAAAGGTTTGGAATTCAGTAAATTACATTAAAGTACATATGTTCTGAGAATATAAAGTTTTTAATGTTAATATGTTGGAAATGAGTCATTTCCTTCTATAAAATGACATGTAACAAACAAGTGGAGAAAGGGTAGACACAGTATGTTATGTATGAGTACTGACATCGTCATCTGTGCTGCAGCTACTGCATTTCATCTTTACAGAATGCTGAGAAATCAAGAAGTTATATAACTTGGTGAAAAGCTGATAGGGCCAGTGACATTTTAAATCTCACTCTGTGAAAATCAATTGCAAGATGTGAAAAGGAAAAAAACCTCTTCAGGAACCAAAATCTCCATCCCATAATATACCCATATAAATGTACACTTAAAAATAAAAAAGAGCAATGAAACTTTGAAGAAAAAGGAAGTGTGGGAGGAAAGTGGAAGGACAGGCAGAACAGAGAAGGAACAGAATAATCACAGATCTTTTCAAGATACAGTTATTAGGAAGCAAAAAGATAATTTATTTTGATGGCACCCTTTTGATTCTGCTTATGTTAAATAGTAAATAGGTAACATCATACCAATTTACAACATGGAGCTTAATTGGAATTAGCCAAACAATCCTTGCATACATAAAAATAAACATATGCTTTTTGAACCTGGAAACACATCACAGTTCTACTTAGATCAGTCTTTACTTTTCTAAGGGAAAATGGCCCCAACAAAAAGATTTAAAACTATCTGTGATTGGAAGCAGATTAGGAAAAGTCAACAGACCTAATTTATTTTCCAGTTTTCTCAGCAAGTAAAAACGAAAGAGACAATGATACTGACTCAGGATATATAAAAGTATCTCTGCAATCCACAAAAATTGATTTTTTAATATTCACAATTATCACTCTCACTTTTTATCCACTCAAACATGGGTCACAACGAAATAAAAAGATCTGGTAATTCTCATTTTATTCATATACAAGCAAAGTGAGCTTTAAGAAGAAGCTTCTTTTGCTTTCTTTTCTGTAAAAGTGGTGTAAAGGATGAAAAGGAGACCATTCAAAATACTCCCAAAGCACGTGAAAAGAGAATTCACTGAATGAGTGACGAATTAGAATCATGTTCCTGCTCATCCAGAAAGCAGCTGCTGAAGATGACCAAGGACTGCACATTTTTAGGCACAGAACTACATCTGGGTCTAGTCCTGGGAGCAAAGGTGAGAGCTGCACAAGCACATGGAGACAAAAGGCACCACAGCCCATGCTCAGCAAAGGAAAACCTTGCACTGAGAATGCCAAGAGTTAAAACTCTTGCTTGATCATCAGTATCAGCAAATTACAAGCATTTTGATGAGCTGATCTGTTATAAAATCAAGGCTGACTTGAGCACAGCAAGCTGCCAAAACACAAACCTGCCCTACCTGTACAATGCTTCCACAGGAAACAAAGAGCAGTTTATTTTACCAATAAGCTTTGTGTGATAAGGACAGCTGCCACCTGAACCTGGCATCTGCTAAACTTGCTTTCACAATAACACTTTTTCCTCCCAGAATTATATTTAGTATCTTTTAGAGACATAAACATAAGGAAACGTTCACTGCATTTTGTTCAGCTGTTTCAGGTTCTCCCCCACCTCAAACAGCAGCAGCAGAATTTTAATGACTGGAAAAATGCAGCAGGGCTGTAAGAGAATATTGTACTGCAGCAAATCACTGCTTCTGTAGGTTTCCATCGCTGTAACTCTGATCTCCTCAATCTGCTACAGCACCGGTACATATTTCTGTAAAATGCAGCTCCTAGCAGGGATTAATTAGGGAAAACAAAAGGGCCTGAGAACTTCTTTACCAAGTTCTATAGTTACAGTACCTAGGAAAAAGCCTAACCAAAAGCCCAAAAGCAGAATTCTTGAATAGTTTGAATTCTTGAATGCCATCTCATATGATTTATTTCTTTACTTCCTTCTTTTTACCCCAAATGCCTTTGCATTTTAAAGTACCCATAAGATCACCGTACCTTTCTGCCAAACTGCCTTCCATGAAGCAGTTAAATGTATAATTGAGATCCTCAAGTCATTACAAAGCAAATTCAGTCTCTTTTGGAATGATTGCAGGGAATGAGATGACACAAATCAATTTTATGCCAAGACACATTTTTGAATGCATACATTCAATATGTATCACACAACCCCTCCTAAGCCTGAGGGGCTGCTTCTTCTGCAAAAAACACTTCCAAGGTTTTCAGGGAAGGCTTTTTCAAAGCTTTAAGATGAAGTTCTCAACTGTACTATGAATGAGCTCATCAGTCAAATATTAAGATTTTAAACTTTTTATTGGTGGTAGGTATTTGAGGCTAGATTTGTAGCCCAAAGAACATTTGCCTTTCTCCTCTCATTTTGTTCACTAATCATTAGAGGAGCTAGATTGAATGTTCTTTGGACTCATTCCCCCATTTGCATGGTAAGGCTTCTGAAAAGAGACTGTCAGGGAGCACTTAATCCCTACCCTCTTACAGTTGACATTGTTTATTCATCAGTGCTTCAGTTCACCACTCACACAGATTATTTAGTCACTCATCACTACTCAGAAAGTCATTGATAAAATTGTATTTCACTGGGGGTGACAAAGCTAAAATTTCAAGTTGCTGCTTCCAGGTTTTGTCTGAAACTCCAAAATTGCAAAAACAATATTCCTACGTTTTACTGCCTTTTTCACTTCATCCCGATACTAAATGTCTAAAAAGTTTCCACACAAAGACAATATTAATTCACTGTAGATTTTTACATCTCCGTACCTTCACACCCATACAGATTGCCCATGATTCAGGATGTGTAGGCTCAGCAGGCAGTAAGTGCTGTCTTTCATCTGGATAACCCAGTAAAACCACAGCGAGTCTGCTGCTTCCCATGCTTTGCTCTCTTCTGATTCCTCCTAATGCTTCCATCAAGCAAAAAACACTGCTCTGAAGATCCCACCCATCCTAACCTCCTAGTTTTTTTCTAATAATTCTCCATTCATATCGCTCCATTACCTCTATGACTTCAGGATTAAAGGAACACATAAGAAAAATGCAGATAAGAAAATTCATAGAAGTGAGCTAAGCCACTTCAATAACTATTTTCACATGGAGTCCTCTCTACAGGAGATTTTTTAATTTTTCCTTTTTTTTAGGGAGAAAAAATGTGTGCAGAAATAATATAAGCAATCAGATTTTGGAGAACTTCCAAGAGCAGAAATGTCAGGAAACTACTGCAGATGCAATAACCTGCGCATTTCAATCAGGAATACAAATAATAGCTCAAAATCTATTTAAACTAATTGTTCACAACACTGATATAAAATCAGTTCCTTTTTGTTTCTTAGGCCTTTATTTGAGCAGCAGTTTGAAATGCTCACCCCCTGACAGAGGCCTTCACTTGGCAAGGCAGGGCTCTACCACACAAAAAGTGTGGCCAAAAGACACAGGTTATCCCTGCCTCAAGTCCTCTCCCTCTTGCTCTATCAAGCTGCTTTCCCACTCTGAAGGCCCATTCTGAGTTTTCCATGCCTTCTGCAGCCTCTTTACCTCTCCTCTCCTGGAAGCACCTTTGTCAGGATGCTGCCAGCAGTCATTCTTGCTTCAGAAACGGTGAGCGCTTTCAGATACCATGTACCGAAAAGAAAACCTGTTTTTAAATATTTCTAATCTCAGCAAAACAAGACCTGCATTAAGAAATGACTGCAGCATTCAAAAATCATTTCTCCATGGAGCTCCTCTAATACCAGGAATGCTTGGCTGAAGTAACTCATTTTCCAAGTGGCTTTCTCAGCAACCCCTTGCCATGACACTGACGTCAGCCTTTCCCAGGTCAGGGCCTCTCTGTCAAAACGAGAGTTTATCTCTTGCCACTCTAGAGTAGTTGGTGCTTTCACAACTGCTTCACTCAGGAGACTGCCCAATCAGTGCCATGAGTTAAAATGCAATTCACATCTGAAATTAATAAAAGAGAAGGTTGAACTTTTCCTTCTCCAGGTGCAAGTCTCTATTACCTTTATCCTTTGACTTGAGACTGCCAAAGAGGCCACGTTATCACTGATGAAGCCAACTCCCTTCATCAAAACTGTTAGGTTCACCAAGGAACCACATCAAGTATTTGGGTTTTTTGCCTCTAGATACTCTGTAGAGAAGGAAAGATTCTGCTTTTCCCTACCTCTCATCTCATTTCCTGTCCCTCCTACCAAATATACCAGGGACAGACTGAAATGAAAACCCTTGGAGGCAGTTACCTTCCCTCATCACAAGCCATCTCACTTCTACTTCAGTGACTCATCCAGGGCAATCACATAAATAGGAATTCTCCAGGTTTTCTGCAAGTCACATTTTATTTTTCATGCTCTTCCTTTTCACCAGCAGTTGTTGAGTGCACTAGCTAGTTCTTAGAGCCATCCTGACACATGAGATGTGAGAATATAGCAAACCATAAAATTTTATCAGGGATAACAGGCTTGTGAAACTGCAGTTTTAAAGAAACTTTGCAGACGGTTTCTGCTTAATAAACCCCATGAATCACACTGTGCAGTTTTGGAGAACAAAAGGGTTTTAACAAAAGGGAAATTGGGGAAGTGCAATATGTCTCTCTTTCTGATTGTAGGAAGAAGCACCCAAGGTCATCTCTGAAAGGAGGAACACATCCCTAATTTCCCAGAAGAAAACCAGTTTAAGATATAAAAAACTTCTTGCATTGACATTAACTACAAATATGGCAGGGAAGCAAAGCAACACCAGGGTTGTTAGCAAGCATCTCTGAAGTTCACAAAGCAGGTGGCTAAAAGTAACAATTGGAAGCAGATAGACAATTTATTCCCATTTAGCTGTCATATACAGGAAGAGTGAATATAAAAGAACTAACTTAGTTATTTTCCCCATAAGATGGTGTATCACTGCCAACACATAAACCTGTTACATTTAACATCATGTAAGAGTGAACCATCCTCGTGAAAAGAGTCTTTTAAAACAAAGCTTCATTAAAAAATAAAAAAAGGCATTTAGGTTTCTATTTGATTTCTGGATCCTGTAATAAAATTAATGTTCCAAAAGCCATAACAGTAACATATATGTTACTGTTACATAACATACTGTAAAATCGTAACAGCGATCATTTTAATCATTTTGGCCTCTTAGGTGCATCTGGAAATAAAGGTTTCAGTTGGGAATATGCTGACTCCTAGTCTAAATTTTTGTTCTAGAAATGGAATCTAAGGGACATATATTGTATTTCAGCACTTTTAAAAGGTTGAATGCAAATTTAGGAACTGATATCAGCAATGACCTTAGTTTTCACCATTTGCCTTTACAGAAACAGCACTAATCATTAAGATCACCTTCAAAACAAACCAAATCACATTATGTAGCCCATGCTGTTAACATCTATGCTATTGAAAAAGATTACTAATGCAGTTTTGTTTTTATGCAATGGTGTCTTTCTTCCTGTCTTTTCAAGGAGAAAACTTGGACAGTTGACACAGGCCCTGTCCATTGTTCCTCCTCACTTCCACCTTGTAAACTGTCAGATCAAATTTCTTCATATTGAAATTTATGAAACAGAAGCATATCATTAGAAAGGATCATTTCCTAAAATAAATGGTTAGCTAACATCCTTCTCTGTATTACATAAAGGACTTGAAAAGGTACCCAAAAAAGAACTAGCTATTAAAAAAATATAAAAAAGAAGAAAATATTAGACCACGCATACTGCAACATTTTCAGTTTGGTATTTTCTAAGAAGTTCTATGTACAGTACTGGTTGTACACCCAACCTTACATTGCATCTATCCTCTCTAGCAGAAAGGCTCCACTGCAATTTCTCTTGTTCCTTCCTAACACAAAAGGTACAGAGAGGTATGAGCACTAAGGTACATGCCCATAAATGAGAACATACAGTTGGTCAGAAATTAATGTCTAGAAATGTGGAGCAGAAGAATGTTCATTCTCTATAAAATCTACTGATGAGTGCAGATACACCAGAAAACTGAGATGGCAATGACATCTCTCCAGCAATTTAGGCAGTGCCTAAACTCAGCTTCCCACTTGGGAACTTACTGCATCACTGGTCAGAATCCTCACAACTGAAAAGCTACAGGTTTACTTCTCCATGCTTGGCCCTAATCCTCCACATCTCCAGCAAGTGTGTGGAACACCTTTCTTTGAAACAGGCAGAGAATCCACTGTGCTCCATTTCAGATCTTCCAGCTTCAAGAACTTGTGTGCAAGGAAACTAGATAGCATTTTAAAGGCTAAGAAGCACAAATAAGTGAAAAAGAAAAAAAAACAACTATGTACTGTGATATTCATGGCATGGATGCTACAGTTAATTTTGTCTTAGCAACAGTTTTAGCATCAACCTTTCAGGAAAATGAGTGTTCATGTGTACCTACACTGGTTTGGAAAGCAAAGCTTTATCAAGTGTATTGGCTCAGTTGGTATTTTCCAAATTCAGTAGATAAAAAGTGAAATACTGTATTTCTTTCTCATTATTTTCATTGACATGTTTCCTGTGCATTCAGGAGGAATATTTAGATTCAGACCACTGAAAAAGTACAACTTGTCTCCCTGTTCTGTTCTCTGCAGCACAAATCTTTCTCTTCAGCAGTTTTTTCTGCTTTGAAAGGCAATGCAATCAGATGCTAAGTGGTAGAATGGAATTACTATTTCAGGCCATGAATTGCACTATCCCCATTTAGAGGAACATCCTGTGTTCAAAAGCACTGAACAGCCAGAAACACCTATTGAAATCAATGCTAGTTAGTGCTCAGAACCAAAGCTAAGTATTTTTTTTTTTATTTTATTTTTTTTGCTTTGAATGAAGAGTAATTTCAGCATCCAAAATGTTAATTCAGTATTAACTTCAAAACTCATGGATTTGAATTTGGTTTTGTTCACAGAGTAAACGCCTTTGCCTCCATCTTCACCAGACAGTTGCTAACACCTCCACCTGTGAGTGGAAAATCAATAATGAACTGAAAATCAGTAACAAGCCAGTCAGAACACAGGAGGGCTACTGTGCCAAACCTCCCTTCTCTTCACATCTATAACATCTTCCACTGCTGTTCATCTTCCATGATCATATTCACCATCAAATACAAGCAGAAAAAACTAAAGACAAAACAGAAGCCACGAGCCACACATGGTGTAGGCAGCTAACTGGGACGCAGAGCAGCTCTGGAAAGTGACACCCACACTTACAAAGCCCACTGTCCTTTCTCTGACTGAAGCCTAATGGCTGATATGACCAATCTGGGGCTTTGCCATCAATCTATGGCATTAAATAAGGATCCATTGACATGGAATGTGTGGTCTGTCTAATTAAGACAAATTGAACTGTGAGTCCAGGATGCAGAGATGGAGGCTGGCAGTGTGGTACACGGACACACAGGGCCTGAGCTTTCTTTGGAAGACCATATCCATCCTCACTCCCCATCAAGCCATACTTGAAACAAAGCTGGGTTGTGACAGGTCTTTTTCATAGTAAATCACTGGCACTGAGAAGCTCCCACCATCTCTGCACAGCCATTTTCACGTTTGTATTTCCTGCCACTGCTCTTTAACCTTCTCTCTTCTCATGTTCATAGCTTCATATCTGACCCATAGCTTCCCAAAACACCACCAGCTCCTTAGAGTGTCCTCTAAAGCTTGACATGCCACAGCTGGATGATATCATGGTATACCCAGGCCTTGAGCCTGTCCACTCAATGCACACAGAGAGGAAGCA
The DNA here is from genome assembly GCF_001522545.3 of Parus major. Taxonomy (NCBI): domain Eukaryota; kingdom Metazoa; phylum Chordata; class Aves; order Passeriformes; family Paridae; genus Parus; species Parus major. Next base: position 132,650,821 of record NC_031769.1, on the reverse strand, counting down.
CCTACAGTGTAATTCAAGCTGATCCCTTCACCAGAAATGGATTTCATTCCCAGTGCTCACTGCTTCACCTCAACTCCCCACTTTGTCATTTGGTATCTGTGTACACCAGAGGAGCTGTTATCTGCAGCCCCACCTCCAGCTCTGCAGAACACCCATCTCAAAAAGAGCCATCAGCCAAAAGGAGAACATGCATGACAGTATGGAGGAGAATTCAGGTACCATGAAATCTCTGCAGTTTCCATCACTGCTCCTAAGGAAAGGGAGGAGTGATACCCTGCTAACACTGCATCCTCAAAAGCTCTGGGAAGAAAGTAAATACCATGCAGCTCCTCCGGCCAATAGATCTGGCCTTTCATTCCTTTGAATAGACAGGGATACCACAGAAGTATTCCTTCTACCTATGATGGTGGACATAGATCTGTTATTTATAAATAGTTTTTCTCTTTGCATGTTCAGTACATGTGCATCCTCCTTCAGGACAGGTATCCTAGATTAACAAAGCTTGACTGGCAGTGGTTAAGGTCTAAGCATACATTGTGACATACCTCTGCTGATACATTTTGTAAACCCTTAGGGAAAAGGAAAAATGCAAGAATGAAAAAAAAATTCACTATTTTTAATATTGACATTTTATTCCTTTTTTATAAATATGATAGTAAAATAATTAGTCCTAAGCTACAGCAGTGATCTCCCATCTTAAATAAGCTCCTTAAGAAACCCTGTTGTTTGCAGCAACAAAGAAAGAAGCAAGGAAAACCCAGAAACTAACCTCCTTATGTGGCAAAAAGAAGAGCAGGAGTGTGCTTGTGAACTAGCTAGGGACTCCTTTGGTGCAGGTAAAGGGTGACACCGTGAAGACCAGTGACCCTCAGTTCAGGACACGATCTATTTTGACACAACCCACATTAGGGCCAAATTCTTGTACCAGTGTAAAAAGAAGCAGAACCATTTTCCTGATGCAACACTGCACTCATGAGGCTGGAACTGAGGCTTGCATTTCTCTAGGCACACAGCAGCAGGTGCCAGTAGAGCTTGTGGCACATTTTCCCTGCTCTCATGACCTGCTGTGATCAAGGCAGGACTCTACAGCCAGACAGAAATGTTCATTGCAACCTCACTACTCCCTTCTGCCAGGAGTATGAGACTGATACTGAACTGCAGGCAAATTCATGGACTTTAAGATTTTAAGCCATATTAAAGCCCTGGTTAGCATCCCTTTATTTATTCACCATATTGCTTGGAGAGGAGAATGAGAATCAGGTTCATTTCTGGTACCTGATAGAGCTATACCAGAGAAATAAATCTTGGCCATAGGTAGGAATAAAAAATTAAACTTTTGTCACTCTGTCATTGAATCTTGCTAAAAGAACTTGTCTGTAACTCCAAATATAGGCTGTTCATAAATCTGCCATAGCAAAGCAAAGACAAGTAACAAAATATCTGCCTTTGCAAACTAAGGGATGCAATTAAAAAATCTGAATAACTACTTTGTTTTTTTTTATTTATTCACCACCTTGTATTATGTGGAGGGCAATATGACTGTTCTATGGCAACATCATGTATATTGCATCCCTAAATATTTGGAAAAACTCTTAAGATTTCAGAATTCTACATTTAAATCCAACATTTGCATAGTAAGGACACATCCTTCTGCAATGGCCAAACTTTGGTTTTCCTTTAGGCTGACTGGTCCACTCTGCCCTCCCTTGCACTCTGCCAGGTCAGGCAGTTGATTACCTGATGAGTACTGTGAATTCTCAGAGCAGTTAAGTATTAACACCAAGGGAACATTAGAATTCCATACTCCATTGCAAGCAGAAGCAGAAGCTACATGCACTTGCATGTAAGATTATGTGAAATTAATACTTTTTATCTTATCTTTATTTTTCATAGGGTATTCCCCTAATTTGTCTCAATGCTTCTTCACTTTGAAGTTGCTCTTGATATTTTGCACAAGTTTTAAATGATCACAAATACTGTACTGGCTCTCAACAGAATAATACATTTTGGCACCTGTACATTATCACTTTCTTTTGTCTCTATTTTATTTCTCCTACATATGATATGTCTTATTTCTTCATAACTTTTGTCTTTGTTCTTCTCATTTTTTTGTCTCATTTATTTTATTGCATTATTTTTCTTTCCATTTTCCTTTCTCAGTAGACTGTCCAAAAGAGTTTGCAAGTACTTTAGTTTTACAATGTCCTAACACTATTTTAGGGATGCTTTAGAAAAAAATCTCAACTGATGAAATTTTTTGTGAACCTCTGTTCTCTCTGAAGGAACATTTTTATGCTCTGTCATCATGCTGTTGCATAATCAGCAGTCAGAGAGCATCATGTGGACATGGATGAAGTCTGCCTGCATTGGCTGCACAGAGGGCTCAGACTGACATTACAGGACTTGTCACATGTCTTTTCTATGTATGACATTTTTCTATGACAATCTAGAAGAATCTTGTGGAAATGCATGTTCCCAGAGAAATGGGGTATCAATAAGGTCAGAACTGAACAGTTATAAAAAAACAATTGGAGAAGGCCCAGATAAAAGAAAGGGCTAGAATTTGTAATATATGTAGACAAAGGTGCTTTTCTTCTCATTCTGTTGCATTGCTATGGCAAAGCTCTTCTCTTTATGGCATGTTTTGACAGCTTGCCTCCCAATTTTCCCCATTCCAAACGAACCAGTAACACAAAGTAGAACTGGACCTGGCAGCCTGTTAGCGTGGCACCCAAGCAGAAACTTAAAATGCCAGATGTATTCAAGAGTGGAGGGAGAAGTGGCTCTTCACAGAAACACCTCTGTTGGAAAAGATTTGAGAAAACATAACAGAAGAGCAAGGAATGTCTTTGTCTACAGCCTAATTGGCTTAATTACACTACTGCAGGGCTGCTTTATTCTGCCACATCTACACATCTTTTAAATACCTCCAGGGATGGTGGCACCATTTCTTCCCTGGGCAGCCTCTACCAATGTTTGACAGCTTTTTCAATAAAGAATTTTTTCCCTACATCCAATCTAAAACTCCCCTGGTGAAGCTTGAGGCTCATCTTACCTCTTGAGAGAAGAGACCAACACCCACCTGGCCACAGCCTCATCTCAGGGAGTTGAAGAGATCAGTAAGGTCCCCCCCAGCCTCCCTTCCCTCAGCCTAAACAACCCCAGCTCCCTCAGCTGCTCCTCCTCAGACGTGTGCTCCAGACCCTTTCTCCAGCTGCCTTGCCCTTCCCTGGATGTGCTCTAGCGCTTCCATGTCTTTTTTTAAGCGAATGACCCAATGCTGAACACAGCACCTGAGGTGTGGCCTCAGCAGTGCCCAGCCCATGGCGACAATCCCTGCCCTGCTCCTGCTGGCCACACCATTGCTGATCCACTGGGCACTGCTGGCTCATGTCCAACCCCCACTGCCCAGCCCTCCCAAATGACTTCATGAAAAATACTCTATTCACTGACAGTTTGCCACTGGAGTGACAGAAAATTTTTGGAAAACCCTACATGTCTTATTTTTTAGAAGATAACAACAAATGCTTGCCATTTTCTTAAACAATAACAAGTGTGAGATTTGCTTTTGCTATATTTTTGCATTATTTTCATCAGTTCTAATGAAAACACAACAAATACTGCAGTAAAGGGATTAGTCTAGGAGAAAACATCTTATTTCAGCAAAAGCCACAGTAATTTTGACTTTAGTGAAAACTGTCCTATAGCTCCTTTCCCTCTCTTAAGGAACTCTGAGCATTTTAAAGGTTATAAATACTGTATATATATACATACACCTTCCTGCATCTAATATGAAGCATGTGGGCTGCATTAAAATACAATCTATTTTCTATTTCCAAACAGGCACACACAGGAAGACTCCATTCCAGCAATTCATAATAAAGGCAACACACAATGGGACATATTCTGAAAACTGAACAAAGCTCTTCATCTTCTGTCTAATTTTTAAAGATAATGGATAGAAAAAAAAGAGAATCTTAATGGATAGAAAAAAAAGAGAATCTTAATTTTATCAGTTTCTACTAACTCTCTAGCATTCATATCTTGAGAGTTAAATTCAAACACTACTCTCAATAAAAATGTCCAAGAAATAGACCTACTGTGGTATTTTTGCATTTCAAGATTTAGTTGATTTTGCACCAACAGCATTTCCCATTCTCTACAACACATCTGGGTTTTTCCAGAAGCTATCATAGCAGCTTAACAGTAACTTGAAACATATGGCTACTGTGAGACAAAAAAAAAAGTGTAATATCTTACTTTCCTTTTTATTTCATTCCTGGGAATCCAGCAAATGGCAATATTCCATACTAGAGCACAATTTATTCTGAAAAACTCTTTCCTGCTTTCTGTAATTCTTAATTTTTTCTAGGTCTGGATCCTATGGCCTGACAAGTATTCACTGGGATGAGCAAGAGAGGCTGAAGGAACCCTAAATTTAATGCACTTCACAAGGAGATATTCATCATTGCATAATAACATCCCTCCTTCAAAATCCTTTTACGTTTCTTGTAACAATTTACATATAATTAGACAAGTCTAACTGTGAGCAAGGATCAAATTTAGACCCAAACTTTAAATAAATTCTGTGCAAATGAAAAATGGCTACCTGCACAGACACTGCTTGCAATTAAAGGTGACAAATTATCTCTGCAGACAGAATTAGCTTGAGGTCAAAATCTTATCACTGTAGGAAATAATAATCATAATTTTGCTTTTCAGCAGAAAAAAAAGACTCATGTCTATGCCTATTACTTGTCAAGATAGAAATAATGTTTAAAAAAAAATAAAAATCACACAATGCCAGAAAAAATCTTCCAATTCTGTGACAATCGAGTTAGGCATTTCCCTTTTCAGCCAGAGACACTTTTTCCATTTTTTAAGAGCAGAAGAGAGCAAGTTGATTTCAAATGAAGCATCACTGGAAACACAGAATTTAGGGTGTCTCTTTTACCCTGAATGTCTGAAATATAAGCTGTGGTGGGGCACATGCTGTTATGTTGCATCAGTAAATTATTTTGATTATGCTTAACATACTTGGAAACATTAAAAAGTATTTATCAAGGAAATGCACCTTAATTGCTGATGTTACAGAGTTTCTAGAAGGCATAAGGAAGATCAGTGTGGAAAAATCAAATGATGATTGAGTTTTTGTAATGGCAGACAGTAACAAATACAGGGAAAACAAGTGTGAAGAACTTAAAAGGTATAGACTGCTGTGGTGGTTGATCCCACCTGGCAGCCAAGCAACCTCCTAGCTGCTCACTCTCTCCATCCCCAATGGGACATGAGAGAAAATAGGAATAAGAAGAATGAGAAAACCTATGGGTAGAAATAAAGACAGGAAAATCACAAACCAAGAACTATTGCAGGCAAAACATCCTCGTTGAAGGGACATATAATTTACCATCATTAAGTATAAATATTTAATTAATGATTCACATATTGGGAAATAAACAAAAAGGAAAAAAACTCCTTCTCTCTCTTCTCTGCCACAATCTTATTCCAGACCACTTTCCTTGTCCTTTCCCAGTCTTCACTCATCATGTTACCACTGTGGGCTACACTCAGCCCCCTGGGTGATGGCCAGAGGATAAAGGGTCAGACCACAGCAGGTTTATCTCAATCACTCTCTTTTTCCCACTCTTCTCTTCCACTGATCCTTCTTCCTCATTCTGCTTCTGCTCCAGCACGGGTCTTCCACAGGCCATGGTCCCTTTAGGACATCACCTGCTCCAGCATGGGCTCATCGATGTGCCACAGCTCCTCTGCTGTGAGCACCTCCTTCTGCTCTGGCCGTGGCTGCTGTGTTTTCCTTCTCTCCATAAGGAAGACTTCTCTCCATGCCCCTTATGCAGGCAGATTCCACAGAGCTGCTCCTGATGGGCCTGGCTGAGGCTGGGGTGGCTCCCATGCAGGGCTGGCTGGGGTCTGCTGTGCTGGGCACTGGGCAGCCCCAGCCTCTTCTCACAGAGCCCATCCCAAAGCCCTCCTCTGGCAAAACCTTGTCAGGAGCACCAAATACAACTGCTGCGTGCAAGAAAGTAACACACCAAAGATTTAAAGTATTTGGAAAAAGGCTTTTGTAAATAGAAAGCATGGAAGGTGGTCTTAAAATACGTGCTGCATTCTAAACCATGTAAAATATTTACCTTAGCAAAAAGAGTGAAATGGAAAGATCTTACTATAAATAATAAAAGTACTTAAATTAGAAAATTAAATAGATCTTCAATATTTTATGAATCTGCAACCAATTGCTTATGTCTGGAGTAGTGAATTTCTCTGAAAGGATCAATGAATCTGGAATTGCTTATTGTATTGATATCTAACATGAGAAGGATCAAATATTTTTTCTGAAAATAAGGTTTTTCTAAGATTTTAAATTTCTTAGATTTATATTGATGAAATTTGTTACTTTTTTTTATTCTATCATGAAAATATTCCTATAAAGTGCTATTTCTTAGCTTTATCTTTATACTTTGTTTAATAGATATTAATAGCAGAAAAGAACTCAAGACAAAGGTAGTTGATCACTTTGGCCATCTGTTTCTCAAGAACTTTTTAGGAAAATTGTAAAGTTTGAGAAACTGCTTGTAAAGAAAACAGTTTTTTCAGTCAGGTCTTCTTTTCCCCCACCCCTATTCCAATTTCATCTTCCAGCTTGTAGCTTCAGCTAGAAGAGGAGGGAAAAGCCTCACAAAGCTGCAGGTACTTAAGTACCTCTAGGCTCCCTGGGGTACTTCTTTCAGAAGTTTATCTTACTGGCTTCTTGTGGAATTCAAACCCATTTGAGCTCCTGCTGCACACATTTATATAGACAAATTGGTGGTGAATTGGAGAAGATTGAGGGATTTTGAAATTCATTTTGACATTCATTGAAAGTAAAACAAAGAGTAGTTGTGGGACACTTAATGTAACAACCTAATTGTCCAGTGAATCTGAGACACTCAGGCTGTACTCTGACAGTATTTGACGTGAGTTTCCAAAGGCATGAAAGCAGCTGTGACACCACTCCTGAGTACTGCCTGAAAACAGCAATGGAAAAATTCAGGTATTGGACTACAGCTATTTTATCTGGCAATAAACCAAACTCCAGAGGATTTCAATGGTTGGGTGATTCACATTCTTATGAATTTCCAAATAGTTTCTCCCATAAAAACAAAGTCTTAAGAACATACTTGATCCTTAACTTTCCTAAATACAACTAAATCTAACAATTAATCTCAAGCCAAAACTAGTGCAGAACATAAATCTGGAACACATTTTGGGTATCAATCAGGATGCTTTTAGACACAGTGAATCCCTACACCCAAAGCGTGCTTCAGTAGTGCACAACTTTCTACACAGTTTCCCAAAGGCCAGAGCACCCCACAGCAGCTGCAGGAGAGGAACCAGAGGTAGAGGCAGATCTACCACCACCTGGCATGCCATATCCAACCAGACAACTCAGGCAAGGCCTTCCAAGGGCTTTGAAGCTCTTGGAAGAGCAGAGAGGTTCAAGGTCTGGTCAGAGATGTTCTGGCAGAGACATACTGAGGATACGATGGCAGGCTACAATGAACACTACAGCATGTTCTTGGTTTCTTGCTGCTCAGAATCAGTGGCTCTACCTCGGCCTGGCTTGGCTAATCATAAGCTACCAAACATTCAGAAGAATCCCTTGCAGCACAGTTGGACTGAGCAGTATGTTTAAGAACAACAATCTGAACCCCATTTTTTACCCTGCTCAGCAATAGGCTCTTGAGTTGGTTTCCTTGCCTATCATCAGTGACTTCAAAATTGAAAAGCAGCTGATATGAATATGTGCCATACATGGAAAGAAAATACAAAAAATACAAAAAATACATACATCACACTGGTATCAATGCCTCTTCCAGATAGGAAAATTACATCATTCAGGTACCACAGCACTGACCAACCTCAACTGCGGTTACACAAACACACGTGTACAGAGAGCTGAGTGATACACTCCACCAGCCAGCATCAGGCAGATCTGCAAAATTCCAGCTTCTTTCCACCACTAACACCATCCTCCTTACCTTTCCTCTGCTGGGAGATCAGCTCTACCACAAGCCCCAGCTGGGAGTGCAGCAAAGACACCAGCTCCTTCCTAAGGGCCACATCAAACAATGAGCTCAGTCCAGCCCTACTTATTCAAGGAACGCTCATCTTTGTTACAACAACTGGTTTACACAAATATGTGCTTCAAACACCAGAGAACATAAAATGCATCTAGAGCACACACTTACGCAAGCTTGGCTTTGCTGACGTAGAGGATGACAGCATAAATCTAAAATCATTTTCAGCTTCTCTTTGAAGAGAGATTTCCTTTCTCAGCTAGCACTGTTTATTCAGTGCAGAAGAGCCACTGGGTTTAAAAACAGGATGACTCATACTTGTTTAGATGTTTATAAGTTTTGTGCAGTTACGGAAGGTGTTTGGAAAAAAACGTCAGGACATTTTAAGTACTGTTCTTTGAAGGTGTGGTGAAGTGATAACTAATGAATTAATTTCTGAGAGCAGCTAGTTGAGCATAAAAAACAAAATGACTTGGCTTTTTCCTTCATCATTTTATCAGCATACACCTCTAGCTAACAAAGACCTTTTAAATATGAAATAGAGTTTTATAACAGTGTGCAGTGTTTAAACACATAGAAAATGTGATATGGAATGTATTGACATTACAGCCTCAAAAACAGCACCTCAGCACTGACACTTTACAGCAAAGACATACAGCTGTGGATGATAGGACTGTAGGATTGATATAGTAATGCTCAACCCAAAAGAGGGTTGTTTCTTACTCCTGTCTGTATAATTAGAGTAGCACAATTTATTTACCACACACAGTAAGTAGTAAATATTATGAAATTATTATAATTATATATTATAAAATTATTATGACTAATGGGTTTGGTTTCTCTATTTAACTTGCTTGGATACCAAGGGCAGAAGAAAAAAGTTGTGTCATACCATCCACTACCAGCTGCTCTTTAACTCTGTTGCTCTGTACTCATGACAGTTCCATCAACCCACAGAAGGTAAGACAGACAGAGAAATAACTTTTTATAACTTCCAGGTGGAAGTGTTTGCTGTTTTTACTCACTGTAGGGTCTCACTGAGCCTTACTCCACATCTTTTCCTATCCCCTAGAAAAGGGGGCAAAGCAAATGCACACCCCAAGATTAATTCTCCTCTTCCCTACCCTTCACAAAAGCTAAATAAAGACAAACTAATCAGAGGATAATTAGTTACAATTTGCACAATTTTGTCACCATAAGTAAAAGAACTTTTTCTCAAGATTAAAGGGACTGGAAAGCACTATGCAAAACCTTTCTTGACTTTTTCTTCTCAGGGGAATTTTTGCAAAGCTTTCTTCCAGCACTTCATGCAAGGATCTGATTATATATTTTAATTTACTTTCTCTTTAATTAGTCTAAAAAGCTGGGTCATATGAATATTTAAGCTACTTTAATTTGAGCAAATCTTCTACAGGGATACATTCTAACATTACATGAGTTAGAATTTGGGGCACTGAACTCAGTATGCCCACTGGTTTAAGAAGTACTAAACAGCCTTGGAGGATGGGCAGCTGCAAATGAGATTCTGATTCTCTCCACCCAAAAGAAACCAAGAATTCATGCATTTGCTTAAATATACAAAAGGTCTATAGAGCAAGTTCTCAGAATAGCAATCTATGTCATGCATAAAGATGTGATCAAATGTTCACCTATCAAGCAGAAGCAATGATTTAAAGTAGTACCTCTGCTGCTGAGATGTGACAATTCACCACAGTGCTCTCATAAACTGTGTTAATTTATCTTCCTTTCCGCTGGAACAGAGCACAAACATTCATATCTTTCAGTAGAGCGGACAGCAACATTTTGAACAACTTTGTCTCATAAAGAAACAATTTTCTAAGAGCAAGGCTTCCTGGCTGGATACCAACCTAGCTGGCAGCTGATAGCTGGTTGTTACCTAGTTCCCACTGCACCGAGAGCTGAGTGCCTCCTTCTGTTTGAACTTGGACCGTCTGCCCTACGAGCAAAGTAAAACTTTGCCAGATTGACTGATTTTCCTAAACACCACACCAGCAGTGAAGGCAGCAGAGCATGTGCTCCCACAACACTGTTCATATTTAGGATTGAGAGACAGGACTAAGAATTTTCTCTAATTCACTGTCTTGGAGAGTTACACACAGAAATCACTTAGCCTTGCTCTGAATTCCAGATACACCAAAGAGCTGCATGACAAGCAATATATCTACCTTTTAAAACAAGTATATTGTGATGGCAGTCTTTGCTCATTGCATAGCAGAGTCAGGACTTCCTCAGAGGTTTTAGATTTCTGTTTTTCTCAAGAGGATTTCATTACTAAAGCAAGATGAGTGCTGTTAATATTCTAAAAGTTTACAATCTTCTGTTACTGTGTTTGAGCATGAGATGATTATATTACTGACAATTTCATGAAGTATTTTCCTTTATGATCCTGACCTCAAATATTGGTGATATATTTTCCCTTGATCATATTACGATGTCATCACTGTAAATAGCGGAACATGCTGATTTATTGCACTTTTTGTTCTTCTTTAATAAAATACATTAGTCTAACACTGTATTAATGCATCATTTGGTTTGGTATTTTAAAATGTTAATCTTTAAAAGATGATTGAAACCACATGTTCAAAAATGCTGCAAACTTCGAATCCAACAGCAGGTCTTCTCACCCCAAAATTTCTCAACCTAATATTCTTTCAAATGGGACTGTTTATTTCACAAGTCTATTGACATCTGAAATAAAGGAATTTCAAATTAATTGTCCATTTTAATAAATGGACACCAGTCTGTCAGTACTATTGACAAATGTCAAAATAAAGGATTTGCATATGCTAAACTGAGCTTAAGTCAGATGATGGCTGACTGAAAAAAAACAATCTTAGAAAGATAAAAACAAACAAACAAAAAAAAAAGCAGGAAGATTTTTGTATCTGTAATAGAAGAGGGACAATTCCTTCCAACCATTTACTACTAACAAAAATGTTGATGAATCTGGAGAGCTGACAAAATTCAATCCAAAATGAAATCTAGTCTAAATGAAAACCTAACTTAAAAATGAAAATATAAACCAGGGCTTGAAGTGTTTTACATTTAACAGGCATTATATTTAACAGACTTCACATTTCTATTGATACCTACTTCTATCTTATGTGTAGAAGTAATGTGAACTTAATGTTGATACTGCTATTAAATTCTTTGCTTATATCTGTATTTTCTGGAATTATTCTTTAAGCAGGAGTACAGAGGAGCATTTCTCCTTATTGCCCAGCCATAAAATGAGGATTTAGATTGGACAAACTAGTAATTTGCTGGAATACACCTCATTATAGTCAAGCCTTCTATAGGTCAGTTGTCAGGTCCTCCACCCATTCTCACTTTAGGTTTGTTGTAAATTGTGACAGGTAATTTTCTTTCCATGCAAGAAGTCCATTGACATTGTCTTTGTACTGTTACACATGATGGGGGTTTATGCTCTGTCACAGATGTGGTACAACTAATACACACATTTCTGTTTCTTAGTACTTTATCAATACACTACTTATCAGATTTTATAAAGATCAACACTAATCTGCCATTTAGAAAGCCTCATCATCAGTAATGGTTATAAGGCAAGGAACAAATATTCCCACCTTACACTCACAACTGATATCCAAGACAGATTTAACCCAAAAGTTCAATTTGGGAAGACTTTTCTTGAGCCAGTTCATGCCTGATGTCCAGATGACACAGGTCCAACCAAGCTTGGGCTCAGCTGTGGGCTCTATGCAAGCTTCAGAAAAGTAGCAGGACCAGATCTGAGGAGCACAGCTGCAGATCATGGAATCATAGGACCATTCCGTTTGGTTTTCTCCAACTGTTTGTTACCCCAGCACAGCCAGGCCCACTAAACCATGTCCATAAGTGCCACATTTACATGTCTTTTAAAAATACCTCCAGCGATGGTGACTCCAAGCACTTCCCTGGGAAGCCTTCTCCAATGCTTGACAACTTTTTCTGTGAAGAATTTTTCCAATATCCAAACTCCCCTGATGCAGCTTGAGACCATTTCCTTTTGTCCTATTGTTTGTTACTTGGGAGAGGAGACCAAGCCCCACCTTGCTACACTCCCTTTTCAGGTAGAGAATGAAGAGGTCTCTCCTGCCCCTCCTTTTCTCCAACCTAAACACCCCAGTTTCCCCAGCTGCTCCTCATAAGGCTGGTGGATAAACAGGGCCTGGCCATGACCACCTCTGCTCAGCCAGGTTTTTAACACACAGGAAATGTTTTTTCTGTGGTGACCACATGATATGAGAGACACTCAAGGCAGGACAGCAAGGCTTTTTCAACATCACAGGTCTGTGGTATTGGGATGTGGGATTTGCAAAGATATTTCTTGATTTTGCAATCACACAGAGTTCAGGACAGGGAGTGTGCTGCTTTGTAAGCCATCTCTTGAGACATATCACTGATGATGGCACAGATAAATGACAGAGACATCCTCAATTAATAGGGATCATGGAAAAGAAATCCATGACTATGCCAAGAGGTAAAGCAGTCGAGCACTCCTCTCCTTTTGTCTCAATTCAACCTTCAAATTTTCAGGATCACAAGATGTTTCCTTCCTACCCCTCCTTCTGGACACTATGGTAGTTCTTAGTTACAGCTCCTTCAGAAAACAAGTTTACCACAATCTTTCTTGCACACAGCTGGTGTATTTTATTTGCTGAGGCACTTCTTCAGCCTGTACAAAGCACAGACATGCAGATCAGTTAGCATATTTCTCTGTCTCTTTTCAGACTGTCTCACACTAACATGCTCCCCACCATCTCCAGGCTATGCTGGCTATAAAAAGAGTTGTGAGGCGCTAGCAGCAGGCAGCCAGTCCTGCAGCACATTCTGGCAACCATGCAGCAGATGTGGCTTCAGAAAATGTGTGCCTGCTTTAGATCCTGAGCTTTGGGGAGCTTTGTATATCAGAGAGCACACGGAATAAGAATTAATTAATTCCTCATTAGAAGTTTTAATGACAAAATAGATTGTGCTCACTCTCCTAATACAGCTGGGAATTTATCTTTGTCTCCAACCTGTAATTTCCCTTCTGGCAACGTTCTGTGCTTGTTTCACATAGTGAAGTGTTTGGTAAAGTCAGCCTGGTCTAGAAGGATAAATCCAGAACAATAAAATAGATGTCCAGCTCTTAAATACCTGTTTCATCTGCTTTGTTTCACCTTCTGGCTGGAAGTTGAGTTCACACAGTCTATTTTTTTCAACACAGTCTATTTTTCAGTTACCAGGTGGGGCTCAGGCTTTGGACAGTTTTGCTGTTCTTGTAATGTGTTATTTTAGTGCTTCATAGCAATGGTTTCATTACAGGCTTGGGATTAGTATAAAAACCCACCTCTGTTTTACAAAGGCACTTGAAATTGTCTTCGTACACAAACAAGGTATGCAGACAAAACACAGCAGAATTTTCCAATATTTTGTTTGTTGGGCACTAACATATGGACTCCTACACTCAAAATAATCAATCTCTTACAATAAATTGGGCAAAATATGGGGGGGGAAAGATACAGCTTTAGCTGATTCTAGCTTTCCATCTTTTCTTTTTGCAGTTAACTTCAGTAATTAAATGTAGTTAAAATAAAGGAAAACATGGAAGACAGTTGTGAAAATTTTCATAGAAACACCACTATAAAACTTCTACAAATATAAATTTTCACCACACTAGTAAGAACTGAAAATGATTATTTGTGTTGAAAACTTCTTTTACTCTAGTAATCTGAATGTGTATGAACAAAAATAATTTAGAAGTTATTCAGATATATAAACTAAGCAAAATTCTACAAAAATATCATTATGTATAATATGCATACAGACTTTAAAGCACTAAAGACAGCACTGAACACCTAAGTACTTCTGAGCTTTTATCTACTCCAGAGACTGACCCAAAACCTGCTGATATTCAGCTTTGTTGAGCAGAGTTAGACACTCTCTGACACACCAAGGAAAATTCCCCACTGGAAATCGAAAGATTAAGAGCCATCTCATTTTCTCTCGCCTCTCTTCTGTAGTTGTACAAGCAAAACCTTTGGCATTTGTATTTTAGAAATAATGCTATTTTTAAAATATCACTTCAGACCTAGCCTTTTTCTGTAATTTTGAGAAAGCTCTAATTAAAAACAAGAAAAAAAAAATTGTAAATCAGAGGAAATATCAGTTTAAAACAGAAATATTTTCCATGCCTCAAAAGAAGAGCAAAAATTTGCCATGAAAACAATCCTTTAGAAGCATACTATGCTATTTTACATCTCAATACACTTCTCAGTACCAGCACTTTTCCATCTCTCCACATAAATCAGAGACTAACTGGCCTTAGTATCTTTAGAAAAAGCAATTTCTTCAATTCCCATGATATGTGGCACATGGTGAGCACTGGTAATTTCAAACATTTACAAGAGCACATTACACCTGCTTTACTGTATGCTACTTTCTCTGCAGGATATAATTTTTTTAAGAAAAACATATTAAAATGTTTAGGAAACAAGATGCTGAACAAAAGTAACTTATAGCATTATGAAACCGTATAAATAATTGTCAGTCCTGATGTAAAAGATATTACAGCTACTGAAAATCTCCTTGAAATTATAACAAGCCATTCTGAAAGTTCTGTCCCTTATTTGATTGCAAAGTAAACACAAAGTAATTACAGGTAAAATCTCTTGGATACTTCATATATACCCATAGTTCTTGAATACCAAGAATCCTGATTTTCACCCAAGTTTCCTAACAGCACATTTATACACCTTACTGACTGTGAGGGAAAGGGGCATATGCACTTCACACAGTTCACATGCAAAATGTTTAAATACATTGACATCTTCAACAGAATTGGTATTTCCAAGCATTAATGTTGAATAGCACTGTTATTGGCAGTTTGTTATTCTACACATCCAACAGCATGCAAAGAGGTATTAGCTACTACATTTCTATCTTTGAGCAAGCATGTGCAGCTGAGCAGTCAAAACTCCTACAGCAGATTCCCATCTTATCCACCAGGAAGTCACTGCAAATCATGGTGTCAAAGAGACCAAGCAGCAATCCTGTGTTCCACACCTCAATCAATGCACAAGCTCATCAATATTACATGGGCCCTCCTAGTTGCATGCAGAGCCTTAGAAAGGCAGCCAGGCACAGCTCACCTCAGCAGGTATGTTTGCAATAGCAGAACAAGCAGGAATGTTTTTGGTATTCTCACATTTTTTTGGTTTAAATATTGTTTCACTTTCCATTAAATACCCAGCATAACAGTGATGGTACAGGAACAGTAACACCAGCTTAAGAAACTCTTCATCAATCCTAGTCCCAAAAGTATTCAAAAACTGGAACTTACAGAAAGAACATAAGAAAAATGGCAAACATATTATTTCTCTGTATTTATCCTGCTGAAAAATGGTAGCTTAAGAACTTGCTGAATAGATCAAAGATATTACATCTGGACCACTGTGTTTGATCCTTTTTTCAACCTATTTATGCTTTTGGTCCCTGCAGGAACCTTTGGCAATTTACTTCGGTCTGGGTGAAAAATAAGTTTCTCTGTTTTTGTGTCTGGTACCCCATTCCGGGGCCTGGGAGTATGTTTAGGAGAAACAACATCATTTTTTAAGACAAGGACCACAATATGTCAGTGTGCTGATCACACCCTACCCCCCTCTCCCTTCCCCTTTTCAACACTGTGCCTGTCACCAGGATGTGAGGGCCCCGTTTTAGAAGAGATCCCCCTCCTGTCAGCAGTACAAGAAGACCATTTGCCCACCAAGCAATGTTGCCAGGTTGTGAGGACACCCATTAGGGAATAGGGAAGGGTACCAGCATGTGAGATATAGCCCATAAAATCCAACAGCCGCAAATCCTAAGTGGGATACAGACTGGAATTGCTGCTGTACAGGAATACCCATGAGCCCTGGGGGTCTGGTGCATCCCTGCTGCTGCCTGCTTCCCCTGAGACTTAGTAACTCCTGTTACTTCAGGTAACATCTGAGCCTAGACTGTGGTTATAGTATCACACACGGATTATTAAGAGTTTGACCCAAACTCTAGCAGGTCCAGGTAATGAAAAGGCCTAGAAAGCAAGAAAGCTACACTAATTACTAGAAATTCTGTTTTACTGAAAGCTATGATAATTGCTAGGGATACTCTACAAGCTGTTCTAAGAGTAGCTAAGCTGCACAAACTGCTAGAAATAGTAGACAAGAATAACATATGCTAATTATTAAAATTCTAATGCAATAATAAGGCTCTAATTATAACTACAACCCTGTGGCCAATCCTTACTCTGCCAAGGATCCCTAAAAGAACCTGCATGTCCCTGGGCAATAGTTTCAAACCTACTAACAGCTGTACAGACATTGTATGTGTGTGTGTATATATATATACATATTCTCACACCAGAGCCCCTGCATACTTTCTTCTTCTGTGAGGGTCATTCCATACCTCTGAGCAGCTTTGCCTCCTTGCTCTGCCTGTTTCTGATAAAAACTGATTAAACAGAAAAAAAAACAAACCACCTAATGCCAAAATTTTGCTATATACAGCAACCATCCATTCCCATTGGTAAGCACATGCTAAAGCAAATGTTAAAAACTGCTTGGAAGTTTTCCACATAAGTACAGGCAGCTGAAGATGGCCATGCAGCTAGAATTTGTGTTTGTGTCTTTGCTGAATTATTGTTATACATGAAACAGGAAAAAAAAAATACAATAACAAAATCTGAAGCAGTTAATTTCACTTCATTTGTTATAATACTTCCATATGTGGTTTTCCATATATATGGCAACAGTGCTACGATATTCCTTATTCAGAGTAAGCATGATGAATTACAGAAATACAAATTACTTATGTATTTTGAACACAAAGCTGCCTTGATGAAGCAGAATTTGAAATAAATATGTTAACTTTGAGTTGCACACTAAAAATCCAGTTCCAGCACTGGAAATGATTATGCACTCTGGAGTCATCTGCAGTGCCCAAGCAGAAACCTCAGGCAGACCTGTCTGCTGGTGAACAAACTTACACAGTGTAAGAGTGACCAAAGGCCTACATTTTGTGCTCAAAAGAGACATTTATTTCACCATGGAATACAATTTGCCCTTTCCAGAATATGGGATATTGCTTTCCCTTGAGCCCCTAGATGGGTGTCCAAATTGCTTATTTCCCAAGAGATATATGACATGCTATTAACATACTACAAAATCTTTTGTGAACTCTCAGGTTCCATCACCACCTTTCCCTTCTACAACCACTAAGAAAGGTGGATCTATCTTATTTTGAAGACTAACTTAACATGCAATCTCCAGCTATATCTAAGTAAATGAGCCAAGGAGAACTCGGAAGCGCCACAGAGCACTCTGGTTGGAGTCTGAGCCATACAGCAGTGACCTCACCCAAATCTTGGTTATTTGAGAAGGAAACAAAGACATGTGAGAAGGGTCCTCAGTGAAGAGGACAGAGAAGAGCTCAGAAGCAGAAGACAGGCACCACTCAATCTAGAAATGGCCATAAGGCACAGTGTCAAGTTTGCCAATAAAAGCTAAAATATGTACTTCTGGGCCCAGAAATCTCTGTTTGTTCCCTGCCAGACTTTGCTACTGCCCTACCCAAAAGAAATATGTGCTCCAGACATGAATTTACAAAACTAATTTTCAAACAAACCAAGCACTTCTGGATAAAAGCGAGTTAGTTAAACAGTGACTTTCACGTGTAAGGGAGGACAGATTGCTAAAAAAGAACCTCAAACCCTAGGACAGGCTGCATTTTGCTGCAGGGACAATACATCCCAAAATATGCCAAATGCAGGCATCTTTGGGCTCAAATTACACTCTTGACCATCTGAGAAGTGTCACCTCCTTAGATCATGCAAAGAGATGCAAATTCATACCAAGTAAAGAGTTAGCCTTTAAAAGATCATCCTGAAGTTTGAGAAAAAAACAGGGCACACAGAAAAATGTCTTGCATGAAAAAAAAAGGTCCTATCTTCCTTCAAATCTCTGCCTTAAGGGAGAGGTGCCTCAGACTTGGGCACTTGACAAAGAAATATCAGACTATTTAGACCAAGTTCCTGTTACCTTCATCACAGTTTTCCACTTTCTTGCTTGATATTACTTAATTCAAATAGTCCTGTTCAAGACACCAAAAAGAAAACTGACAAGGTAAATAGCCAACAGGTAAGAGCAAAACATGAGGACTGCCTGAGGCATTTCTGCTCAGAGGGAACTAATTAGCTCAAAGATGCCCAGACAAACCCAGCAAGAGAGCCACTAAGTCCCCAGGTAAAAGAGCTGGAAGATGTAAGATATTAAGAGGTCAGACCTATCATTTTAACAGCACAAATGCAAAGAAATAAAACTTGAATCAATGATTCAGCCACAGAAAATCTTTCTACAAATACTTATCTGAAAATTAAATTTCAGCCTAAAATTGCAGTCACACCAAAAATCTTTCTGCAAATACTTGTCTGAACATCTAGCTTCAGCCTAAAATCACAGTCACATTGAGAATTTAATTATGTTAATATTATGGGACTTAAGAACTTCAGATTAATTCATCTTTTGATTTTTTGGAGGCAGAGTGGGACAGGAGGAAAGAAGTATAGACCTAAATCACCATCCTTTTAAAACAAGTAAGCAAAAAGTATAACAAAAGGAAAAATACAGCAAAAAAGAAACAGATTAAAAGAGGAATAAATAAGAAAAATACTGCAACCACTGTAAATTGAAATAACAATTCATTTCTAAAGGGCAGGAATTCTGAGGGGTGCACAGGGACTTGTTATTGCAGCCAAGTTTGCATGAACCATGTTTAATTGCTGATGGAAGTACAACAGGATAAAGCTCCAACATATGTCAGGAAGACCTCGGAAGCAGAGAGCCCATCAGTTTCGCATCATGGTCAGCTTTGTTGCTCTATCTCTCCAAGTGTCACTGAGATCTAATTTTTCACCAGCCTGTCATTTCTACCAGTTCCTAACGTTTGTAGTGGCCCCTGGGACCTGCTCAGAACAGCCCATGGAAAACAAGAAAAGAGGGGCCTTCAGGCTGCTGCCACCAAGAAACTGTAAGATGTGTTACAGCCCTGTACAAATCACTTCAGGTCTGCCAAAGCTTATCCAGACAGCTTAACTTGCATGATCACACTGTGTTCCCTGGTGCCCTTATATTGCATACCACAACAGAAGTCAGTGACACAAGCAGGCCACGCCACCCTTTCTCACATACGTAATACAGCATCTTGCCAGATCAGACAGAACAGCTGCCTCCATCTGCTGGGAAGGGGCAATTTTATCATGGGAGGTTTTGACTGTGCTCTTCTGCCCATTGATAGCATCTCAGGAGAAAAGGGCAGAGTTCTGCAGAGATACCAGCACTGGCCACTTCCTGACCAAGCAGGAACCTCCTGGCCACAGCAGCAACCAAGGACTACATAACCACAAAAAGGTTCAAGAGAAACAAGTTCAAACTCCCTGAGAAAGGCTGAGGATGGCAAGCCCTGTTAGGCAGGGCTGCATATCTGTGGGGTCAGGGCTGCAGCCAGCTCCTTCTCACTCCTCCCAAACCAGAGCACAAGTTAGAGGTGACCAGGGGCAATCACAGGAGCGTGGCTGCAGAAAGGCATGAGAGCACAGGAGGGACACACAGCTCCCTGAAATGAGGGTCAGCACATGCAGAAGGCTCCCAGTGGGTATCTTCTAGGCTGAAGAAGCATCCTTTCAAGAATGCTGCTGCAGCACAGATTCTTTTGATTAATTTCAAGGCAGCATTAAAGGGCCTTGGGTGTTAAAGGTACCACGGAGTGTAACAACTCAACAGACACCTATTCCCTGCAACATACTCATATCATAACATTTTCATATCATTTGCATGCTCTTATGGGATGGTATGTGAATGAAGATATTTTGCACTGATTTTGCTAGGAATCATGCCATTGCATTAATAGCAATAATATCAAAATAATTAGACTGAAATAGATTTTTATCACACTTTTGTTGATTAAGGTTGTTAGGGGATTAGACAAGTTTAAGTCATCTCAGTAAAAAATTTTATCTTCTGTTTAGGAAAAAGTTCAGGTAAAAAATTTCTTTCACTTTAGGAATGTTGGAGAAATTTGGGTCAGGCTGTTATTAAAGTAATTTTATTTCCTTCATCATCTTAGCATATTAGAAGGGTAAAAGCCAATATATTGCTGGAGATAACGTATGTTGGAAAAAACATATGTTATTCTTTGTAAATAGCATAAGGTTTTACACTGTACAGGCACCAGGTCTTTACTCTGGGGATTGACATCCTTATTGCGATAACTAGTTTTAGTTATTGTGTCATGTATGGGGTTCTTTTATATTCCAGGAAGCACATCAGTGTATATTTCAGTCAATGTAAATTTGTTCAAATGTTGGAAAAGAAAATCATAGAATCATTTAGGTTGGAAAAAACCCCTAAGATCATCAAGTCCCACTGTAAATATAACACTGAAAAATCCATCACTAAACTTTGTCCCTAAATGTCATATTTATATGTGAAGAGATAGTCACAGAACTTGCCTACTTATTAGCTTGACTTTACCTTTTTGAGGGCTATTTAATCTCTCTGCTGATGAGGGAGGAGTCAAGTGAAAATTTGTCAGCAAAATGTGATGTGAATGAATAGAACTCACTGTGCACTTCTCTGAATTCAGGCAGAGAGAATTCATTTGAGCAGAAGCTGTGCACTGGGGATTAGGTTGCTTTTGTTAGAAATGCTCATAAAGCAGAACTGTCCTCAAATGGCAACAAAATTGAAATTAGGCACTGTGAGATCAAACATCTGTATCTGAAGAAATAGCTAATGATATTGTTTATATTCTTCTTAATTTTAAGTCTAATATATACCATTTTCCTTTGTGACTTTTTACCTTTTTCCATTAATTTTAATTTAATTATTTTTTTAATTTTAATTTTAATAATTTCCTTTAATTTTCCTTTACCAGAATGAAATACTGAGTAAAAACTTCAAGGGTAGGGGACGCTAGACAGGAAAGGAAAACATCCATAATAAAACAAAGCAGGAACTCCTTTAATAAAATTAGCAATCTATAGCTAACATGCACATGTATGCTCTGTGTGTCTATCTGCTGGTGTGCATGTATGCCTGTTTTCCTACTACCTCCAGTGATTGTATAAAAGCATATGCAGGAAAACAAAAACCAAAAAGCAAATGGAGGACAATGGATGATCTTTTTATCAGTTTGACACCTTGAGTGTAATAGGATTTGGGGAAATAAATTCTGGTTTTGATGCTACATGCAGTTTTCTGAACTGCATAACTTCTCTAAATTCTCAGTTAAGTAACTAGAGCAGATACTTATTTTGTTTAATCCCAGTTACAAATTATTATTTTGGCTCCTGCAAGGGTTGTAAGGCAAAATATTTTTTCACACTATAGCTAGGAGGAAAAAAACCCAACAACATAATATTAGTAACTGAGAAATTTTTCTTCACATAAAGCTGGAAGTGTAAAATACAATAGAGTCTCTGTCTCATTACATATCTTAGGTCAAGTCACACCAATGGCATCAGAATTGTTTGTCCAAAGTGACAGTGAGTTCTCATTGCTTGGTATGCAGATCAGCTCTCAGGCACTGGCATAACAAGTTGTGTTTTCACCGGACATGGTGCCAGGTTTTAGTGATGTATTTATCAGTTCTTGGGGCAAGTTAAACTAGGAACCATGAAACTCTGGATTTTACTTAAATCCAACAAGTCACAAAAAGTTTTCTAAAGCTGTCCCTTTATGAACTATCAAAATATACATAATAAGCACCAAGAAGAACACTTTAGAGGCTTTTTCTTATTTCTGAAAAACTGAAATTGTTTAATGCTTGCATTGCAAACAAGGATTGAAGTAGTAGTGTTGAGTCTGGTCTGTTGAGTACAAAACGTGGTGCTGGATGTGTGTTTTTGTTTGACTTTTCAGTCTTAGAGATCCACTCCAATTTTTTTGTTTTGCAATCTGGTCTCTTTAATGGCACCTGATGTTTGTGTGTGGTGGGCCTAGGCTGTCTGTCAAGTACCAACCCAACTGCTCTCATTCCCCCTCCTCTGCAAGACAGAGGGAGAAAATAAGATGGAAATGTTCATGGGTCAAGATAAGAACAGGGAGATCACTCACCAATTACCATCACAGGCAAAACAGACTCGACCTGAGGAAATTAATATCATTTTATTGCAAATTAATAACAAAGTTGGATGGTGGCAGATAAAAAGCACAAAACTAAATCCTCCCTCACCAACCCTCTTCTTTCCCAGGCTCAATTTCACTCCCAATTCTTCCATTTCCTCCATTTTTTTCCCCTTTCTTAAATATTTTACCCCAGAGGCACCACCACATCAGCCAATGGGCTCAGCTGTGCCTGCAGTGGGTCCTCAGAGGGCACCCCACAACCCCCAACGACACCCAACACATACTGCTTGGTTTAAGACACATAAAAACCTGTTTCTTGGGATCTTATTTACAACTTTTAGGGAAGAATTGTAAAATCATGTTAATTCACCTCTGCTCTAAGTTACTTTCAAGTAACTTTAGATGCATCCAAAGATCTCCAAAGAGGTCTATGAAATGGAAGGCACAAAGATGGGCCTGGCTCACCCACCCTTACAGCTTCCTTCAGTGCAAAAATTGCATTTTTCACAGAGGAGGAAAGTCTTATACCTATGACACAAGGTGGTGATTCAGAGGGAGGAAGGGGAAAAGCAGTGGCTCAGGAGAGGAAAGAGAAACATTTTTGCACTACTAACATTCTACTTCCTGTCCAAGGAGGGATGAGCAAACACATCCTGGATCATAGTTACCAAAAAACAGACTCTTCAGAGATGTGAGGGCTGTAATATCACACCATGAGGTTTTGTGTGGTTGAAAACGTAAATGCTGTCACTTTGTGAGGTTTATTACCAACACTGCAGTTTCACAGGAGGAAAGTCCCAAGTAAAAGCATCTCATAGTTCTTCTGGGATATTCAACTTTCATTGGGCTCTCAAAGCACACTGCAGGTACAGATAGGTTTCCATACAAGCTAGGAGATTGGTCTGGGTAGCAAGGGACCTTTAATTCTCATCTGGTCAATATCCCTGTAATGAGCAGGACATCTTCAACCATATCAGGTTGTTCAGAGCTCTGTCTGACCTCACCTTGAATTTTTCCAGGCATGGGGCATCTACCACCTCTCTGGGCAGATGTAATAGTTTACTCCAACTTTAATAAAAACTTAATCACCTTCCATATTCAGAATAGCTTCAGTAAATAAATATATTTGCTCTCTAGGAAAAGAGAATATGTAAAATTTTCACACAACTACAAATATCTTCAATTAATTGCAACCTATGGAAATATTTCTTTTCAAGACACCTATGATAATTAAACATTCCTTTGTGATACCCATGCTACATATTCAAAAACACAAACCTGTTTTTTCCAATTTCAAAGCATTTTTTTGCCCCACACCTTCCCAGCACTAATGCAAATATGAAGACAGTCCAGTCACATCCAAAGATGCAAAAAGTCAAGAAGCCAGTCTCTTGTCTGTGCTGCTATGTCCTCCATGGCACTACAAGAGCTGCTCAGAGCTGGAGCAGAGAGGAGCATCCTTTACAAGCCAAAGCCAGGAATGTGGTGGCCAGGAACAGCAGCCAGGGCTGGGCTTGGCTCAGCCTGTGGACCAGGAAGCCCCTGTGGAACACATCACACGGATGCCTAGAGGAACTAGCTATTATACTAGTGAAGTGCTGCTTCACTGCTAAGGGTCCCAAAACCTTGTGCAAGGATCCCACCCCTGCAGGATTCCATTGCCCGCTGCGGTGGGACAGAGGGGGAGAGCCCCTGGCGCACCCACCGCATCTCCGCGGATGGTGGGGAGGGGAGTGGTGGAGCACAGCTACTGTACGGCTCTTACAGCACTCTGTACAGCCAGGAGGGCACGGGAGGGCACCGAGAGCAGCTCTGGAATCGCTCCTGAAGCACCAACACCGCTGGGCTCACAGCTCTGTTCGCTGTCAGGCTGGGACAGCGGGAGCAACAGTACCATTCCTGCCTCTGCTCCTTACCTGCCCCTTCCCTTCCCTTCCCTTCCCTTCCCTTCCCTTCCCTTCCCTTCCCTTCCCTTCCCTTCCC
>NC_031769.1:132450688-132626498 GCF_001522545.3 Parus major | reverse complement strand
CTTCCCTTCCCTTCCCTTCCCTTCCCTTCCTTTCCCTTCCCTTCCTTTCCCTTCCCTTCCCACGGAGCCATTGGCAGCACCAGCACTGCGGGCAGGATCAGCTGAAGGACACAGCGTGTGGGTCCCCACAGAGGTGTAACATCACCTGCTCAAGTATGCCTGATGCCACTCTGGGTTGGGTTTAGCCCTAAATGCCAAAATAAATTTTAGTTTCACACATAGAGTGTTCCATAGAGCGTGGAATGCTGTGGAGTCCCCAGCACTGGGAGCACATTGACCTGTTGGAGTGAGTCCAGAAGAGGCCACCAAGATGATTAGAGGGACAGAGCACCTCTGCTGTGAAGAAAGGCTGAGAGAAATGGGATTGTTCAGCCCAGCAAAGGGAAGGCTTCAGGAAGCACCTAATTGCATACTTCCTGAAAGGGGCCTACAAGAAAGTTGGAGAGGGACTTTTGAAAAGATCATAGCATCATAGACTCTTAGAATGGGTTGGTTTGGGTTGGAAGGGACCTTAAAGGTCATCAAGATTTAACCCCCCTGCCATGGAGAGTTGGAACCCTCTGGGGTGTCCCAGAGCTGGGTGCAGTACTCCACATGAGGTCTCAGGAGAGATCTTGAGATCAGCTTTTAAATAAGCTGATCAATATACTAAATATTTTTTTTCATTCATGTGTTACCTGCTGCTTTCAGACAATCAGTGTGAAATATGTCACTATAACATTATTAAAGCAGCAGCATATGTTTTAGCTGACAAGCTCTAACCTACTGGACCTACGTGCACCACATAGTGCTCCTGTGAATACAGAAGTAATGTTTGCAGGGACAGAATTTTGACTGATATGTGCAACAGACTGCACATGCCAATGCATGTAAATCCTTAAAAACATCTCCAAGCACCAGCACCTGTCCCAAGTGTTGTGTGTCCCTTTCTACCATGCATTTGGACTAAACACAATGTTATCAATTCGTTCTTTCGTACATAGGTCTGTAGTGTGAGGAACAGGAGGAGACAGACTTTGTTAGCATCTATTGACAAATCAGAAAAAGGCAAATGATAAGGGCACAAAGAGAAGAGTTCAGCTTTTCCAGCTAACACTTTTAAGTCTGAATGACACTTTTGTTCATGCTGGTTTTCAACGAGACATTTGGTTCCAGGCCAGTAATTTTTTATATCACCCAGCAGGCAGTGCTAGATACATACTTGTGTCAGAAGGCCGGGGGCTATAATATTCTTTAAAAAATATATATTTTAGGGGAAAATTGTTCTTTTTTTCTTCTTCTTTCTCTTAAGAAAAAAAAAAAAAAAGGAGAACCAAACAGTTTGAATTAATCTGTTCACTCTGAGACTTCTCTGAAAAGAGACTATATCTTGTCAAAACTTGACAAAATGTTTTGGGTGGTTTTTGCTGTTTTGATTTTGATTTTTTTTTTCCCACCCCACAGAATTATGCTGTTCCATCAGGGGTACAGTGTTTCACAGTGATGTATCAATTTCAATGGAAAGGTTTCTGTATGACATATTTTTGTCACTTGTGCATTTTTGTTACTTCCGAAAGAGAATGCCAAATTTAAAAAAAAAATAAATAAAAGAGTCTTTCTAATCTGAAAACAGACACTTTCACACAATTTAATTTGTGATGTTGATATGAGGGTTTGGGATCTGTTCCAACACAGAGCAGAAACACATGGCAAAATGAATGTGTCATTGTTCAGAAAGTTCAACTTGGAAATCATAGATCTGTGTCAGCATGGCACTTGTGTGGTTGGGCATCAATATAAACATCTCTTTATTTGTATGCACCATGGCACATTCTTGCTCTCCTTTTAGACCATATTAGTTTAGACACAAACATATATCTTGATTTAGAAACAAACACATATATTAATTTAGAAACAAACATATATATACCTTCCTTTTGAGGCTTTTAGTTAAAAGGCTGTAGCTGTTCTGACAACTTCCATGTGGCACAAGCAACAGTTGCAAGCAGTGCTCTAGAAATGCAGGCTGCATTTTCATATTTCACCATAGAACTGTGGATGCAGACTCTTGTGTCTTGGGATCTATATCCAGACCATATGTCTGTGCTACATGTATCTGTCAGATTGAGGTATATGAAACTAATGTCAGCTGCTGCCCTCCTCTCTCATCTCTCTGATACTGGTGATTGCAGGCATTTTACTGTACTCAGGCAGCACCATTCCTCCTACAAAAGCCCACATTTCAGATGAACATCATTGACTTGCCCAACCAATATATCCCCAAAGGACTCTGAAGCTGTGCTGAGCTGGTTACCATGTGTCTCTTATAATTTTGTGTTCAAAGGGTCTTCCCAAGGGAAAAAAAAAAAACCAACCAGATTCTTGCTGGTTACAGCCTTCTGTCACTGCCTACCATGTGACACAGTGCATAGGAACAGTTTAATTACAAAGGGATAGAAAGCTGTTAGACTTAACCCAAATCCAAGAATTCATGGATAAATGCTAAACAAAATGTCCTGTGCCAACATAAAGAAACAGTGGAGTGGGGAAAAAATAGAAGCCCAAGCCCAGCAGTGAAAGTCCAGCAGCTGGCTTCTAGAGCAAAGTATTGCTTGGCGCCTTGTACTGCGCATCAGAGAAATACTACTAGTCCAACACAAATAGGAGATCTAGTTGCAAATGTGTTTCGAGTAGATTTCTATCCACCACTCATCTCAAGGTTGCTTATATTCTTTTCTTGTATTGGACTCTTGAGAAAAAAGGGAACTTCCCCTGATGAGAAATAACCACAGTGGTAATAGTTTCAGAAATATTCATGCACGCTTCCCATACAGTAATATTTTGCTAATGGTTTATCCAAGACTTATAGGACCTATAATTTTTACTTTCCATATTCTTTCCATGTTACAGATTTGAGAAGCACAAGAGATGGAAGAAACATGAAATAACTTTCTCACCGAATTTCTAATGCACTTCATATACTAGATTTATTCCACATTACAACAGAAAACTGCTCATAGCAACAATGTGAATTGCAAGGAGTTACTAAGGTGATGACTGTCATCATCCCAAACAGGAATGATCCTGTTAAGGTTAATAATGAAAAGATTCAGGCAAATATATAATGAGTGCATGGAGGTAAGTTTCTCCAGGCTAAAAAAACCTCTAAAAGCATCTTGCTACAAACAACTCTAGCTCTGCTCCTAATGTACATTTTCTTTCTACATGCATTCTGAGGGCTCATGTGGACACAGAAGCCTGCAGCTTACATTCAAGATAACAAATAAATGGGAAACCAATGTAATATAGCTAAAAATAAACAAATGCCCATTTGTTCTATTGTTGCTGCAGTGTTGCACTATTCATGTGCAGAATGGACTGGGAACCAGTTTGTTTCTAACTCCCTTCCTCTTCAAACAGGCCTTTCTTTGTCTTCCCTAACAACCACAAAGGCAGAAGATACATGAGCCTCCTGAACACAAGGGTTTCACACTCACATTGCTGTCGGTAGACCCCAGACATCACCAACAGAAAGAACCACAACAGCTGGAGCAACACCTGGCGTGCAAAGGTCAGGCACGCTGTGTCAGAGTCACTCTGAATGCCATCACGTAATGTCGCTCAGTAATGGCTTCTTCTCTTTAAAAGTAGCTGTCAACTGTCAAGTGGTATTTATTTCTTCACTCCAAAAATTGTGCTGTACTTACAAAAGCTGAAAGATTTTTAGTACAACACAGGAAAAGAAAACAAAACCTACACGAAAACAAACTCAAACCCAGAAACACAGCTAATGTAATCTAAAACCCATTTTACCATGAAGGGTATTGTGGAAACAAAAGAAAACATGAAGATTTAGTATGAAGATGAATAATCTGTTCTAGGGTTCATACATTATTATAGTCTTAAGTAGACAAGTGCCTACTGAGAGAAGGATATGTCTGAGATTCCCTGGTAAGAATTACAGTAGTGCTGCATCTACTCCAAATTAGCAGAAAATTAACTAAGGAAGCAAATGTTTTTCTTACATTATTCCCTTCCCATCTCAGAAAGACCAAAGTAAGAAAAATAAATGCTAAAACATCAGTAGATTTTGCACACACAGCCTCAGTGCTCTGCAACCTTAAGACCTGAGAAGAGAGAGAAAAAAGAGTAGAAGAGAAACTGGGAAAAGGATCCCTGCTTTGTTTGGTGGCAATGTACAGTAGGGAAGGATGAAGCCAATACCTGGAACAAGGCATGAGTGCTGCTGCTACTGCATTATTTGGTTTCTCAGTGCACCACAAGGAGATTTGTGGGGTGGAAGTCTTTTGCCTGTGTTGAGGGATGAAAGGAGAGAAGTGACAATCCCCAACTCTGAAATTGTGTGGAGGGTACCACAACACTGAAAGTTTCCATATGTTTTCTAGATTCTTTCTTAATTGCAAGATTATCTAGTCCAAAATATTAACTTATGTTGCTTTTTAAATTGCTGATGAAGAGAGACTGGCATGAGTACCCAGTCTATCACATTGCACAGGGAACCACCTGCACAGGAGGAACAAATATTTGTCTAAACAGACAGGAATTGCTGTCTGAATTCTAAATAAGTTTGAATGTTTTAATAAACAAACATTTCTAGCTTTCCTTCATCTTCACTGTCAAGGACAGAAAAGTGTTTTGTTTTATATCCCCAAATTGAGTTTCTAGCTTTTAAGAAAATCTTTCAGAAATGGGTAATAGCATAAATAATTACAGAAAATTTGTCTTAGGGGAAAAAGATCAGTCTTAAAATTCAAACAAGACAACACATTAATATTTACAGAAGGAATATGGAAAGAGGGGAAGGGACTAGAATTACACTAGGGAGAGATTGAATGCCAATATAATGATTAGCTCTGTCCTTCTGCAGAGTAGCAGCAGATGCCTCAGCTCCTGCAGTTCTGCCTCTGGGAGAAGGCAGGAGAAATCAGAAACTGGTAAGATGCTGCAGTAATTTTATTTGCACACATTCACACCCATGTGGGGAAAAAACTGGTCATAGAAAACTTAAAGACTGTTCCTTTTAATGTTCCTATTTTCATGTCAGACTCATAAACGTGAGATGAAAACACATTTTCTTCCAGAGCAAACTAATAAAAGGACTGATGCAGCAACTTCATAGCTATTCATAATGCTTCTGGCAAAAGACCACAGAAAAACTCAATGCTAAACTGTTTCACAGGAAGGCGTTTAGCCTAAGACTAAGAACTTGCTCAGCTGCTACAAAAGGACACTGTTATTACTTCCCTTCCCTAATATTATTGTACAACAAATATTGCACTGTTTTCAGCACATCATTTAATGGCAGGCTCTAGCATAAATACATATTTATGTAATAAAATACACAATGTATTTTATTAACAATATGTCTCCAGTTTTGAATAGAAACTTTACAGTCAGAGGCTCACTATTTGATGCTGAACATCACCTGATGTAATAAAATTGAGTTAAAAAAAAAGGGAAATAAATATATAAGGTGATAAAGTTATAAAGTTATAAATCATTCAGAGAGGTGTTTGGCTTTAACTTTTGCCACTAATTGCTTGGAACTTATTTAGCCAGTGTAAAAAACAAAATAGGTCCACAGAGTAATACTCTAAGCCATCAATCTCAAATTTTTAGTACCTGAGAATGGAAAAACTATGATTTTCAGAAAAAAAAGTCACAGACTGAAACAATGGTTAGAAGGTCCCTAAAATATCTTTCTTTTTTTTTTTTTATGAAAAAAAAAAAAGCCCATTTATTTAGGCATTTCTAAACTTTTCATCAAAATTTAGTTTAAATACAATTTTTTTTCTTTTCTTCTGCTTTTCAAAATGTTACAAAACTAATATGCAAGTGTTTCTGTTCCTAAGCTCTGATTTAAAAGAACAAAACAGAATGTAAAAGTTCATAAAATATTCTTTATAGTATTTATCTTAACAACTATTTTTCTATTCAAATTTACCATAGTCAACTCAATGTTTCTCTTGTTTTCAAAATATGCAAAGGTTATGGATGCCTATTGACCATTAATTTTATGCGGTTTTAAAATTAGACTAAAACCACTCAACCACTCATTTTTGCCAATTTTTTTAGCACAATGTGACATCTGCAATATTTGCTGAATGAGGATTTTAGTCCCCACTCAATTTCTGCAAATGCAATGAGTATTCTTCCTCCATTTCAAGGATTAATTTTACAAATGACACTTTAAGCACTCCAAGCACAATGAAATAAGTCAAAAATAAATCCTACAAGTGCAAGAGGCCAGTGCAGATGTGCAAGAGGCCAGTGCAGATGTGCATGAGTCTCAAATGCATTTCATTCCCCATGCTGTCAGTCTTACTGTGTCTGATTAAAAAAGGTCTTTCAGACCTCCACACTAGTAACATTAAGCTTCATCTTCTCTCCTAGCTGGAAGAGCACTCAGGTTTATGCAGTGCAGCTCATTTTCACCACAATTCTTAGGCATGGCTGAGCAAAGC
Organism: Parus major; assembly: GCF_001522545.3. Lineage (NCBI taxonomy): Eukaryota > Metazoa > Chordata > Aves > Passeriformes > Paridae > Parus > Parus major. Next base: position 132,620,034 of record NC_031769.1, on the reverse strand, counting down.
AGGCAGAAGGCAGAAGTGGTTGTCCACACACATCTCAAAGCAGACCAGCCCTCTAGTAAGGATTTTGGGGGGTTCACAAAACTACAAACCCAGAAGTTCCTAGTGCTCCCAAATAGTTTAAGCATTATCCAACATTGTTTCTTGCACCAGTGCTTTAGTTATCCCTGCTAGTCTTTAGGCTCCAGACTATGGAAACCAGACTCTTAAGTAACAGTATGTTACTGTGGTGCTGGAGCTAGCAGAGACTGTCCCCACTCCTGGGGACACAAAATGAGCAGGATGCCTGCTCCAGCTCAGTGCCACACACGGGCAATAAATGCTGCTGAGTGTGTGCACAAGCAGGTAGGGTTCCTCACCATGCTGTACCTCCTTGGGATTTTATAGCTAGTTTATAGACCTACACTGCACAAAAATGAGCAAGACATGGCACCACTGCAAAGGAAGCAACACCACCCTAGTCTGCAGGAGTCCCTCTGCAGCTGGGACATGTGCTCACACTTTTAAAGAAATGTCTGGATGCATTCCTTGGTTTGTTTTTGAGCCCTTACTCATTGGATATAAAAGGCTGATTTACTATTCCCATAATTTTCTATCTAGTTTTAAAACACTCAGAAAAACGTGTTCAGAAGTTTCTAATGGGTTGCACACCTTCAAGCTCACTGTAGGAACTGGAGTGAGAGAAAGGGACTGCAGGCAGAGCTCAGAGCCAGGGCTCAGAACTATCGAAGACTGTCTAATAGCCAAAGGCAAAAACACCCCGAAGGTCAGTGACGTTCCCCTCTCTATTTCCTGAAAGCAGATGGTGGAAGAGTTTGGAATTAATAGCCCTGCAGCGCCCAGCTTGGCACCAGCTCCCTGCAGAGATGATCAGCCTTTTCTGCTGACAGCCTGCGAGACAGCTCTCGATCCACGTGGCACTATGTGTGCCCAAGAACCACCCTGAAAATAAAATCTGGGAACATATAGCACTGAACAGCACCAAGTGCATGAAGAAAACCTGCTTTCTTGTTTGCAGTAGATTTTACATTGCAATTCTGGGGAAGTCACTGACACTTTTTCTTATTCAGTAATTCTAATAAAGAAATGTACATATCAAATCAGGCCCCAGACAGTGTTTTGCTCCAATGAACAATGCAGCAACATAAAACATTGCTTTTGGTAAAAGGCCATCCTCTCCTCTCCTACACACACTTAAAATTAACTGTAAGTGTCTATATTTAAATTCAAAAGCTAGTTCAAAATCTTTTCTCCTCATTAAAATATGATTGCATTTACTGCTACCTAAACATATCCTTACCACTCCCAGAAAAGTTCAAGACCTCTAAGGTTTTTTTTACTGTTGTCATCATCGTGATTACCAATAATTAGATGCCAGAAAACTAATTAATGCCAGTCAGCAAGATCTTTTGGAAAAAGTTTTGTAACTTCAATGTTCTTTTCTTGTTCTCCAAGATAATGTGTTCCCAAGTAAGGCTGAAAGATTTTGATTTGGAAGGAAACAGACTTGGTTATCTAAAGCCATACCTGCTTTCTCCTAAAACCTGGGTCTTGTGCTATGGTAAAAATAGTTTAATCTTTCTCTGTTTGTATATGATTGAATTAAAACACTATGAGATTAAAATGACATCTATGATGACAAAATTTATTACTTCTACTTCCTGAAAACTTTGAAGGAGAACAAAAGTAACCCTGCAGTAGAAAAATAAGCCCTGCAATGTTAAATTAAAGGAGTTCAATCTACCCAGCTCATAAGGGAAGGATAAAAGGTGAATTGCCACCGAATTTAAATGATTATGTATGGAAAATACTTAGAGGAAAATTACTTTCTAGTCTCAAAAACAAATGCAAATGATTCAACAGTTCTAACCAGAGCTTAGATGAACAAAATCTTAAAAAGATTAAATTTCCAGAAAGCAAGAGAAATTAAACTTCTGCCTATACTTGAGGCAGGTAAAAGAAATTGGAAAGGTGTTAGTCCCAAAGCCTGGTGTCTCTCATTATCTACAGTGGCAATACAACTGTTTTTTAGGTACAATGACAGCAAAACCCAATGTGAATACAAGGCTTATACTGAGGAATTTTTTTTTTTTTAGATTATCCCTCAGCAACAAAATTTCTATAAAAGGGTTTGTATGTTCAACGTATTTACTTTCACAGAAATTTTTGTGGGGAGAATATAGGAAATGATAAGCAGTCCAGCTATCCTGCTACCAAGGGCAAGACCACATAAATCACATAAACTTTCATGTTGTATGCCATAATTACACTTGGTTAACAACTCATCCAGACTCACTCCTGTCACAAGGGATGTAATATGCAATGTTCTAGGTAGGTCAGAATTAGTCATCATAAGCTGACAGCAGCAATTAAGAGGCTGTGTTTTTGAAGAATTTATTTTTATTTTTTTTTGTGGAGTAGAAATTGATTGAGGTTACATGGAAACATTTAGCTGAAGTACTCCTAGTGTTTTCAGAAAATGAACTGGAGATCCATTGGTCTGAGGAGCCACCCATCCAGGTCACAGGGTCCCCCACTTCCCTGCCACCCTCCTCTTACCTCCTATGTCCCTTGAGAAAAAGCAATCTCTGCTAACAGTCTGCAGCACTATCTGAGCAGCTCCCCATATTCTGCCCAGCACACTCATCTGACATTTAGGGTGTTTCTGTATTCTCCTCCACAAAGGAGCCTGATTTGTTCAACGAGTGGTACCTGCTCTGCTTTCATCAAGAGAAAGTTGCACTGAACACAGTGGGAGTTAGGTGAGTCCAAAGCAAGGTGTCTGCACTCTCCGTTCCAGAAAATATTTTTAGTTAAAGAACAGTAAAGAGCAATGTGCAGAAATTCAGGACTTACCTGTGATCTAGCTCGAAGTCTCCCAGGTCTGCACACACAGAGTTCAACTTTTTTTGATTTTTCACCTTTCAGCTGCTGCTTCTTCTGCACTGTGCCTCTCCACAGTCCAGAGGATGCCCTATTTCATATTGCTACCACTGCTTTGTACCCCCCACCTGACTTCCACTGCTGGCATGTTTTGGAAATAAAAGCCTTGAGAGGCAGTAGACTCTGAAAACAGGATAATATGCAAACTGCAGTGTCCAACAGAGGTGTAGTATAAAAAGTTTTTATAATTTTGTCTCCAGACAAAGACTACTAGAGAAAAATCAATATAGTACTCTGTTTTTAGTTCCCTAAACAATACCACCCAAAAAATGCAGTTACCAAGAAGTCTCAGTAATAGCAAAAACTATTCCTGAAATCATGGTTAAAAACTGGGTATCCTCTGGGCTTGAAAAACAAAACCAACAGTAAAAAAAAATTATTATAAATGTACTTTTCAAAACAATCCAGGCATCTACTCTGCATGTCAACTGCAATCCACTACTAATACATCAGAGCAGTCCTCTCTTCAGCACACAAGCCAAGCACTCTCCAGGCTTCCTGACAGCTCTAATCCCATGAGCTCTGGCCCATCAAAACTCAAATACTAGTGAAAGATCAAAGTCAGACCTTAGAAACTCAGTACTGCTCATGAGGAACCTAGAATGCCCAACAGGACTATTTCACAGACCTTTGTGGACCAGCAGTTCTGATCAGGAATATTAGAAAAACCAAAAATATCTAGTTATACTTATGATTTTTAGTGACAGAAATTATTTTTTATTTTAGATTATTTGTATCATTATTAGTCTGCTGAATTATTTCATATGTGACATATTTAAATATGCTGTCTTAGCGAATAAAAATAATTAGAAAATTTTAAAAAAACAAAATACATCCTTTTAAGTTCCCCTCTTCCTTTTGAAGAACTCTTGGTTAAGCATCTGCAGATTTTCAAAGTCTGTTGCATAGTCTATTACAAGCTCTGTGAAGTATTTCTCTCTCATTTCCTAACCTACTGTTATAAAAACAAAGAAGAAAAATGCCACAATCCTCACATGCAATGAACAAGACAAACCAATCAAGAGCTTGCAGGTTAATCTGGCTCTATAAACACAGCTTTAACATACATCCAGAATCCCTCTCCCTGAACTTCAAGGGGAAAAAAATAATATCTCAGTGGAAAGAAGAGGACGTGAAGTTTTAGGAGGTTGTTTTGTTTCTGGATTTTTTTTTAATTGTAAACTTGATTTATCAGAGTAAAGCAGGCATTAACCTTGGTGGGATGGCTACTGTAATTCCATCATAGCCCCTCCCCACAGGAGTCAGCTATCAAAGCTGCCTGTGAGAAGCTGTCAAAAACTCTGTGCCATTCCTACTGGGAGTACAACTAAAAATACCAGCCCAAATTAGCAGTGTGCAAAGACAGTCATCAAGCACCTTAACACCTTCCTGACAGAACACATGCAGAGCTTCCACTCAAATTTTATTACCATGTACCTGAACCAGGTGTCTGTATTGAACCAAAGCAGTTCAAACAATTTTTAGGCTACTGCTGGGAAAAACAAAAAAAAAAAACAAAACAGTAAAACAACAGCAAAAGAACTGAAAGGAGCCTATTCCAAGAAGAGTTCCTCTCTCTTTCATATATCTATGGAATTGCTACAGTTGCCTTTTTCCTAACTTGGAAATGAAACTTGAGATAATTTTAGTAAGGAGTAATATAAAAGGGGATCTTTATTTGAAGGCTTTCAGGAGCAGTTATGGGAAGATGTCCACAAAAGCTCACCCCCACAAAGGGTGAGTACATTTTTATAGGTTTTAGGAAATTAGCATAATTGATAAAATACACCAATTAGGAGCACAAGTGGTGATGCAATTCTCACCCAGTCAAGCCCCTTCTCTGGAGCCTCCCCTTCAGCACTGGTTGTACCTCGTCCATGAGAATGTATCTCAAGGGGTTGTTCTTGGTCTTGGCTTGGTCTTCAGGAAGAACCAAGATAGGATTGGAGCCTTGTACCCCTCAGAGCTTGGAGCTCTGGAATTTGTTTTGTCTTTCTGCTTAAGGAAAGGCCATGGAAAATTACTGGGAAAACTAGACACTAATGCAATAGACTACAGAGCTACAAATATATGTATGAAGAACACAGAGAACATATAAAAGGAAAAAAAAAAGGCAAAACCCAAACCAGCATCACTACAAGTAGCATATTTATATGTAACCACTTTATCAGCATCTTCAATATCCTTTAGAAAAGGTGAGGTTTTGATACACTAAACTTTGCTGCACTGTATTCAACTCCACAGACTCTTTTTACCTTCCTATCACCACTAGACACTACTGAAAACATAGACCATATGCAGTCATGAAACCACTTATATAGTTGCTCCTGTATCACTGCTTGCTTTTAACTTCCAAAATACAAGTCTGCATTTATAACATGATTTTAAGAACAGGAGCTGGTGCAAGCACATGATTCAGAATTGCTCAGGACAGCTGATGGCCGATAATTTATAATTATTAGTGACACTATTTCACCTTGCTAGTTAGATGGTTTTGCTTCTTTACCCTGAGTCCATTTGTGTCAAAGCAACGCCACACAGGAATGAGGCAGCTTGGGATTTTTTTAATTCAGAATTTGCTGTGTTTGGCTGGGGTAGGAGAAGGGAACTGTGCCTCTGACCACTGGGAGACAGTGGCAACAAAGCCAGCACTGTGCCTGTGAACCTGCCACACATTTCGTATCACTTTCTGTCACAGGAAATTACCTGACTGCTTTAATTGCCCTTTTTTCTGGGTTTAGCAGAGTCAGCTCTGCCTCCAACTCTACCTCTTCCCCTTCTACCTTCCATCAAATGGATACACATCTGGACCTCTAACTCTGACCCTTATCCATAAAATCCTTTTATTTCCTTTCATTGTTTTAATGTCCATGTCCTTGCCTCCAAATACCAATGTCATTTCAATGCCATTTTCAGTGCAGCACTCAGTGTTGGAGGCTGAGCTGAGCATCCCTATCCTCTTTTTTTCAGTACAACCAACAGCTTCATGGATTCACAGGAGAGAAGTGAGCAGCAGCAAATGCCCCATACACTAAATGCTACCTCCTCCAGCCGCGCTGCTGCTGCTGCCCCTCTGCTGCTTGTCAGCAGGCAGCATTCAGATGGAGACCACACATTCATTTTAAAAAATCAGATACAAGTATCAAAAACTCCAGTTCTCCTCCAAATGTAAACAAAAGCAACTCTTCACTGAATCAGCTCTGAGGATTGTCTGGTTCTACAGTCTTCAGGATAGAAGATGGTAACTGCTACACCATTTTGTGTCATTTTCTTCTCTCCATATGCTTCCAATTTTCTGGGTGGCAGCTAACTGACATTCAAGATAAATGGGAAGGGGAAGGGAAAAATCACCATGCTTGTTCTCTGCTCTTTATTTCAAAGTTTTGTGGAACATTTTCTCTTAAAATACCCCTCAGGTGAAGCTCTGCAAGGCTCTGACAAACTGCTTTGCTCACAGAGCCATGGGCTAGCAATGCCTCCAGCCCTCAGCACCAGCTCCTTCTCCTCACCTTGCAGGGTCTGGCTCATCAAGAGAGGGTAAAAAGATTTTCTCCTTCTGCAGAGGCAGAACATCATCTGCTGCTGTGACCCTGCAGTGTGGGACACGTGCCCCACATGGACTGCAAGGCTCCCAGCACAGTCTCTGCCATCGCAGCAGCAAAGGCAGCACCAAAACTGCTCATTCCTGTCTGAAATATTGCACATAAGCACTTCAGCTAATCAATCTTGGGCTGATTTAGTTACAAATTTTCAGGTGTAAGGGATTCTAAATCTAGACACTCAATGCAGGTACCAGTGCTAAAGGCTTTGCTTTAGCTGTGGTAGAAATGCTCATCAGGATGTTGTGGTATAGCTCGAGATTTTGGCATTCAGACAGACAGAATGGAATGGTTGCTGTATTTAGAAGTCCATCAATAAGCTGCCCTCTAATTTAAAGTGGAATTTTTACAGTTCTTGCAGAAACAGGAAAATTAGAGGATCATCTTCTTTAATAAAATATGACAGGGGTTTTTAACATGACATTTTTCTTTTTCATATTCTTATTAGAAATAATTAAAAATTTAATTAACAGCTGATGATCAGACTCACTGATGAAGCTATTAGTATCCACATAAAACAGGCTAAAAAATGCCTAAGGCTAAAACACTCCCTAAAAGTAAACTTGCATTAAAGCAAAAATCCTGCAGACTAGATTCTCAACTTGAGTTGAAGCTATCCTTCTTTGTAACAGGGTAGCAATGACTTCCACAAACAATTATGGCCTTATGCTTCCTGGGTAGAGAGTTAGGTCTCTTGCAGTCTAACCTGCCTTGTGAGCATCTTCTACTCTCTGGTTAAAAAGGAACCACTAGAATTAAAAATACTTCAAAGTATTTGACTTCGTTCTGAAGTTCTGTCTTCACCTAGCAGTGAGAGCTGTCCCTCATTTATTGTGTGTAAAAATCATCATCTAAATAAATAAACGCACCTTCTTATTTGAGAAAAAAATCACAACAGCAGCAGAACAATGGTTGTACAATGACTCAAGGGACAATTTAACAAAATACTATTAATTTGTCACTCAGTTACCAGTTTGCAGTAGTCTGGGATAGCTGAACTTCCTTCTAAAAGGAATATCAACCAAACAACAAATCTCACTGGAGAAGAAAAAAAAATAAAGACAGTTCTTTCTCTGCTATTCTGAATGAGAGAGAAGTTTCAGCAGACACAGGAACAATCCTGTGATGCTTGTATGTCATTTTGAAAAAATAAAGCTCATGCTTTGATCACAAGAATTACACCACTCACTCAAAAACTTGCTTGCAGTTAGGAATTTAAAACGTAGCTTTTAATAACGGAAGTGCACAGAAGTGAACTTGAGACACTCAAGGAGAATAAATCAATAAAGATATCAACAACCAGCCCCCCTCACCCTCCATTCCTGGTGCCATCAATCTGACCTAGATGGATTACTGAGATATCCTCCTGCATGGCCTTTTCAGCACAAGGGAGGTACAAGGGTATCTTATCCCCCTCCATTTGGCTGTGGGTGGGGGATTTCAGGCATGGGTGGTCATGATCATATGTGCAACGTGACAAGACCTCCACCAGCACAATTTCCACACCCTGTCCCAGGCACCACAAACATAGGGGATACCAATGGATAAGCAGGGAGAGCTCTCCTTTCACTACAGGAAAATGTCTGAGGCCTGGCATGGACTATTATATGTGCCTCATCAATTTCCACTCAAAACCAAATTACTTCATCTCTTGATTGCTTATCACAGTGAAGAATACAACACAAGGTACAACAAAAAAAAGGTTGGAGTGATCCTTGACTCCCTGCAGGGTATCTTCAGGAAAACTGGCCACAGAGTCTACAGAAATGCATCAGAAGGGATTAGGTTCTGGATTTATAGTCTATTTTAGCTTTTTGTGCTTCTAAACTTTTACAGAGATGGGGAACACCAATAAATTATAACTCAGTAAATAAGTCAACAACTTGTAATGTGGAGCCACTGTAATTCTAGAATTCTGCACAGATGCCCTATTTCTTTCCCTAGGTCAGCAATCAAATTTATTCTGAGTGCAGGAATACCAACATTGGAAAAGGCATTAGGTGCCAATTTCTTTAGAACACAAGATCATTTAAAGTTCAGGTCTAGCATTAATTCTGAATATGTTACGACCAGTAATCTACCTTTTTACCTTTTTTTTTTTTTTTTTTTTCTCCTTCTTTTTTTTTAAACCTTTAGGCCTATAAAGCCTCTGGTTTACCACACACTAGGAAGAAGACCATGACCAGTTTCTTTCAGATGTATATGCTAACCTGGCAGGGACACTCAACAGGCAATTATAATATAAAATTATACAAAACAATTTTCATGCCAGTCTCTCTATATTTCTATGAAGAAACATGAAAGATAGCCACTTATAAAACAATTTCAAATACCAGCTGTCAACCTGCTTGCAAAACCAAACTAGGAACACTTGTTTAATCCCACATTATGGATCCTGCTGCCTGGAGCTCCAAGTGTTTGATCTACTTATTCAAAGTTTGCTTTGCATTTAGTGACTTGGTTCAGACATACCAGTCTGTGTTGTACCAGGCCGGTCACCTTCTAAGAGAGAATCATATATTAGTAACATTCATTTCCCTTCCTCCATTGATTCAAAGCTGTGTTTTGTCCCTTCATGGTCTGTGTGATGATGTTGACTCTTCTTCAAAACATTTCTTGCAATGCCACCAGTATCTGAGGACACATTTCCCAACTGTAAATAGAAACTATATCATTCTGGAAAGTGGAGATGGAGCTGAGGACACTAACCATATTGATTCTTGTTGTGTTTATCTGTCTCTTTTTATCTTTTCAAATCTCTAGTGTTTCTGATATTACTTTCTAACAGCGCATTTTTCCTGTTTCCCACTGAAATAAATGTCAGCAGATGACAACTTAGTCTTTGTTGCTGCCATTTGGTAATTTAACTGCACTAAATAAGGAACAGGTTCTGATTGCAGAATCTTTTTGCACTAGCTCTCTGCTGTCTTAACATCTTTTTCTGCTGTCTTACTAGGTTGAAGATCAAAAGCATAAATGGTAAACCTGTTATCAGCTTGTAGTTCAGCATTAACCACTTAAACTGTGATTCAGTAACTTTGCAAAGATGACAGGTAAAACATATAAGAATCACAGTTTTAGCAAATATGATTAGCTGCTTAGATTTAAGAGGTTTTGATAAGATTATCTCAGGGAAATATGGATAAACAGTCCAGCACATTATGCAGAATCACAGAATCATTTCAGTTGGAAAACACATTTAAGATCAAGTCCAAGCATTACCCACTATATACTGTACTATTTCCAGCAATGTAAACTAATTTCTGCCTATTTTCTTGCAAAAGACCAACTTTTTTTCCTGTGCTGCCAACTTTTCTGTTTATTTTGCTCTATGCCTTTGGTGTATAAACCATCCATAGAGTTGGTTCAGTCTCCCTGTTCACTTCAAGACTAAATATCACAGTTCTGCTCTTCTATTCTTTTTAGGCCCTAAATCCACTTATACTGTATATCCAGATACACTTCAGAAACATTTTCATAAAGACTAAGAGAGCCACAGTGCCTTAAAAGAGGAGTTATCCTGCCTCTGGTGGTTTTTCAACCACCATTTCCTCACCTTGTTCACAGAGGATGTAGATTGTTCTGGAGGACTCTCATGGGGCTCCAGGCCAGGGAATGTGCTGGTGGGGGAACATGGTCTAAGATCAGCCCTAAGGGTAGGAAACAACCTATATCAATTCACCTTTAAAAGAATTTAATAAAAGAATAACCATAAATTAGCAAAGAAAACATATGCATTTCAGCACTGTTAACTACCCTAACAGTTTATAGGAGCTGTTCTAGATCTTGAGTAGGTCTGAGAATTAGGCCCCCTACATAAGCAAAGAAAATATTTCATATCTATAGGAAACCACAAGCCCCAAATGCTAACATCTGCAAGTAAAACAGAAGATCTAATGGCTAAAAATTTAAAAGGTTGCTAGTAAGCCACATGCCCTAAGACTTATCAAGGCACTGTCAAATCAGAGAAAATCACATTTGCATGAAGTTGTCACCCGTCACCTTAGATATTCATTTTTATTTATTGGAGCTTCATCTCTTGTGCAATGAGTGACTCAGGCTGCTCCAGGATCCAGCATCTTTCACAGTAATGGGTTCACTAAAGCTGTAGCACTGCTCTTGGCTTCTGCTCAGCAGTTGGCCTGAGGTTACAAACTGTACTGTTTATTGAGCCTCATTAAAACCACTGTCATGTGGAATCAGCTTAGCTTGGCTTTAAGAAAATGTAGAATTGGCTAAACGTGCAATTCCTTTTGAAGTCAGAATGCTAAGTTTGTACCATATTCCAGTGATTCTAATAATGGTTCTAATCCTATTCCATGAGCAATAAATGGTCACATGTGTTTGTTGGTTTAAAACCTGACTCTGCAAAGGTAGTAACTATACTAAAATAATTTGAAGTTGGCTTGCAATTAATGTTGCAAAACAATATTTGTCTAAGTAACGAAACTCTAATCATGCAAGAGTTGTAAATGCATAGTGTGTGTGCAATACTTTTGGCAAGAAACCAAAGAAGTATTTTAAACTTCATATTTAATACTCAGTTTATCTAGGCTGGTCCAGAATATTTATTGAGCTGTTATCTCACATACTATAAACCAGTGATGAAGTGGGTTCTGCATGAGTGCTATTAAATATCCTCTATGTGCCATTACAACTGGTAGCCTTTTTTGTAAAACAAGACCTTAGCAGCTTGTGATGTATTATACAGTAATTGATATAACAAGCCTGTGATATATTATCTTAGTGTTCCTGCTCCAGGAGTGGGGCTGGCTTCCTGGAAATACTGAGGAGAAAAAAAAACTTCCCCTAATATGTTTGTATATTCCCTTAGAGCTATTTTATTGGTCCATCCAGAAAGGAAGTGTTAGAAAAGAAATATGACAGAAAGGGGTATTTAAGTAAGCATTATAAAGATGGAACATGGTTAACAGTTTTAAAGTGACAGAGGGACAGGTTTAATAACCTTTCTAAGCCTTTTTATTATCATAAATTGTGATTAAAAAAACAAAAGAGAGAGAGAGAGGGAGCACAGTCAAGCTACAATAAGGAGATAATTCTGAGCAGTAACACCAATTAACAAAGAAATCAAAGAAATCATCCAGGCATTGAACTTGCTTCTGCTAACATCAGCAGCAAAATTCTTGGCAATTTTGTAAGATGACATCCAATGCAGGAAAATTAAAACTTCCTTATCAAACTAGATGCTGCAGTAATTTCCTCTGGGAATGAGCCTCTTTTTTTCTGAAGTTATTCCTATTATAAACTGTATTTAAATGAACTTTCACCTACACAGAGAATGGACTTCCCTCTCTTGTGTTACCCAAAGCTATTCAGAGCTGGGACCTAGAATTAACTTATGTAATTTATAGACAGAGATATAATCTCATGATCAGAAAGCCCACTGTTAACTCACTGGGCAATGCATGTATTCTCATGGTCCCAAATTGCCTCCATAACTTGTCAATCCATCTTCTTCATATTCCTTCTTTGAGTTCTCTTCACTTTATCAGTTTCACATTCTTTCTTGGACCTCCCAGGGAACTGCTCTACACAACTAAATATATATGGAAAGAAGACTACTAAACATACATGTCTTTCAGAAAAAAAGTCAGACATATGAATTTCATCTTGTATATGGAATACTTGATTACTTCTACATTTTTATGTGACTATTTTAAGCCCAGACATAAAATGGGAGGATGGTTGTCAGCTAGTTTGCTCACAAGGGGAAAATGTAGTGCTTTCTTTCTACTTTTATTCTACGTTACACTTTTTTTTGTTACAAACTGAAATTGACTCAATAGTGCATCAGGAATCAGCTCTTCTAATGTGACATTATCTTTACATTTAACCCACCACTTTTCTGACTGCTTAAATTTAATGCCATTATGGTTCTTAGCTGTAAATCATACTCTCAAGTAATCATAGTCTGCAACCATGAAATAACCAGATCAATTCAAGGATCCTTTTTCCAGATGAAAATCAGAACCTAGAGGAAGAAGTGAGAGGCTTATTGTCTTCCAGTAACCCAGCAGGCCAGAAAGAACTGTGAGAAAATAAATGCAAAACTCTTCAGCACCACATTTGATATAATGATATCAGTCTTGTCTTTTCTTTTTCCTGTTTGAAAAGTTATGCAGATTTCTTTTCATCTCTCTATCACTATGATCATTTCAAGTGAACAGTAATCTGATAGTCTGTTTTATAGCCTCTTTGGAATACTCTTAAAAGTCTAGGCTTTCTTTTTTTTTGTCACTATATCAAAAGTGGCTATTATTAAACTCTAAGAGAGAGTCTAAAAGTCAGTAATTTTAATGAAAGAAATCAAGAAAACTGGAATAATTCCACTCCACCTCATGGTGACACATAAAAGCAACACATTAAAAAGAATCACCAAGTTTAAGAGCAAACAGATGATGGAGATGGCTATGCAGGAAACAGTAATAATGCAACACTTCAGCACTGAAAACCTCAACTATCCTTTCATTAGCACAATGAAGGAAACATTTAACTATTGTTTAACAACAAAACACAAATAAGAAGGAAAAAATCAAAAACTCTTCTATTAGATGTAGTTCTATGCTGAAATAAAAAGGCACACCCTCTTTGTGGCCCAAGAAAAACAAACAAAACTAAAGAGGCAAAAATAGCAATACACATGTTCATCTTGTAAGTAAATTTCCATTCAGTTTTATTTAAACACCTCACACAGAAGTATGAATTATTATGATTTGATTGTGGTCCATTATTATGGCAGATGAAATGTCAGAGCTAATGTGACTCATTAGACCTTCATCTAGCAAGTTTTTCTTCACTGCAGGAATGGGAAGTGGATGGAGTAGTAGTCTGTAACTATGTCTGCAGCCTCGTTTTTGCTTGGCCATGACTTCAGAAGTAACCCTGGCAAATCATAATGGTTTTAGAATGGTATATCACTTTCAGCCACTTTTTCCTAGCATGACATGTGTGATTTAGCCCCATTGCATAACAAGAACTGAAACTCCACAAAAACCAGTGTAAAAAAACCACTGTGAGAACAGGGATCCTATTACTGACAAGCAGCCAGCGCCCATGAGCAAAACCCAAGGAAATTTCTTCCAGATCATTGTTGGCCAGAAGTTCCATTCCTCGAGCAACAGGGATTTTTCCTGTAATCCTTAGAAAAAGCACCACACTGTCTTCACAAAATCCTTAGTGTTTCTTTACCACTGACTAATGTGAAGGCTTTTTGAACTCCCTTGAAATTTTGTCTCTGTGACATCAGCTCCATAGGTTAATTAACTTTTTGTGTTAAAAAAAATACACATATTTTCAGTGGGCATAAACAATCACCTTTTAAATTCTTTGAAATGTTTGGGACCCTAAGTATGACTCAGAGCATAAAAAGCTCTAGGGCAATGTGGATTGAGGTAGCCTTCTATCTCTGCTTTTCTTCCTTTTTGGTCACCTTCTTCATTCTGTGGTCCACTATTCAGTTTTCCTTTTTCTATTTTTGCTTCAATTTTATTTTCTAAACTCAAATACTTAGAATAAAACTAAAACTTATTGATATGATGTAAGAAACCTGGAGTGTTTTCCTCATATTTTAAAAATTGCAATTTCTTATGTCCTATGTCTTTCCTTAATAAATAATCCTGAGTCTATTCATTTTTCTGGAGCCGTCAAAATATGTACACATATGTAACTTCTCTGTCCCTAATTTTCATTCCCTACTCCTTTCACCTCTCTTTTCTTCATCTCCTTTCTTTATTCATTCAGTCTTCTTCTCGGCCCTGATGTATTCACTGTAGCACAGTGAGGAAAACAAAAAAAAAAAGCAAGCAGAGTACTAATAATGAACTAGTTGTGCTCCGAAAAGCATAATAATAGAAAATTTTATGGACATTTAATAAAAAAAAGGTTAGGAGGTAATTAGCATCTGCAGGTCTGTGTGGTACTGCAGTGTAAGATGCAGGTCTGGCTGAACCCCCGGGATAGGCACGGATAACAGCAGTGCCCATTTTAAGTCCAGGATCCCCATGACAGCAAGCCATGCCATCCACATTACAGAAAACATCTGTCATTGTTTTCACCTCATCTATCATGGTCTTTAAAAGCAAAAACCTCTGCACAAGCACAGCGAGAGACTGAAATCTGAGCTATGCACAAGATTCTCTGTGTTTACTAAATGCCGAATTTAAAGGTGGTTATTAGGTAGCTCTTTCTCCTCTATCTGCTAAACATTTACAAAAATTGATTGGGTAAAACTATCCATCCTGAAGAGCACATTAGTTGTCATCATGTACTAAATCCAGAATTTTGCATGGCAGAAAGCTGCCCTTCCTACATTACTGAAAAAACTGAAGGGCATTATTTTACTCTTGAATGCACCAAGTAGTTTCTGTTGAAGCTAATGCACTACTCACAGTGGTAACTGCTGCTCTTCATAATTACCAGCTGTGGTCACTGGGTAATTTAGGTAACACTCCACATTTCTGTAACACCCAATATATCTCATAATAAGTGCCATACTTTGTGGCACTCTCCCATGGCCTGGTCAGAACTGCTGGGTTTTGGGCAGAACATTTAGCTACCCTGTACTTTGACACCTGCTCACAAAACAGAGCAGGCTGCTCTGTGGGAAGCTGAGAGCGTATACCTATTGTACTCATGATTCTCAACTCGTGAATCCTACAGATTGTTTTTCAGAAGCCAAATGTCATCTCTGCTTCTTTACATCCAAAGCATACTCACAGAGGAACCCTCTCATCTCTCTGCTTTCCTATCTACTGAAGCACCTATTTCACTACCTTTATGTGTAGTAAAAAAGGACAGGGTTTTGGGTTTTTTTAAAAAACATACAAATACAACTCTACATTTCAGGAGAAAACAGAAACACTGCACTGCACAAATATTAGAATACGTGTAATTTTTAAAAGTTCCCAAATATCAGACTGTAGGAATGAGATTTTTACCCACATAATGCAATTTCTTATTTTTCTTATATTCCTGTACCCCTGCTTTTACTAAAACACAACATTTTAAATTAAAAGGCCTCAGCTTCCTCTCTTCCTTAGGAGACATAAATAGAGATTCCACTGGGAAGGGAAGAGTAGTGCCTGCAATCAAGTGGCAGCAGACCTGTTCTGATGGCTATTTCTGACCTTACTTTAGCTGAGAGGACCTACCCAGCTCAGTGGGCTCCATCTCCCATATAGTGGCACGAGGGTACACAGATCTCTCACAAGGAAGGGAAAAATGATACTGCAAACACACGCATGAAATTGCTAGAAATTCATGAGGCTGTAGTACTGCTAGAAGTCACAGGCCATCTGCCTTTACATACATAAATCTGAGAGATTTTCATAAAGAAGGTACAGCATACAATTAAACCCTTTTGCAGGCATTACAAGGAAAGCCATTGGATCTTGCCATGACACTAATCCCTCAAAACATGACTTCACTTGGTGATTCCTGGCCGACTGCCTCCAGCTAATGATACAAGCAGGACAGACCATCTGAGAAATCCTTAATCAAAAGTGTTATATCCACAGGTCAAGGTCAATTTTTTTTCCTTATGAAACACATTCAAGACAGCCAAAAGGACCATTTACTTTAATCAATAGGTTGTAATACCTGCAATGATTTACTGCAATAGTAGAACAGCATGCACATTTAAAAGAAGAGTATCTCCTTATCTAGGTTACAAAGCTCTTTAAAATAGAGCCAGAACAATATTCAGTTCCCTTTGGTTGCAGTGAATAGTTTGAAGGTTGAAATTACATTCTCTGTTGATCACTGGAAGACAGGGATAGGGACAGACTATTGAAAAATTTCAGTGTCCTTTTGGCTGCCTTCCAGTCCCATCTCCAAGTGGCTGCTATTCTATTTAATGTAACTGGAGTCTACCCTTAGGATGAGTATCTTTCTTCCTGACAGTTTTTGTTCCTTTTCAAGGCAGGGGAACAGCCACAGACCAACAAAGACTGCCTCTTGGAGCCTCAGCCAAAGGGCTCAGGAACAGAGCAAACATGGCCAAAATCCTGCTGCATGACTGCCTTGCAAACGAGTTTCTCTACATTTTCTCTGAAAATGCAGACAATATAATAACTGTGGTTAAGATAATCCCAGAGACAGAAATTTTTCATCTGAAAAGATTTTAAAACGGCAATGGAAATTTGAGGAAAATCTGTTCTATAGCTGCAATACATGACCAGTCAGAAAAACAGACAGACTTGCTAAAAGATTGTAAGCTAAAACTTATTCTTGTAGGAACATTTTTAATAGAGACACACGCTAAACAGGCTAGTTACATATAAGAGCTTCAGACTTTTAATCTGGGATTCCAAAACAAAACCCAACCTGCTTAAAAAGTCTTCAAAACCTTCACCCATAAAAGGTTATATAAATTCTCTAAGTGGACAGACCTGGGTTAATAGCTAACATAATTATACCCTGTATGTACTGACCAGATAGCAGAGCTATGGCAGTGCACAGGTTCAACTCAGACACATCAATCTGTGTCTAACCTACAGTGCCCTTGGGACACACTCTACACATACAGGGGCACGTTCCACTATGTGATTGTTTTTCATGGCTACTGCTTCCAAAATTAGCTGAGCCCCAAACTGACCAATTTCTGCAGGTAGAGTTACAAGCTTCCCTGGCCTTCAGGCTTCACCAATTACCAGTGCTCCTCATGGACCTTCTTCCTGCTCTGCACTGCAGATATTTGTGCAGCACAGAGGCTCTGAGGCACGCAATAAATTGATACCTTCTGCTTGTTATATCTGCAAGAAGAAAAACACTAAGGAGTTTAGCAGACATTTATGCTCCCCAAAATAGCCAGGACTGATTCACATTTACCCTGACTCACATAAGTTATCACAATCACATTACTTTCAGCAAAAACATCAGTTAAAAGGAATTTGTGTCAGGGCCACAAGCAAAGAGCTATTCCATTACAGCATGCCTGTGCTGGGAAGTTGTTAACATCTTCAGCGATTCCCTTAGGAAATGTCAACAGCAGCACCAGAAAAAAAAGCAAACATATTTGTTTGTCTAAATATTAAGAAGAGCCTGGAACAGTTTCTAAAATGTCAACAAGAAAACCACACTCCAAAGCAGCATGATTTCTTTTTGTTGCAAACATAAATAGTTCTTCTGTTAGTTTGGAAAGCAGTCGATGGGGAGTCAGCCAGGGTACCAGAGTGAAGCAGATATTCCTCTTCACAGTATGCAAGGAACATATTAATCATGCAAATAGAAATCCTTTTGAGGGAAAGAAAAAAGGCACTACGTCTCTTTGGGATAAGAAAAGTAAACATGTAAATATCATGCTTTTAGAAAAAGAGGGAAGTCTAAGGGATGGCTACTATTTGACAGCTACTGTGCTACTGTTTTCTGTACACAGTGAAGGGTGAAGTATCTTATTTCTTTTACATACTGCATAACACATTCACAAGACTCTAGTATTTACAGTTGCACTAACAAAACCCACTCTCCAAATACACAACACTCTTAAGAAACCTTCCACATTTTATAGTACACTAATCATTATTCAGTACTTCAGTGCTCTTATTATGTAATAGATATGATATAATATCATTGTTATTTTTCATTGTCTTTACTGTGTGATAATTAGCAGTGCTGCACTCATTGGCTGCACTCTCTTTTTTTTATTGCAAATAGACCCATATAAAATCAGCTGGAGGTTCATTCCCTCTGCACCTCAGAAGAAACATTCACCTATGTATCAGAGAGCAAGTGGCTGCAGATGCCATCCATTCCATCTGGAGAGGAGAGAAAGGCTGCAGTGTCCAAAAAGAGGCACCAAACACATTTAATATCCACTACCAACAGCTAATATCCACTACCAACAGGCCTGGGATTTACTCTTTCCATAGAATTTCAGTAAGTAGGAAGTGGCTTTATGATATGGAAGTAGAAACCAAGGCACAGTCAGGTACTGCCCTTTATTCAAAGCCTGTTTTATTACCCTGCAAAAACACCAGGAAGAGGCAATCACCTGCAGCACTCTGGATAATGCCACATGGTTCTCCCTTCTCTAGCTAGCACGAGGCAAGCCCTTCTAGAGCTGTCCCTTCACTAAATCCTGTGTTAGCTACATCCAGTTCTCCACAGCCAGGTCTACCAGCCAAACCCTATTTAGCCCTGTCTAAGCTAAAACCTCTCTACGATGTCTCTGCCTTCCTGGAAACTGCCAAGAGAAGACACAGGGCCTCCTCCACAGGTTACGTGATAAACTACTTTTGTCACTGTTTTTTTCACTTGAGCGTCTGGGATACATAACATCATCTGATTCATTTAACATAAATAATTGACAAGACTCCTTGCAGTTCAATAGTTTGTTTGCTATTACCTTTATAAATAAGGACAGAACTTTAATATAGTATAAATGTGCAGATGTGCTTCAAATATTTTAGGAACTTGCTATATAAAAGTAAAAATAAAGTCCTTGTTAGCAATAAAATAGAGTTATTATGTCACTGTAAGCTTCCATGCTTATCACATCTCCAGTGATTTACAGGTTCTTTTCTTTTTTCACTTTTCCTAACAAGCACAAGGATGTTTTTCACTGCTGAACACTTGAGCTGGAAGCTGAAAGTTGGGTTAGATGCTTACTCATCAATTAGTAATTAGGATTTTGCAGGTCAAGTTCTGCCCCAGTGTCAGCTATCAAGTCACCTTTTACTGCAGCCATGTTAAATACAAACCCCCATCCATACCCTGTATTGATAATCATAAATGTAACTACTTCCATCCATGTGAGCTGCTGCTTACCAGACAGGAAGAGGACAGGTTGGGAACAGAACTGAAGTCAGCTCTTCACCTGAACATGTTCTTTGAATAGAGTAAGATGATTACTTTTTTTCTCAGTTGTGCCCCTCATATCTCGAATTCTCACTGGAATATGCCCAGGAAAAACCTCTATTACTATTCTTACTTTTGACTACAACACGAAGTTCTGCTGCAAAGACAGCTGGCTGCTGAAACAACATGGGTCTGATGCAGAGCAGTCTCATTTCCAGCCTATAATCTCTTTCTGCTATTGATGTAAATGTATTTTTCATATAAATGAGTGAGTCTGGTCCCTAAAGATTACAGGGGACAGTAAGATTCCCACCTTCTTGACAACATTTTGAGTCTATGCCTCTCTTTATATTTCCCTTTGTGCAACCAAAAAAGGCCTGACAACAGGATTAGAGAAAGCTGTAAAGTCAAGAACATTTGCTTTTGCAGAACTAGGGATAAAATGTGAAGTTATAAGTATAGTGAAAAGGCATCAGCATTTGAAGTCGAGTCTCCATTTAACCACATTTAATCTCCCATATAAAATGCTCCATGTTCTCTTTGGAAGGAGAGATTCCTTCCTTGGGAGAAGGTCCCACTGGACACAGTCATTCTTTTTGAATTCTTTCAGGGCCCCAGGGAGACACCTGAAACATAAGGAGGAAAGCAACTCTGCTATTCAAAAAAAGAAAAGCACAAAAATGCTCTCACTTTGTGAGAACCTTTACTTAAAGCAGGACAGAAACCCAAAATGTCCAAGGAAGGGCTACCGAGTGACAGAAGAGATAAGCAAAGGTGGCAGAGAGGCCTTCAATATCAAGGGATATCATGATGCCCTTTATCTCCAGCCCTGGGGATACTGGACCCAGCATTTCAATACATCAGCTGCTGATGTACACTGACAGCAGTGACAATCACTGATTGGTTGGGCACCAGCATAAAGCAAATATCACAGACTATCAACAGTGATACCTTTGCCAAAGAGTTTCTTCTTCTCCTGCTATCATCAGAACATGTACTCAGTACCAGCAGAGCAAAACCTTTCAATGGGTAATACCAATGCACTTTACATCCCAGGGACTTTATTTTTAGTGGATAGGAACACATTTGAAGGACCCCATCAACATCCTGCAACACAACAGCCTCCAGCCTCGGGTCTGAGGAGTCTGAATGTGTGATGGACAGGCAGATATGTAAGTCTGTGCCAAAGCATTTGGAGAACACATACATCTTTTTAAAAATGACATTTTTTTACTGAGGTTTTCAGTTCTTACTTACTAGAGCTCAATTCAGTCAATACAGTAACTGCATACCAAGCACCACAGTTTTGACCAGCAAGTCAGCCAGATCTGCAGATTTTTAGGGTAAAAGCAAATGCTACAGAGCATTAGCTCAGTAGTTAATGAAGTTTTGGGCCAAAAAATACCCACTGTTGAGAGAGAACTGCCCAAAAGCAGGCTTGAGCAGTAGGATTGAGCAGGATTGAGCACTTAGTTATGCTTTCCTGTGTGATCTACCAGTCTGGAAGCCAATGGGTAATGTTATCTTTATGACTTGGACTTGATTTAAATTAAGACCTATTTAGTTAATTTCCCAGGAATTCAAGACACATTTAGTCACCTTTACATCATCAATATGTCTTGAAGTAGGGAACACAATGTTTTGGAGCTGTTGGCTGAAGACCCAGACAGCTCTATGCTGACAGCAGAAAGAGTGTAGGCTGCAACTGCTGCTCGTTCTGGAATTACTACATTACAAGTAGACTTTGGTGGTCAAATTTCTGCCATTTGTATTTCTGCTTATTGGACTCAGCCCATCTCACTATATACCAAAGCTGGAAAAATCTACCCCTAATTAGTCCACTAGTTTAGAAAAAATCAACCAAACAGCACCACATTGGCTCAGACTGTTATTTCAGCACATATAAACAGGTTTTGTGACCTTTCCAAGATCCTGTTTCTATAGAATTTAAATATATTACTAATATATAATATATTACTAATTCTAAATATGAGAAAATTTACTTCAATTACTAAATATGAGAAAACTTATTCCAGTAAGTCAACCAAGACCACCAAAATGCATTACAGCAAAACTTCTGACTCCCAACATAATAAGAAACACAGCATTTCCAGGATTTTACAAGAATATTGGTTACACAGGCTCGTCTTTTCATTCTGCTAGGCCTCAGACAAGACAGCTTTCTGCCCTACAAACAAGTACAAGGATAAAAATGCAAAGGTTCAGGACGCATTACAGCATGTCCAAGTTACAGCATCAATAGTCTCAATCCACAAGCATTGGTACATAAAATCATTCAGAATTATGGCACATAGCTGTAGAGTCACAAGAGCCTTTAGGTTTGAGGGGCCCTTTAGTACTTACCTGCTCTAAAGTCTTGCTCAAAGCAAAGTCAGCTTTGAGGATAGGACTGACTCTGAAGTCAGGAGGAGAGAGAGCCTTGTCCAGTCAGCTCTTGTGTGTCTC
Organism: Parus major; assembly: GCF_001522545.3. Lineage (NCBI taxonomy): Eukaryota > Metazoa > Chordata > Aves > Passeriformes > Paridae > Parus > Parus major. Next base: position 132,598,213 of record NC_031769.1, on the reverse strand, counting down.
CAAGGAAGGACATGGCCAGTAGGTCAAGACAAGTCATTATTTACCTCAACTCATCACCCATGAGATGGCACCAAAGTATTGGACCCAGCACTTTGGGCTCCCCAGTGAGAGAAAGACACTGACAAACTGGAGCCAGAAAAAATGGTTTCTCCATACAGAAGCAACAATATCAAATAAAACCAGCACCAATTTTTTGGCCAATCTAGCACAGTCAGTTGCCCTTTTTTTGTCATTGGAAAATATTGCTTCCTAAAGTTTTAAGGAATTATTATATAATGTAATAAAATTATTTCATTTGTATTAAATATATGTTTAATATAAATTTAATAACTTATATTTTAAATTTAAATATTTTATTTGCCATTTCTGACAGTCAGTTTCTGGTTGTCCAATTTAATTTTATTTTTTTTCTCTAGTAAGTTTATAGTCCTAACAGAGACAATGTACTTTAACCTGATGCTTCCAAACAAGCACACCTCTTGCCTTTCATATTTTACTCCCAAATCCTGACCAAATTTTTATATTTAGAGGTTCCTAGATTCAGTTTTCAAGTAAATGAATTTTTTTGAAAAAAACCCTCAGCAAGAAGACACACAATTTGTTTCAGTGTCACAGTTCCCTTTCAAGTATCAGAGAACTCTTACCATGAATAACTTGTACATATCTCAAGGGGATTTTCATATACGCTACAGGAAACAAATCAGCCTTAAGCAATTGTTGTGAAACATACTGCATACCACATTTTTATTAATTTCTGTACAGCTTCAAATGTCTGCTTTGTGACATGTAATATACATGCAAAAGTACCTGTTTCTTTCTCATTCACTCACAGAATGCAGCAGCTGCATGTATAAATAAACATCAGTTATTATGGTTACCAGAGGGCCAACACAAAATACGTTTTCATTTGGAATATTTTTTACCACCCACTGTGTATAGAACAATATTACTTCACTAAAAACATTTGCGGGTAGGCAGAGATGGACCCGTTACAGCTCCCCCCACGTGGGTCAGGATGGCCGAGCGGTCTAAGGCGCTGCGTTCAGGTCGCAGTCTCCCCTGGAGGCGTGGGTTCGAATCCCACTTCTGACAGCCCTATTTTGGTTTTGTCTACTTCGGAAAAAAAGTGGCTGAGGGAAGACTTCATCGCACTCCACAGCTTCCAGAGGAGGGAAAGGGGAGGTGCTGTTCTCATCGTCCTGGCACATCCACTGCCAGGAGGTTCAGGAATAGTTCAAAGCTGTCAGGGGAGGTTCAGACTGGACACTAGCAAGCACATCTTTACTGAGAAGGAAATAAAAAGTGGAACAGGCTTCCCAGAGAGGTGATGCCCCAAGCCTGTCAATGTTTTAGAGGCTTTTGGACAATCCACTTAAAAACTTGCTTTAACATTTGATCAGCCCTGAATTGGTCAGGCAGTTGATGATCACTGCAGGTTACTGCCAACTGAACTTTCTATTCTATTCTATTCTATTCTATTCTATTCTATTCTATTCTATTCTATTCTATTCTATTCTATTCTATTCTATTCTATTCTATTCTATTCCTTAAATGGCGTCTTAAATTACCATGGGAAATCTAATTGTTTCAGCCTAAAGCAGGGAGCAGTTCACAGAGCAACCCCAAAAAACTGGTGGGATTTTGCTTGCTCTCACCACCATGGCTGCACCAGCCCTCCACTTTCCCTGCACCAGCTCTGAGGCTGCATGCCAGGCCAGGCACTCACCTGAGCAGTGAGAAATGCTGCTGCCCCAAGACTGGGCTTCTGCTGCTTTAGGGAGTGACACCCACCCACCAGGCAATCACACACACAGTCATGGCACTTGCCTAAGTGGCAGGAGAAGGGGAGTGAGCAAAGGAGAGTACAAAAACAAGGCAAAACCTCCCTCTCTCCCGCTTTTGCCAGAGATAAGTTGTTATTTTGGCTCCAGATGTTTTCTAAAACTACAGCTTCCAGCTCAATGTTAGATGCATTTTCCCTATTGTTAACTTGCTGTCCAAAATACTCTGGATATTTCTTTATGTTCTTGATTTTTTAAAATTTAAAGACCTCTAAAAAGCAGATATTAATCAGTAAACTAATTAAATTTTCATATTATATATTTAGAATTAAATACTCATTAAGTGAAATTCTAGAATACAAAGTATTTCTGATAAATAAGATTATAAACAACAGTCTTGAGAATATTCTTCCCATGAATGAAGTGGAAGACTAGGTTTTTTAGTTGATGTTAAATATCCAGCACTGCAAACAGTCAGCAGACATACAAAAATGACCTCTGAAAACACATAACACTAGATCATTATAAATGGGCAGCTAAAATAGGCAAATCAATGAATTATTCCAGGGGAAGAAACAAACTGAGGTAGTGTTTTAATTAAGTCAAAATAACACAAGCTCTGACAAAGGCAACTAATTCCTTCAATCTGCAAATACTACTGAAAGTCCTTGAGCAGAGTGCTTACCTGCACAAAGTACTTCTCTACCACACCTTGTGTACAGAAAAGATATTATCTGTTTTTCCCCAGGATCTAACCCATGGGGTGGTGTTAATCCATCCATTCTTACTAGGCAAGCAGCACTACAGGCTGCCAACATATACAGGGATGCTTTCATCCCCATGACCATTAAAGTGCTCAATTCCACATTCCTGACAACAACTTTACCAGTGCTGGAATTATGAAAGCAGCACATTTGCCTACTATGAGCACACAGCAAGTCCAGCATGTCTGGATCTGCCAAATACAACAAAATCAATAGGCAGGCACCTAAAGCAGTAACCCTGAAATCTGAAGCTGCAGGACTCAGAGCTGGCTGGTCTTCCTGTGGGATCCATTTTAGACAAAACCTGAAATCAACATCAAGTCCCACCAACCCAATTTACAATAGCAGTATATCATCAACCTTATAGAGGCATAAAATCAATATTATTAGAAGTAATTTGATCTAAACTTAGAGTGTCAACTTCTCCTAGAGTTTGAAGAAAAAAAAATATAACTGAGGTAGAGATATAGATAGATATACATATAAACCATTAAATAATTATAGGCCACAAGATAAACAGCAACATTGAGGTCTTGAACCCCCTTAGCTTCATTTCAATTATAATAAGAATATTTAGATCATATAAATCAGAACAGGTGTACCTACAGTATGAGATGTTTTCAGCATCTTAGAAAACTGCAAATAAGAAGACCATTAAATAATTATGCATTCAAATACTTATTCAGGACTGCAGCTTTTTTCTGCAATCCCTTCCTGATCCTACTTTGATCCCCACTGAGAGGCTTGCATGGGGGGCAGAGACACAGAGAACTACACAGGGCTCTGGCCACCATTCAGGCTAAGAAAATCCCTAATTCCAGTGGCAGTTCACAAGTTACCTCAGTGGTCCTAGGATTAACCCCATAATGCAAATTATATTTGAAACAGCAGCAACATTACATATGCACAGAGCCACAGGATAAAACCTCTGCAGCCTAGAACTCTTTATAGCTTGTAGTTAACAGCATTTCCCTTCTAGTAACACATTGTAATGAGTAAATTACATATGCAGATAAGATTTAATTTGGATTTTCAATATAACCACAAAATAAAACATAATATTCTTCCAATCCAACTCTTCCATAATTACAGATTATAAAAATGAACAAAGCTAAAGAGGGAGAGGGAGGGTTAAATTCCAGGCCATCGTAAACAACAGAGACCATAGGACTTCTTTAAGAAATCTCCGTATAAAGTTCAATTCCTTATTCTCAAGCAGATATTTTTTCCTGAGTTAAAGGCCTGAACAGAGCAAAATAATCTATCAAATCCTTCATTAGTGTTATGTATATAACAGTCACTTTTACGAATATGCACCAAATGTTGGTAAAACACAGAAACTGACAGAACTGACATAAACAAATTCTGTGGAGGCAAGTCTCTTCTGATAAATTTGATTTCAGAATCTTTTACAAGATGGACTAGACAGAATCTAGAGGTATTTGAGGGAAATAAAAAAAACACTTTAAAAAATCTGATTATCAGCATGTATGCTTGGTAGCTTGGTATTTCAAAATCACATGCTGATATCTGCACTCTTTATATATAAGCTGTTTAGTGAGGCTAGGAAAATCTTCACATGAATATGTCCAGCTCTGTAGTCAATTTAAAACTAAAATAATCATATTAGCTAGACAAAATCTTCAGACTTAACTTTCATTATTAAAGCACATGATCAGCTTTTTCTGAGATAAAAACTGCATATATCTTAGCCATTTCTAGTCACAAGGATTGAGACCAAACTCTCAACATTTGCATGTGCTGTGAATATTTCCTGTGAGAAAATGTCACAAGGTGAGTACAGAAAAACAAAGAGCTCAGATTTTTTTTCTCTCTATGGCATGGTGCACAAGGCAGTGCTCCTGGTAAATAAGATTCAGAGAATGACAAATATTTTCTTTTTTCTTTCTTTCTCTCTCTCTTTTTTTTTTTGTTTGTTTGGTTTTGGTTTTTTGGTGTTTGTTTTGTTTTGATTTGATTTGGTTTGTTTTTTGCGGGTTGTTTGGGGTTTTTTTTGTTTGTTTGTCTTTTTAAGATAGGGAATATACACTTTTTCAAACAAATGTATTTCAGGGTGCCAATGCAAACAGGAGGCAAAAGCCACAGAAAAGTGTTGTGCACTACCAAAGGCCAGTTTGCTTTAAGGAAGCCTCTATTAAATATAACCTTTAAATTATTAAGAAATAAGGATTCCCTTGCAGCTCCAGCCAGAGCTGTACATGTGAGCGGAGCCCTTATTGATCAGAAGGGGAAAGAAGAGATGCAGACCCCACACTCTATGTGAAATCCCCTTGAAGGGGTTTCAGGGAAATAGATAATTTTATGGGCAAGCTGGGACTCTGCCATTACCACTACTGCACCATCTCACATGTGAGGGTATTGTCACATAGAAATTATTCCTTCAGATAATTTTTTTTCTCGCAAACAAACGGTTATCAGCAAACTCTCCTCATCCTGGTTTTATGAATGTTGCCCATGGATTAGGGGAGAATACAGCACAGCAGAGACCATCTCATATGCTCATCAGAAAGCATAATAAATACCCAGATCTGATCTGATCTTGCCACTCAGCATGAGTCACTGAACAACTGAAACTGATGGAAATGCTTCCAGTATTTCTCTCCTGACACCAGAGCCACGCATCACTTTGAAAAGATTTTGAGGAAGTTCAGACAAGTATATGCTAAGTATGTGGACACTGAGGGAGTTTTGAGATGTCTCATTACTTTTTACTGCTCATTAGTGGATAGGACAGTATATTTCCAATACTTTGTAGTTTTCAAAGTTTTTTTTAAAACCAAAGTAAAAAGAATCAGGGTACCACAGCTCACCTGCTCCCTTTGTTATTGAAGCAAGCCTACACTGACAGTTCAAAGCATGTCTGAATTTGCGTTTATCTTACTGAGAAACAATCCATTACCAGCTGCTAATGGTCCTTTTTTTGCCCTAATGAATCTACCTTGAAAGGAGTCTACCTGGGCATCCATGCTGTTCACAGTTATTAAAACATGAAAATTGGACTAACTCTGTTAAGGACATTGATGGTTAACTCTGATGTTAATTAAATGTCAGCTTTATGACTGGAAACAATTCAGACAATGCCGAAGTCAATCGGCATTAAATCTATTAAATCTATTAAAGATGATGCATGCAGCAGCTCATCTCTCAGTACAAGCATCCTGGATCTCTACTGGCATAACTCATACTGCAGAGGGGCAGGCCCAAAGGGCAGCTTTGGCATGAGGAAACACAGGTGCCTGGAAAGTGGAAGTAACACAGAGCTGTTTCTGATAGCTTAGAGACCCTTGTGACAGCAGAGGCAAAAAGCTACCTGCCACAAGCCATGCTTGCATCTGGATCTCCTACAGACAGACACAGTCAGAATATGGGGCAGCTTGTTATTCTTTCTGCTACTAGTGCTCTTTACAAACATTATTGGATAAAACAGTATGTTTTGGTAGGCTTGCTCCATTTGCAAAAGCCCTTTTCCTTCCACTTTTAAAAGTAATGCTGTCTTTTTACCCTCAGCCAAACCTCTAGTTGTTTGCTGATAGAAATAGTAACCCTTAATTCAGAGTGGTAATGTCACACTCATGTTTAACTGGAATTAACTTATTTTCCTGTTCCTTCAGTGCTAGTGCTAGGCACTGGCAGCTCCCACTCTCCTCAGCACAGCACAGCTGGTCCCCATTGCTGCTGCACAGCTATGCAGACCCCTCACCAAAGCACTCAAGATCTTCAGTGTCTCCTCAAAGAGGAAGACCCACCAGCCTTACATCATAGAACTGATAAGAAAACAAAACCTCATGCAAAATCTCAGTGTCAGGGCTCTCACTGGGCTGCCCTGCCTGGATCACAGGTGTAGCTGCATTGCCTCCTCTCCTAAATAATATGTTCTCCATAGTTAGACTTACTCCTTATCTGTAGTCCAGCCCAATATCCTCTTAAAACATGCAATAACATCCATGCTGGATCAAACCAATGGTCAGCACATCCTCTGGGATGGTGGCCAAGATTACCCCTGAGACAGAAATCAATACAGACAGTGGTAATCAGCAGGACAAACAGTAGGACAAAACTTCATTGTGTCCAGAAATTTGGGGTTCAGAGGTTTCTTATTGCAGTGGTATTTCTTTGTCTCATAGCCTGCAAGAGGGTCACTGGAGCTGGTGGGCCCTCTTGGGATCCTCCCCACTCTGAGCCAGCTCAGCTGCAGCAGATTGCTCAGGACCACAGCCAGTTTTGATTGCCATGACAATGACCATACAATCTTGTGACAAATTCTTCTAGTGTTTAACCACTTTCCCATTAAAAAAGTGGGGTTTGGACATTTTCTGATAGTTTTAACATTCACATGATGCTGCAGAGCCTGACTGTGCACTGCCTGAGGAACTGTGTGTAAGCCAGTCAATGGGTCAGGGCAATGTTCCTCACACCTTCCTACACTCTGAACAGGACCACTGCTCTGCCTTAATGTGAAGTGATGATCTTATAAAGGTTTTAAGACTGTAGCAAAGGTTTTAAGACCACAGCATTCATTACTTTAATTTGAATACTCTAAGATACATAATTTTTCTGGTTTCTGGATTTTCCCTATGTTGTTCATAAGGATTCCTGTCTTTTTGTTGTGGAGGCATCTAGCATTTCTCCATAATACCCAGAGAAACAAGATCATGCTGTTTACAACTGGTTTATCATAATAAATGCCAAAACATTTCTCATCTCTCACACTAATAAAAGTCAGGCAAAATGCAATGATTTGCCAAAAGGTAAATGACCTTTTAATGACATCTTCAGCTCTTAGAACTACTCTCATAGCTGTTTTGCTCTTACTGTGCATATGTTGCATTTATTTCTCCCCTTGCCAGGAGACTCCCCATCTACTTTATACATTTGAAAGAAGTATACAGGCTAAGAAGGAAGCTTTACCTATTCCAGTCTTCAGACTCACATTATCAAAACAATAGCAGGAATAAAGAAAGATACTAGAATAGAATTATAGAATATTTCGAGTTGGAAGGGTCATCTAGTTCCAATTCCTCTGCCATGGGCAGGGACATTTCCTGCTAGAGCAAGGTTCCTCAAAGTCCCATTCAACCTGGCCCTGAACACTTCCAAGCACTCACAACTTCTCTGGATAGCCGGGATAACCATGGTTTCAACATGTTCACAGTATGGAATTTCTTCCTAATCTCTAATCTAAACCTACTCCCTTGCAGGTTAAATACATTACCTCTTATTCTGCCACTGTACATGCTTGTAAAAAGTCCCTCTCCAGCTCTTCCATAGGCCCTCTTTAGGTGCTGAAAGGTACTATGAGGTCTCCCCAAAGCCTTCTCTTTTCCAGGCTGAACAGACCCCAGTTCTCTCAGCCTGACTTCACATGAGAGGTGTTCCAGCCTTCTGACCATCTTTCCTTCTCTTCTCTGGACTTCTTCCAAGAGGTTCATTTCCTTTGTGTGTTAGGGACCTCAGGGCTGGACACAACATTCCAGGTGGGATCTCACAAGGGCAGAGCCAACGACCAGAATCCCCACCATAGCCCTACTGCCCACACTGCTTTTGATGCAACCCAGGACACGTTTGGCTTTCTGGGCTGCAAGCCCACATTGTCCACATCTTAAGCTATCAATCCACTGACACCCCCAAGTCCATTCCTCAGGGCTACTTCCTCAGGGCCTTGTACTTGGCCTTGTTGAACTCCATGGGGTTTTGAATGGACCTACATCTCAAGCCTGTCCATGTCCCTCTGGATGATATCCCTTCCCTCCAGTGTGTCAACCACACCACACAGTTTGGTGTCATTGCCAATCTTGCCAAGAGTGCCTTCAATCCCCCTGCCCATGTCACCAACAAGGCTGTTAAACAGCAGCAGTCCAATACTGACCCCTGCAAAATGCCACTTGTCACTGCTCTGCACAAGGATACCAGGCCCTTGACAACAACTTCTTGAGTTTGACCAACCAGCCAGCTCCTTATCCACCAAGTGGTGCATCCATCAAATCCGTGTCTCTCCATGCTAGAGTCAAAGGATGTCATGTGGGACAGTGTCAAGTGCTTTGCACAAGTCCCACTAGAAGACATCTGTTGCTGTTCCCTTATCTGCCAGTGCTGTAACCCCATCACAGAAGGCCACCAAACTTTTCAGACATGATTTGCTCTTAGTGAAACCATGGTGTCTGCCACCAATCACATCCTTATTTTGCAAGTGCCTTAGCACAGTTTTTAGAAGAATCTGCTCCATTATCTTGCCAGGCACAGAGGTGAGACCAACTGGCCTGTTGTTCCTCAGGTCTCCTTCTTTTTCCCTTTTTAAAACTAGGGGTTATATTTCCCCCTTTCCAGTCAGTGGGAACTTCACCAGACTGCCGTGACTTCTCAAATATGATGGATAGTGGCTTAAAAAACTCCTCTGAGAACTCCCTGATGTCCTACAGATGCATCTCATCAGATCCCATGGACTTGTGCATCTTCATGTTCCTTAGATGATCTTGAACTTCATCTTCTCCAGCATGCATTTCTTCACTCTCCTGGTTCCTGCCTTTGCTTTCTGTGACTTGGGCAGTGTGACTGGAGCACTTATTGGTGAAGACTGAGGCAAAAGAGGCATTGGATACCTCAACCTTCTCCATACCCCAGGTAACAAGGTCTGACATTTCCTTCCAGAGAGGGCCCACCATTTCCCTAGTCTGTCCTTTACTACTGATGTTCTTATTGAAACTTTTCTCATTGCCCTTGATGTTCCTGACTAGATTTGATTCTGTCAGGGTCTTAGTTATCCACACGTGACCCCTGATTGCCCAGACAATTTCTCTGTATTCCTCCCAAGCTCCCTGTCCTTGCTTCCACACTCTTTTCTGACTCTGAGTTTACCCAGAAACTTCTTGTTCACCCACACAGGCCTCCAAACATTTTTGCCTGATTTCTTACTTGTTGGGATGCATCTCTTCCAAGTTGGAAGGTGATCTTTGAATATCAACCAGTTTTCTTTATTTCCTCTTCCCTATGAGTCTTTATGCCACGGTACTCTACCAAGAGGAGTAATTCAAGGCAGACAAGGTCTGCTTTCCTGAAGCCCAGGGTAGTGAGATTGCTGTGCGCTCTCCCCACTGCCCTAAAGGGTATTGAACTCCACCATTTCATGGTCACTGGAGACAAGGCTGCCCTTGAGCTCCACAGTCCCCTGCAGCCTCTCTTGTGTGGTGAGAACAAGGTCCAGCATAGCACCTCTTGCTGGCTCCTCTATCCCTTGGAGAAGAAAGTTACCATCAATGCTTGCCAGGAATCCCCTCAATTGTTTATGCCCTGCTAAGGTGTCCAACAAATATCAGAGTGGTTGAGGCCTCCCATGAGAGCCAGGGCTTGTAAGAATATGAGGCTGCTCCTATCTATCTACAGAGGGCCTCATCCACTCAGTTTTCCTGGTTGGGTGGCCTGTAGCAGACCCTATAATGTCACCTGTCCCTGCCCTCCCTTTAGTCCTGACCCATAAGCCATTGGTTGGCTCTTCATCCATCCCAGAGCTCCATGTACAGCTGTCATTGACATAAACCATGCTTCTCCTCTTCATCTTCCTTTCCTGTTGTTCCTGCAGGGCATATCATCCTGTCACAGCTCTGTGATATTAGGAAATCAGACACAGAATTCTGTGTTCAGAAAATAACTTTGTCCATGTTAAGAAACAAACAAGAAAAATGGGGCTTTGGGAATGGGGGAAGCTTCCATCATACAGTAAGTACAGCTCACAGAAGAACATGTATTTAAACTAAGATCTCATACAGAGGAACAAAAGAATTCACCATGACAAGGCTTAAGTGTTGTTCTTTCACTGTGGTTATTTAATGCAAAGAATAACTCATAGTTACATTATAGATGGAAGATCAAACATGAACAAAAGCTAAGACTGCGTGGTCATCCCTGGCTCCTCACAGAGTTTGTTGCAGAGTTTTGGACTGGGTGTCAAGAAAACTCCATTTCTTCTGGAAAAATATTTGGTGAAAAATAAAGCATGTTTCTACCTTGATTGAAAGATGGATAAAAGGGTGGAAAGCACCCTATATTAAGTCCTTAAAAACATTATAGGGATTAAGGCAGATACAATATGACATAATGAGTCCTGTACAAAAAAAAAAAAAAAAAAGGATTGCCCACTTTGAGCTTTGCTGTAATGCATATAGAACAATAAATTATATACCAAACATTATCCAAAATAAACCATGGACCATATCTAGTGGTAAATGAATTATCCCTGCTCCTCAGAAATTCTCTTTTTCATAAAGAGCAATCCCTCTAGGCAGTCTGAAGAGAACTGAGTACACTTTTTTTCCTGTAACTGTGAGAACGAGGAAATAGGGCTAAAATTCCCATGTGATAAGTTCAATTTCAACAGCTAGTATTTTAATATGGCTACCTAGTTATAAAATATTTGCTATAAAATCTTTCCTTGTATTAATGAATTTTTGGATGTTTACAAGCTCAAAAACTGCTACAGAAAGAACGAATCAAAAATACTGGCTTGTAGGCAAACCAGTTTCCAGTGTTCTTCTAATAATTACAATTAGGTAGCTTAATGAAATCCAGCTATCAGATTAGTTTTACAACCTCTACTTCTCTAACTTGTACTACCATGACATCTTACAATAAGTCTGGGGCAAATGGGTTAGATCTAGAGAATAATATTATACTCTCCCCCTCAGACTGATTTTTGGTCCTTTCTGATAATGTTTAAGAAAATATTTTAAAATTAGTTGAAAGCCATTTAGTGCTCCCACCAAATTACTCCTCAATGATGCTGGAGCAGAAACACTTTTTTTCCCAAATGCCCTTGATTCCTTCTCTGCACACACAGACATGCACTTAATTAAAACTTTCCATTGAAGTGGCATTAGTTAGACACACAAGCATACCAAGTTGCTCTTAGGCTTCCTGCCAGAAAGCCAGCAGTGCTGATGCTTTCCTTCATTTACTTTAAAGTGTCAGCAAAACAGGCAATTTATGGCCACATAAATCTGGAGCCAACAGGCCATGACCACTATCTGCAGCAATACAGCACAGACACAGAGGGTGAGCTGGTCCCATTCCCTGGGACTGATTCATGTTGCTGAATACAGAATCAGAATACATTTTACCAAAGCATCTTCTGTAACACCATAATAAAATACATCACCAGTATGAGTGTCTAAAAAGTTATTAGGGAGCAACATAAACAAATCCCATTAACAAAGCATGGGACTTGTGCAGGTGTCTATTATTCACCGTGCTGAAAATTTAACCTGGGGATTTTATATCCATACAAGCAGGATGCAGTTATTTCACATTGTGAAATGAGGTTTGGTTTTTATCAGGATATTGAGATTTTTGTTAAGAAATAAAGAACAGGGAGAAACGTCTTTTGGTCTGATACAGTGTTGTCCTTGTGTATGGGGATTTTTAAAAGCATCCCAAAAAAGGGAGACATCTGAGAATTCATGTAATTGTCAGGAGCATCTGAAAAAGTATGTAAGACACAGCAACTGCTTTCATTATATGGTACCAGTTCTGCTTCAGAAGGCTTCAGGGATGTATCTGGCAAGAGAGAAAATGTATTTCTGACCACCAGTGTAGCTATTCTTCCATATGAAAATGCAGCAGAGTTTGGATGATGCCACTTAGCTCTGTTAGGTGCTGACTGTCACATGTGCTTCTCACATTGAAGTTGGAATTAAATAAGAGTGGTTTCAAATTGAGAGTAAGTTTCACATGTAGCAGCAGTAATAATTACCTAATCTACAGACTTCATTTCCTAAAAATCAGAGAAATGTTACTAAGCTATTTTTGCAGCCAGAATCCTAGCAGGCTCTGCTGAGACTAGATATATACCACTAACAGAAGATATCTGCAGGGCATTGAGGCCCGAGATCAGCATGAAATCTGAGCATGAGAAAAAGTTCATCCTTGCCTGGGAAATTTCTTCATGTTTCCCTGTGCCTAAAGAAATGACTGAATTGGGGCATGAGTACCTTCAACTGACTTCATCATTCAGCAAGACTGACCTTCAGTTTATACCTTGGCATATTTTTCTTCCAAAAATAAAACCTTTAAAAATAATTTAAACAAAACACTTTTAAAAAATATTTTAAACAAAATAAACAAAACATTTTCCTCCTCCTGCATACTCTTGCTGAAGAGCATTATTAGAATATTAATGTGAAATCCTGACTTCTGAATAGAAACAAAAGAATTCCACTGATCATGGAAATGCAGCAATTTTCCCTTCAGCAGGAACTTGAACAGGGTGTAACAGGAAACACATCCCTTTATAATAAAAAGCCAAGTTATATACACAGTATATCTTAAGGTCTTGCTTAGAAATTCTGTGCCTTCTGAATCTTCTAAAGCATAAGGGATCTGGAACCACAATAAGAAAGGTGTCTGCAGTTTTGGTCACACATTTGTTGTTGGAGATCAACTGAGAAACAAATAAACACTTCTCACTCCACTGCAAAGAAAATAAACAAACAAAAAACAATCCTGCCACTGAGATGTTCAGTCCTTTTTATAATGCCAGCCTTTGAAAGCTTCTTCCTTTTGAAGAAGGAACTTGTGGTATTAAAGGTTATAGCTGAAGTGCAAGTGTAATCCTATAATTAAATAATCGGCAGGCAATAATCAGGCACTTCTACAAAAACTACAAGATATAGCAAATAAACACATTAGGATTTAGTAATTAAATATTTCTGAGTATTAGACCAACAGCATGAAGTTGGTGTAGGAATAGAGACAACTTTCTGTAACAAAATATACATGTCAAGTTAGCTGGTTAGCTCATGTGAATGCCTCTAAAAGGCAAAGTAGAGCCTTACTGTGAAATAGAATTCTGTAAAAATAAAATTAAGAACATATTAACAGTTTAGAAAAATTTAAGAAGACTTAAATTTATTCTATATTTTCTTAAAATCCTTATATTCTTTCCTAAAGCATAGAATATACTCAGGTACTAATTAATGTTTTCTAATTAGGGATGCAGTTGCTTAAAGCAAATTTTTAAAAGCTGTTCACCATTGTGTATTTTTTTTTAACTTTATTTTTCTTTATGATAAGCCACATTTGTATTGGATGGATTGATAAAATAAAAATTAGTATTTTCTATCTTTTGTTATATATTCAATCATTCTATTGGAGCTTAAGCTTCAGCATATGGATTGGGCTTTTTACATTGCACAGGGTTGGACTGGGATACAGTTAATTTTCTTCACAGCAGACCGTATGGTGGTGTGTTTTGAATTTGTGATTAAAAAACTGTTGATAACACATCAGTGTTTTGGCTACTGCTTACACAGTGTCAAGCTCTTCTCTGCTCCCCACTCCGTTACCCCTGTCTGTGTCTGCTACAAACTGTGTTGCCCATGTACATTTGTATTCTAGACTGCATCTGTTCTGGTTGAATAAAATCCAAGTCTCACAGCTGCCTTATCATTTTACATTAGTCAGCCTGCAGATCCCTAAGCAATGAAACAGTGCAAGAAATTAAAAGTTCATATTTTGGAGTAGGTAGTAAGCTTAAAAAGAGTCCATGTCAATAGATACTATTTTGAAGTTCACTACCAAAACAAAGTTCAACAATAAAAAAGTTAATTCTGTAACAGAGAAGACACAAAGTATGTCATAGCTTCATTCAAGGAGTGTCACTTCCAATTAAAAGGCAGAAGAAAGGGGATGGTGAGCACCATGTGAATTTAGGTCAAACCAGATAATTATTTTTGTACATTTACAAATCCCAAAGAAAAACCTTTGGCACATGCTCCTGGTGTTCAGTAATGGACAGAGCTTTGTGGGCATCCACTGGTCATGCTTTAGAACCTGGCAAAGGTATCAGAACAAACACAGCAATAGTCCAAGACTAATGCAATTAAAAACATGAAATTTAGAAACCCTGTGTAAACACAGTCTCCCTGAAGCTATAGGAAGAGAAGAAAGTAGGCTTATATTATCTTGAAAATAATCTTGAAAACATTACAGTCTGTTCATATCAGGAGTTTATAAATAAACATTATTTCCTTAACTTTCTAATCAAAACCAGATATAAGGAAGTCAGTAATTGCGACTAAAAAGCTGACATGTCCTTCCAAATCTCATCCTCCTCCAATACCAATCATACTACTCATCCAGCTTAACTATTATCTGAGTTTATAAACATAAATATGATTAGACACTGGAAGAAAGGTTTGTTTTGTATTTATCACAGGACTCCAATTGCTGCTGACAGACCTGGCCTAAGAAAATCGACTACAGCTTTCCAGGATGACTGATTGGAGTATGATTAGGAAAGAAAACTATTTGCCTCCAGAAACAACTGCTGTGTTATGAAACTCTTGGACCACTGGCCAAGACTGACCTGGCCAGCCACCACGAAGCACCAAACCAGTCATCAACACCTAGCAGAAGCTACCACCTGCATTGGCTACAGTGCTTCAGGCTGGAATCCCACCCTGAAAGTAAAATGTTCTCCACAAGAAGAGTCGAGTAAAGTAAAGGCTGAGTCTTTCTCCAAAATAGTTTGAGTTAAACCTGGTAACACTAGCCCTCAACAGCCCAAGTGCTGGCAGCAGATCACACAAGAGCCACTCTTTTAGTTCTATGGACCTTCCTGAGGGTCAAACCAAAGGAGGAGAAGGAGGCACCATACTTATTGCAGGAAACAGATTTGGATCTGGCAGCTAATTTGTAATTACACAGAAGTACTGGGGGACCCTCAGGACTAGTGGACTTCACAGGATCAATATGGTATTCTTTGCAAGACCAACTCAAACATATACCATGTGCAAGGCTCTTCAACAAAGGGACAAATGGATGCAGCTCCAGGAACAGAGCAATATCTCACACACACTTATGCAAATGTCCTTGTACCTCTCACATCCTGCTTCTTACATTTTCCTCCTTCAGTCTGCTAAACTCATTTAGGGACCAAAAAGCTTGGCTCTGAGGGCTGGATTTGTCACTTAGGCTATCTTTTGAAGCACTCCAATCTAGGCTAGAGAAGGAGAAGAAAACTGTGCATGCCACACAGGAGAAATATTCTCCAGGTGCATGGACACAGTTTAAATGAGCTGTACAACACGAGCTTCCCAAACTGCAGAACATAAATAACTGCAGGTAAGAATACATGATCACTACACCGTGATCATCATCATGATCACAGTGGTAGGTAGACAGTCAGCCCGACCTTGCAGATCCTGGGGATGCACTGATTTAGGGCCTGTCCTTGCAGAGCATCTTCTACACATGAAGTTCCTACACACATTGGTTCCTACAAAGTAAAAATCCCTTCCCTAAAGTTATTTAAATACTTCTGCCTTCTACATGAGGAGAATAGTATCAGCAACTGCTCTTGAAAGATGGAAATAAGTACACAACATGAATAATACAGCACATAGGAACTCATTGGTCTATGTACTGATCTCTGCTATTTCAGTGCTGGTGTTTATTGTAGATTAAATTAACTGGGGAAAAATTAGCATGATAGAGAAACAGATGAGAACAGAATACAAGAACAACACAGAGAAACCACAACAGTTCAGTATTTAAAATCATAGGATCAGCTCTCAAATTAAACTGAAATTAGGAGGAATTCACCTCTTTGTTAGCTATGTCAGTTCACATTAACAACACAGTCTCTTATAAAGCAGCTGAGAAACACCTGCCTCACATACAAAGTTTGTCAACACTGTTGTGGTTTTGCCAGCCCATCCAACAGGGATTATCCACTAAAAATTAACTTTATATGCAAAATTAAGAGAAAGTTATCAATAAAAAGCAGTTGACATACTATATGCACCTGATAACTTCCAAAGATCTGGTGACAGGAGATAACTCCTATTTTGATTCAAAGTCATGCAATTTCATGAAATTTTTTATGGAGAGTATAATTAATAATGTATTATTAGAACTAAATAAAACCATTTTTTTTCAAGAAAATAAACCTTAAGTCATCCTTTCCTCCAGAAAAATACATATGTTGTTTATTATATTTCCAAATTAATATGGTATTTCTTTTAAGAAAAAGAACTAATGTTCAAAACAAGATTTCAAAAATTCTCAACAGAGGCAGTTTATTTATAGGAGCTCATAGACTTTAAAAATAATCAATAGAACCTCAAGATTTTCTTGATCACAATAAAAATCTCTAGTTCGTAGTAATTTTCATAATTCTTTATAAAAATAAAATTCAAAATGTACTGTAATAGTTAGAACAAAACATCTGACAAGTACTCAATTACTGCCTAACTAAAACAATACCAATCTCAAGAATACTTGATGTAATGTCCCAGTCTACACCTAGAAGGCTACTGTTATGGAGGTCCACTGTGACTCTTTTCCTCCAGAAAGACAAACATCTTTTATTTATTGCAAGTGATTCAGAACAGTCTGCATAAAGTGAGACATAGCAGAACACAGTACAGCAGAGAAACAAAGAGCTTCTGTTTCCCAAATGCACCTTTTTTCATAAAACCTTGTTTGCAGATATTGAAGAGAATTTCCCACTGTTTGTAATACTCTTTATGAGGAATTTTCATTTGCCTGATAATCAAGATTAAATTCATGAGGAAAAAGATAAAAATGAAATTTCAAGCCTACCAATAAAACACAGTTCTTAATTTGGCCATTGCTTTATAACAGTAAGAAAAGATAAAGAGGTGATCCTAAGAGGGAAAAATTGTTTAGGTCAGGCCATAGAGAGTTCATAAGGGGTTAAAATACACATTGACAAAAATAACTAACCCACCTAAATATAATGTAATAAATTATTTCACTTAGTAGAATGTCTTTGATTTACTTGCATGTTAATATTCTGCAGAGACAACTAATTAAAGGCAGAAATCCTCAAATGGGAAGTTTGTAATTGTTACTTGCAATTGTACCCTCTTGAGCAGTTATCTCAAACTCATTACCCTGACAAAACAACAGATTCTGCCCTTATCTGAAAATACAAAGTTTCCTTTTATTGGAAACATACCCTAAAAATGTATTGCATTTGCATCTTTTATACAAGGTAACAGTCCGGATCTGGCTGCCAATCCCACTGCAGCCAGGTGCAAAACACCCTGCTGAATTCTTGGCCGTGTGAGCAGGAGCACAGGGGAACGGGGAGCCCCTGGTGCACCCTGACTCCAGCAAGGCTGCAGATCACACCAAAGCCTTGTGCAGCTCAAGCCACAGCTTCAGAAAACCAAGCTGAGTTTTCTTATCATTTGCCACCTCTGACTCCTGCAGACATGCAAGATGCTGCTTCATATCTGCCTCTTATGTGCAAGGCAGCATCCCCTCTTCACAACAATTCAGAGGAGTGAGGTATTCCTCCAGGTACCAGATTAAAGGTGATCTGCTGCTGCACAGAGCAAACATTTTACTAGGCTGCCATGCAACTGGGGCACCGGTGCTGAAGTCTTTGACTAGCTTCTGAAAACCTACAAGGCTGCCAACAAGCACAAAAATCAGGGATTGCACAATAAAGGGAATGGTCTGTAGTATCTTTGTTATTCAGGGAAAATCACACTCCCCTGCAGAAGACCCACAACAAGTGCAGGAGCTGATAACTTGACAGGGTGCCCCAGGGTGCTGTCAGGGCTTGTGTGGATGCAGGAACTGTGGGGGAAGCACAGGCACACTGATACAGACTACCTGATGCTTATCAGAGTTGCAGGAAGTAGATATCATGGACCCAAAACTGTTGATTTTTTGGAGACATTTGGGGTACGACATTGAATCACAGCGAGTAAGAGACGGACATTACCTTATATCAGTACAGACTCCCTAAAATGACAGAAAAGAACCTATCTTACACTTGTGCTTTGCTGTCCTGGTGTCATTTTCCATGCTAGAAAGCAGAAGGGCTGTCCTCCAGCACTAGTACAGCATCTTATTTGTCATTCTTGCCTTGGGGATGCCATTTGTCATTTAGGCTACCTGGTCTGCATGCCACGTACCTGATAAAGCAGAGCTTTACAGCAAAGAAAACCTAATCATTATAATAGAAAAAGTAAACTTATCTAGCTGATGTGTTTTGTATAACAATATTTTTAGAAAATGCAAAAATTTCAGATTAGTCACAACAGCCATACTATTTGGGTTTTTGAGATGAAAAGCATAACAAAAATGGTGGAAACTGACCTCTTAGTGCCAAACATGATGGTGCGGGCTTGTTTCACATTTATGAACGCAGTGCTCTGCACAGGCTGTTTATATTGACCTGGATGAGAAGAAAAAGATATTTTTAAATCAAGAAACTCAGGACCTTTATTTTAATATCCTGAACAATAAGTACATTAGTAAACATCTTCCAGTGAAACTTCAGAGAATACCTGGCAATTTTATAGAAATAAAAAGGTTAGCAAAAGTATGCAAAGGTTAACAAACACAAGATACAAGTTAAAAAAGACTAAGACCAAATCCCACTAGTAGGGCTTAAACCTGACATTATTAGAGCAGTTACTCAACAAGAGTTAGGCAAAATAGTATATGATAGTGCAACATCTAAAAGTCCTTGTCTCTTACAGTGCACAACTGAAATGCATGTGCTTTAAAGCAGCTAGACAGGTCTTCTCGAATTTCCAGTCTGAACAAAGCTATATAAATTTATATATATTTTATATTTTATTTAAAATCATATTTATATAAAATATAAAATCAAGAATATCTTAACTGTGTTTTGGTGCTCAATTTGTTGAATGACTATCTCAGTAAATTAGTAATTTTTCCAGAAAGAAAACATTATTATAAACAAGAAAAAGAGATTTCCTGGTGTGGATCTACTTAATGCAGACCTCAGGAATTGTTATTGTTATTGTTATTGTTGTTGTTGTTGCTGTTGTCATTGTTATTATTATTATTATTGATAATATTAATATTAATATTAATATTAATATTAATATTCCTCCAATGATAAATTCCAAATTTTACATAAAAATATGAGATTACAGAATATTAGAATAATTAGGTCAGGAGAAACTGCCTAGTCTAGCCTTCAGCTCAGAGCAGGTATAATTAGATCAGGCTGCTCAGGGGTGTGTCCTCTTGGGTCTCGAGTATGTCCACAACCTCTTTTGGAAACCAGTTACTGTACCTCATCACCAACATGGTGAAAATATTTTTCCTAACATCTATCAGACTTTTCCATATTATACCCTGTGTCCACTGCCTTTTATCCTATTTGTCATATCTTATCATATCCATCTCCATTACACCCTTCATTTAGGTACTTGTTGACAGTACCAAGGTGATCTCTTCCCATCTCTTCTGACCCTGAGCTGATCCAGTTCTCTCAGTCTTCTGCTGACTGTCATTTGCTACAGTCCCTAGACCACTTCATTTGGTCTCTGTAAGTTGACATCCTTCGTGTTCTGGGAGCCCAGAACTGGACATAGTGCTCCAGAGTCAGTCTCACAAATACCAAGTAGAAGACAAGGATCTCCCCCCGACCTGCTGGCTAAGCTTTTGCCCATGCAGTTGAGAGAAACAGGTGATTTTCTTTCCTGTAAGGACACACTCCTGGTTCTTGAGAAAATTGCAGTTCACTAGGCCCCTCAGATCCCTTTCTGTACCACTCCCAGGCATTTCGTCCCCAGCCCATAATTTTATGCAAGATTATTCCACCCCATTGGCAAGACCTTGCACATGCTTTTGCTGAACTTTGTAAAATTCCTGTCAGCACATTTCTTCAGCCTGCCCAGCTGCCCTCAATGGCAGCACTGCCCTCCAGCAGCTCCTTCCCCAGGCAACTCAGCACCTCACTCAGTGTGTGGGTCCCCAGGAGAGGCCCCTGGGGCTCTGCAGCCCCACACAGGGAAGCAGAAGCCTCCCTTGATGTGCCACCCAAGTCAAGCTCTCCAACATGCAAAGGGCTTTAGCACCAGTCTGTGAGAGGGAACATGCTGAGACCACCTCTGCACACCCTCCACACTACTGCAGGTGAGCTAGAACAGAGATGTTGCCTGTCTCTGCTGTGCCAACAGCTGTGGCAAGGTTGACACTGCAGCTCACCAGGAGCTTCACCCTCCCAAAGAAGAATTCAGCCATTCCCAGCAGCAGCCAGAAGCAGCTCCCAGCAGAACTGAAAGCAGAGACTCAAAATGCTGCCCAAACTGGGAAGAGCAATGATGACAAGAAGGCCAGGCAGTGCTCAGAGTGCCCTGCATCCTCCCAGCTCCACAAATCAAGTTACTTTTGCAACACCAGTTCATAGCGCTCTGGTCCATCGTTGCAGCTAAGCAGCACCTGGAAAGTGCAGACACGTGCCAGCCCTTGCAGCCTGAAGCTTCTGCCACCGGATCCTTCCCATGAGAATGCAGTGGCTCCCAACCCTGGTTCACTCCCCTTGTGATTGCCTTTTCACACACCCACTGCCCTCACAATGCATAATACTGATGCTAATGAAACCTTTCTGCCCTTCTCTCAGATGTTCAGATTAAAGTAAAAATAGCTTATAAAGTCAGACATTCTATCCTAGTTTAGTTCATTTGTTAAATGTAAATGTAGTATCTAAATACAAATCTTTTGTCCATGAGGAAGAAGCTATGATTACATGATCTTGACTGACAGGAGAATTTTTGTCTACAAACTCCCTTCTAAATTTGTAAGATGCTCTGGGGGACTTCACATCTCCATGTCAGATCAGATAAAATGACACCAGGTGAAATATCTTGTTACTTCCAGATGAGGAAGCAGCATTTTCTCAGCACTATATTTCATAATGGGTTGGGGCAATGATATTTTTGTCTCAATTAACCAGCTGCTCTTAAAGCATTTTCTTTTTTTGTTTCTGTAGGGGTTTTTTTTTATTGCTTTGTTTTGTTTTGTTTCAGTGTGTCTCCTTAGCTTGTACAGCTGCAACGAGTTGAAGGAGCCTCCCTCTTCCTTTCCATGCCCTCTTGTTCCAGAATCACAGCCTTGCAGCTGGGCAAGAAGCACAAGTATCATCAGCCTGAAGTACATCTTCCTTCCCATGCAATTATTCTCCCTGCCACTTACTGACACCAGTCCCTCTACAGTGAGAACATAACAAATGCCTGCTTCCAGTTAGTTGTCTTGACTGGGAAATTCTAAAGGCTTTAAGTAGGCCAAGTGTCCACTCCAATTGAAAATCAATGGTTTTGGGGCATACACATTCCCTGCATGTTCTGAGAAGTCACACTCCAGATCCCTATTTGTGATTGTCAGGCTAACCAGAAGCTATGCTTACACTGTCAGATATTCAGCTCAGAGATGAAACATGGATGAGATTTAAGGAATGCACATCAGCCTCTGCCCCGTGCATGTTATTAAGTGTCTCAAGCCATTCAGACAGGTGATTACACAATGTGGAGCCCAATGCGTAAATGTGCTAAGAGATCTGAGTCAGGCATTCCTTTTCTCTCAGAAATAACAAGGTTCAAGCTCCAAAATTCAATTTTCAGAAATATTTGTGACCTAGAAGTCCAGCTCCTATATTTAAAAATGACACAGTCGCTTATGATCCTGTGAGCAACAGTGGAACTTTGACACTGAAAATTTTAAGCCAAATTTATTCAATCATTTGATCATCTTTTCCATTTCCACTAAATAACATCATTCATAAGCATCTTACATTAGTAGGTAGGACTGCCTTCATGTTTGCAATAACTTTAACTGAAAGGCTCTGATGCTTTCTCTTTTTGGATATAAATAAAAACGTTAGGGATTGACATAAGGTACTGTAGTTCTCAGGAAACAAGACAAGCTATTTGAGGGAAACC
Source organism: Parus major (assembly GCF_001522545.3). Classification (NCBI taxonomy): domain Eukaryota; kingdom Metazoa; phylum Chordata; class Aves; order Passeriformes; family Paridae; genus Parus; species Parus major. The sequence goes on along the minus strand of NC_031769.1, from coordinate 132,575,923 downwards.
AACAGGTATAAAATTGATGAGCAGCTGAAGCAGGTTCCCTTCCCTTGAAGGTGACTGGTGCAGAAGTATGAAGGTGCTGGATACAGAATCACTGAATTGTTTAGGTTGGAAAGACCCTTTAAGATCAAGTTCAACCATTATGCCAGCACTACTACCTGTCTCAGCAGAAACTTTGCTGGTCTCATCAACTTACTTTTCCTCCAGGCACAACTATATCTTTCTTTTTTTTTTTTTAAGAAAAAAAAAGCAAAAAAACAACAACAAAAAACAACAACAACCAATATTTCCTATACCATTTCACTGGTTTATTGAGGGTAACTGTGTGTCAACTGCTGCCTTTCAGCTGAACCTACTCCCTCTCTGGTGGAAGGTACTGTTCTTAGAGCAAGGTGGCATAATAGCCTTGGAAAACCACCCTCACTTTCTTGTGAACAGTCACTTTGTACAGAGGAAGATGAGAAATATCATTTATCTACTTGGAGATAATTTCTGAAAACTATGACTTTCAATATGAGAACCTTCTTAACAGCAATACTGATTTCTAAAATGTCTTAAAGATGCCAATAAAACTGACACAAAATATCAGTGAACCTTTTCATTTGCACCAGATACATTTAAGCATAATTTACAGAGATTCACACTGACTGCTTAAAGCCATGCAAATCTGAGCAAGATGATCAAGAATAAAAATATTTTCAGTTAAGAAACAATTGTATTGCAGCAAAAAATATGGCAATGGATGTTTATACAGAATTACACAATAAGATCTTCATCAAAGACCTGAAGGAATCAATGTAATGCACAACCGTCCAGTTTGCAGATGGCCTCAAATTAGGGGAGACCAGCTGATCTGCTTAAGGGTGGGGCTGCCACCCAGGGAGAGTTGGGCAGGCTAGAGGCATGAGCTGACAGGGATCTCATGAAATCCAGCAAGGACAGATACAAAGTCCTGTATTTAGGAAGGGAGAAACTCTTGCAATGGCATAGGCTGGGCACTGTCTGGCTGGAAGGGCAGCAAACTGAGCGTGAGTCAGCAGCGTGTCCAGGCAGAGAGATGGTAAACAGCATTCCAGACTTTATTAGCAGGAACATGGCCAGCAGACAGAGGGGAGGGATCATACTGCTTTATTAAAATGTCATCAGACCCTTCCTGAAATACTGCATCCAGTTCTGCAGCCTGCCCTTGATGCAAGAAGGACACTGACAAACTGGAGTGGGTTCAGGTGCGCACTGAACCACATGGCCCAGAGAGGTTGTGCAGCCTCGCTCATTCAAGTGTCTCAAAACCCATCTGAATAAAGCTCTGAACAACATGGACTGACCCACAGCTGACCTTGCTCTGAGCAGGAAGATGGACTAGAATCCTTCAGAGGTCCCCTCCAAATTGAGTTATCCTGTGATCCTATAGGTCTAGGTATAAAGAAGAGAAAACACAGGAGGGGGATGTGAAATGATGGTTGAAGCTGGGATAATTAAAATATTATGCTGGTACAAATAATATATAACAGATTATTTTCTGCTTGAAGGAAACTGCATGTGTAGCCTCTGTCACTAAATCCACACAATATATTCATTGTGGTGGTGTGGTCTATCACTCATTCCCTGTTAGATCATCCACTTCTGCCTGTAGGCAATTCAAGATAAACCCTAACTACTGTGACAGGAAATTTCTTTGCATGCTCTCTGTGGGCATGTTAAAGAAATGTATTGATTCTTAAATCAGAGAAAAGGACATTAAAAAATAAACAACCATTTTTTTCTGGGTATTTTACCCTCCTTCACTTTTGTGGTAGCACATAGAGCTTTCTTTCCTACAGTTTCAGGATAAAGGAACGTTTCTCTACATCTTTTAGATGATCTTAAAATCTAAGTTCCTTGTAAATCTAAAATGGGGGGAGGGGGGAAGACTGCTAAAAACTGCTTGTCCTTCTCTAGGCACAATTGCTGGACCATCAATTATTTATTATTAATTAAGCAGTGGATGTTCAGAAAACAGCATGAATACAAAAACAGACTCACAGGCAGTAGCCAGGAGTGATCAAGTTTTCATTATTTTTCTTTATTTATAAGGATTTATAAAGCTTGATAAAGTTTCTACCACGCCTCCCTTTTTTCCAGGCTCAACTTCATTCCTGAGTTCTGTCTCCCCTCTCAGGCAGCACAGGGGGATGAGGAATAGGGATTGTGGTCATCTCAGCTGCTCCTGCTCCTGTGTGGGGTTCCTCCCACAGGAACTGGCCCATCAAGAACTGCTCCAGTGTGGGTCCCTCCCAGTGGATGCAGTCCTCGAGGAATGGACTGATGCAGGTCACAGGTCCTGCCAGAAGCCCTGTGCCAGCGTGGGCTCCTCTCCATGGGCTGCAGTCTCGTTCAGAGCTCGTGCATCACTGTGGCACGGGCTCTCCCCTGGCTGCAGAGTGGATATCTGCTCCACCATGGCTCACCATGGGCTGAGGGAGGACAACTTACTTTCTTCTGGTCTTCTCCACAGAGAATTCTGCAAGGAATCTCTGTTCTGACACCCGGACCATGTCCTCCCCCTCCTTCATCTTGGTGTCTACAGAGTTGTAGTTCCTCTCTTTTGCCCCTCACTCCTCTCACAGCTGCCCCACAGCTTTTTTATCCTTTCTTATAATTGTTACAACAGAGGCAGTGCTGATGGGCTCAGCTTTGAGCAGCATCAGGTTGCTGCTCCAGGAAAACCTGGAGCTAGCTCTGTGAGACATTGGGATGGTTCCTGATGTCATCTCAGGGGAGCCACCCCTGCAACTTCCCCACTACCAAATCTTTGCCATGTAAAGCCAGTTTTACTTCTGTCTGATTACAAACCATTTGAGAAATTGTATCAGATTTCCATATACCATTCCCTAATTCTGCAGACAAAATATAACTCTGTTATATAATTTACAGCAGCAGAGGGAGGACTGCAGGGATCGTAAGTAATTCCACATAAATAAAGATGTAGAGATAAGACAATTCCTGGGACCAAAGCTGATTAACTGCTCTTTTCTGTACTCTTTTGGCTATTATGAAATGTAGTGGCACTGTAAGATAATCCACTATTTCACAAGCATTGTATTTTTTAACAGATAAACGCCTTCTCTCCTCAGAATAAAATCATGTCAGCTAAATGTGATCAGCAGCAGAAGGGAACAGAACTGTACAGACCTGAGTCTCTAGTCAGCCAAACCAAAGGTAGCAACTTCTGGAGGATAGAAAAATGAAGATGAGCTTTGGCTGCAATTATCTGAACTAATTCAAGAGACTAGAATGAGTACGACTCAGATAAAAAGGAATATGTCAAGTACATCAGTTTATTAGCAAATATCATAAAAAGAGGCATAACATGGGGTTTTTGTACCTAATTACAGATGCTAGAGACAACAACTGTAGAATCTACAGTAGTAGATTCATCTTAGGAATACATAGATTATGTTCTTCAAATTTTGACTTTTAAACTAATGCAACTATAATGATTTTCCTTTTAACTACAGCTCCAGTGTTAATTACTTATATTTAAAGATGTCACCTATACAGAAATAGTAATTTCAATATATCAATTTCTTATTAAATAGAGACTCAAACACTTTCATTTAATTTAGCTTGCTATTCAAAAAGAAGAAAATAAAAAGAATGACATTTATTCAATACAATGTGAAGAGTATTTGTTCTTAGTCACTAGCTGGTTGAAGATACACCAAGATATAATAATGCAGGTTTTCCTAACTGTATTAAATAAAGCTCTTCTCAGTTCACTTACTAAGTCTCCTCTAATCAGCTGCCAAGCCTATCTATTTATTCCTATGTTATCAACACCAAAATATCCCTTTCATTCATAATCACTGTGGTTGTCTCACTGCCATTCACTTAATTACATTAATGGTTTTCATTCAATCTTTTGAAAGTCACAAATAAAGAAATGACAATACAAAATATTTACAGCACCTTATTTTCCTTTCACAAATTATATAGATCCAGTTTTGTTGCTTTCTACTTCTGCTCCTTTTGAAAATGAAAACTACACAGTGAAGTTCTCAGCTAGAATGAGATCCAAGAATGCTGCTGCCTATAGACTGTGTCACTCAGACCAAAATTCTGGGCCAGATCTCTAAGAACAAGAAAAGAGGTCTTTTAGATCAAAGCTTATCCTTTCAGTTTAATAACTAAAGTATTCCACTTCTTGGCACTATACAGCTTTCACCCCACCAATCACAGCTGTAGCTAAGGTGGATTTATCATAACAAAAAAGGCTCATGTGTGACTGTAGCCCCTAAAGGTAATTCTTCACTAATTTCTCCCTCACTACCACCCTGAAAAACACTGGCTGCAGCCACAGTTCTAACTTTCCACTCCTAGAGATCAACAGAACAAGTTCTACAACTTTCTTTCCAAGCAAAAGTTACAAAATTAACTCTCACAGAAGATACTATTCTTAGAAGACACATTTATTTATTTTACAAAGTCGGCAAAAAATAGAGGCAGGAAAAAGCCCACAGGAGTACCCCAAAACTGAAGCCAGCCAAGGATATGCTGGAAGAACACGCTCAACTTTGTAAAGCTCTGTTTGGCAGACAGGTGGAACAAACAATACATGGATCACAGGAGTGTCGGAAATTTAATGAACACAGAAGAGTGCTAAACAGCTAAAATTATCAGGAAACTACTTATTGTTTAATCTTTGTCCAAAGCAAAATTTGATGTATTTAAGCTATTTCTAACATATATTGGCCTAACTATAACTTGTCGTTAAACACCTTGAAGAATGGAGATTGTACAGCCTGAAATTCTTTGTTATTCTAAACATTAGGTATTTATTCCCAAAACCAAAATTCTTTGCCACAACTCAAGCTTGTTATTTGTAACTTTCCTATCAGACACAGAGAACAATTCTTTACTCTTTCTCACAAAAGCATTTCACACATATGAGTGCTTTTCCCACATGCCCTCAGTGTTTCATTTTTACACAAAACATCCACTTAAAATTAATTTTTCACTAGACATCATGTTTTTTTGGTTTCTGATCACCCTTATTCATATTTTAAAACATGGATGCCCAAAACTGGAGATGGTATTCAGTGCAAACTGAGTAAAATAAGAAATCTTTACTATCTTGCATATGGCACTGCTGGCTCTACGGTCCATTTTGGTATTTTTCTTCTTCCTCATCAGTCTATATCAGTAGCTAACATTCAGTTTACTGTCCTTCTCTAAGGATTTTTTCCTAGTGTTCCTACACAGATAATCATTCCTTCTCTCATATCAGTGAATTCTTGGAACTCAGAAATATATATATATATCACACTTCTCAAAAAGAATTTATTGATGTGATTGCTTCAGCCAGCTTCCTATATATCTTAGTGTGGAAACCATCAAGTTTATAGGATTTAAGGTTTGACCAATAAACAAAAACAATAAAATATCTAGTCCATCTGTTGTCTGTGGGGCCAAAATATCTCTGACATTAAAGCCGGAACAGGTAGTCTGAATGCAGCATGTCTTACCACCATCACTCTGCTCACTGTCATGTAGAAGTACAGCAAATACTGCATTGCTGTTAACCTCTGCTGCCTTTAGGCCAAGAGCTGGTAAGAATAAACCAGCTCAAAGAATAAGAGATTAAAATGATTTTCCCATCCCTCACATCTTCAGATATGTCTTATCTGAATTTCACTAGAATTCAAGATATTTCTGTATTTTCTTGTCATGTCTCCTTTTGTCTCTTAACTCCTGCAGCTTTCAATTTACTTCCTCTACTGCTCTCCCCATGCCAAACAAAAAAGAAAAAAAAAAAAGAAAAAAAAGAAAAAAGATAAAGTTATAATCTCATATTCTAGAATCTCATATCCTGCAACAGCAATGTAGCCTTTCAGCAGAAAGGGACAAGTAAAGAAAGATCTTGCACAGTCCTGAGCTGCTACATATTTGCCAAATCTCTGAATAGGCGCTATGTCATACATGTCTTTCTTTAGCAGCTTTACAAACACGGGTACAAGGAACAAATCACAGAATCATGGAGAATGTTCAGTTGGAAGGGACCCACAAGGATCATCAAGTGCAGCTCCTGGGTCTGCACAGGACACCCCAAGCACTCTTGTGCCTGAGAGCATTGTCCAAATGCTGCTTGAACTCTGGTGCTGTGACCAGTTCCCTGTTCCAGCCTGTTCCAGTGCCCAACACCCAAACTAATCCTCCCCTAACACAACTTCAGGCCACTCCCTCCAGCCCTGTCGCTGTCACCACAGGTGATCCCCAAAGTCCTCAGCCACTCCTGACAGGATGGTGACTTCCAGCCCTTTCACCAGCTGTGCTGTCCCCCTCTGGCCACATTCAAGCACCTGCATGTCCTGCCTCAATGGTGGGGTACAGAACTGTGCTCAGGGCTCAAGATGAGGCCACATCAACACCAAATAGCCCAGCTGGTCATACCGTGTTTGATGCACCCCAGGATTCAGTTTTCCCTCTGGGCTGCTAGGGCACACTGCAGACTCCCACTGACATGCTGCCCCAGATCCAGCACCCCCAGATTCCTCTCTGCAGGGCTGCTCTCCAGCCACTCCTCTCACAGTTTATATTCATGCCCAGAGTAACTTTGTCCTAGGTTCTAAATCTGGCCTCTGGACATGGTAAATTTATGATTGGGAAGGTAGCAGAGCAGACACCAAGACTTAAAGTTGAGTATTAGTATGATCCTTTCAAGTATAGAAAAACAGCTCTCATACCACATAGGCTGTCGGAATGAACAGCCCATAACACTACTCACATCAAACAGTTTATTAATAAAAAATAAGATACTTAATTTGACATTTGAAACTATGTTCTGAGAAAATTTTGCATGGTATCTAACTCCTCCCAGCAGAAGGCTAAAGATGGGAATTACAGATCTTTAATATAAACACTTGTTCCTGTTCTACAGTTCAAATGAGGGCTCCTCCATTCTCCAACCATGGTATTCCTATTGCTACAAGAAGTCTTTAATATCAACACACTATAAAAAGCCTAATCAATGAAAGGGTGTTAAAGGAAGTTTTACTTTAATTTTAATAGTTCATAATTTGCAGAAGTTAAAAAGAGCATGGAAGGAGCTTTGTATGTGCTTTAATTTTATTAGTCAAAATTTGACAAGGAAATTGATACTCTTCCACAACTATATATAAGAGTTGGAGACTTGTCTTTTGGCATCTCTTGGTACAATACTTCACCCAATCTCTGCAGGGAAAAAGATCTTCTTGCCAAGAGTAGAAGATACATGGTTCAAATGAAGAGGAACAAACACACAAACAAACAAAAAAACACTATGAAAACATCCCAGCTCATTTTAACTGCTTGGAAAGTTTTGGTACCATCCCTTGGGTAGCCACGATGCAGGATAAATGAAGGGTCTGTCATGAGGTCTGTAGGTCACTACTTACAAGCATGTAGAGTCCTCTCTGCAGTACATGCCATTATCTTGGTGTTCAGTAGAAACACAGCCAAGGATTTTAATTTGGGGTGAAAAGGACCATATCTGATGTCCAAAGCTGAATACCAACTGCTACATGTAGGACCAGTAGAGAGAAATAAAATACGCAGTCATCTTCTGGACACTTAGAAACTTTATTTTGCAAGAATAAAATCCCCAGGAAAGTACTAGGTAAATGTCTTTTTTATTTGTTGAATCAAACACATGACTCAGTGGAACACTCAACAGCCTATAACTTACAGTCCCAAGTTACAACACCACCTGTGAGTACTGTATTTGTCCTGTGTCACAAGAATGAATGGCCTTTTTTTCCCTTTCTTTTTATTATTATTCTATTGGAGTTGAGTTTTCCAGGAGTCACTAGTGGATTTCTATGTGAGAAAACAAAATAGGAGAACTAGATTACTACATACTTATCTTCAGTGTAACTCTCCAAATCTTTTCTGTGACAGAAGAGTACATTACCAACGTTGAAATGCAAATTTTCAGGAGAAGAAACCTTAAACCTTAGATTTCACCAAATGTATTTAATGTTTTCCTTTGGAAAGCTCTTTCTTGCCTCAAATCCATGTAAAAGTGATCATTTCTCTCAAAATACTTGGAATGGACACACTAAGAAGCACCTTAGTCCAGTCTATCAAGTTACAACTTTTGCAGGAGACATCAGTCTCAGGGTTACATTTTCTCAAGTGCTCGTGGATTCCCCTCTGCAGACCAGCTCTGACAACAGCCCTTCTGGGTTCCAGGTGTGCCAAACACAGATGGCAGTTCTGCAGGGTTGGAGAAAGGGCTGCTCAGGTACCAATTAACAGTAATCAAGGCCAGGTCCCTGACTGTCAAACTACCTTCAAACATAGGATCTACAACCTTTTTTTCTAGGATGTTTTTAGGGAGACAGTATCACAAGAAGTAAGACAATCATATCTGTTGGCCCTGGCACATCTCTGGCACTCTAAAAGATGGCTACTAGAACAACTGAAAATGATCCTTGTCAAGGAAAATGTAGTTATTACAGCATTTTGCAACCAGAATAAACGTTTTGGGTAATATGGGAAAGTGATTACAGCTGGTTAAGAATACAGGTCAAGTTAATGATTTTGGGGTAAAATGTCCTGGACTGGGTCACATTCAACTGCTGGAATAGCTTCAAAGGACTCAAATGAGAGTATCTCCTAAAAAAGTGCAAAAATGCCACACTGGGAGCTGAGCCCAGGAAATCCCAGTTGTAGAGATGCCATATCCTTCAGCAAGCCAGAAAACCACACAACCTGCAGGCACTCTGCAAATCCTGGCACACCTAATTAAAAAACTGAGACTATCACTCAGTGTGTGCAAGTGAAACTGTTCTTCCATCTCTTTCCTGGCACATTATCCTAAAACAAAACTTAGCACAACTGCTTAAGAATCTTTGGAAAGCGTTGCTTTTTCCAGGCTCTAGATATTGGAATATTCTGTTTGGACAACAGCCTGCATGTCCATGTCACTACCCTCTAAGAGTCTGAAGTTTCAATAAAGTCAGACTTAACTACAGGTTTTAAGAGTAAGGCACAAGCAATAAATAGATCGTTCTGGTCCCCTTTGCACCCTGAGGAATCAAACATGTGTGTTGCATAGTAGGTTCTGAAAGAATTAGCAACAACCTGTTAGAAACAGGCAAAAGCCTAGTGCAGCTGTGCTGTAACAAAAACATTGCACATCATCACTGAAGATCAGGAAAACATTGCAGGATAATTGAATTGACCCTAAGATTTTTTTTACCCTCAATAGCCATTCTCCTGTTGAGAGAGACAGTGTCATAGCAGTGTTTTTTCCTAAGACAAAAAAATTAAAAACAGCATTTGAAAACTAAATAATGTAACAAAGCTAAAGGGTTTTTACAAATCTTTATAAGCAGAATGTTATAGTTTGTGTCACACACTTTTCAAGATACCAATCAAATCAAAAGCTAAATGTAATATGAATAAAAATCAAACATCAAACAACAAAACCAGAAGGAAATTGACTCTTAGAAATACTTTGAAATTCCAAATTCATCAAGAACTGATAAAACTACTGCTGCAATTACCTGAGTACATGAAAAGAATATTCCTACAGGCAGATAAATGCAACATTCTTGGGCTTTTTTTGTCTGAGAAGAAATCAAAATCTGATCAATAAGAAGTCTTGATCAGCTTTATTCATGAACAGCTTGGAGCAACCATACATAAGTCAGATGTTGAAATTCACTTGTTGAAGCCTTGAGAAAAAATAAAAATTAAAAATAAAGTCACCAAGCTGTAGAGAAAAGACTGAAAAAACATTTTTTCTCCATTTGTGCTAACTTGCAGTTCCCCCTGCCTGTTAACAAAATGAATTTTGTTAGCTGATTACATTGTACACAACAATAAACTGTAAGACATTTCCCTCTTTAAGGATTTTTTACAATTTATTTCACCAGCTAAGAAACTGTGGATCAATTTATTCTTAAGATCTTTCATATAAGTCTGCTGGGAGGCACAGTCAGCAACTCAGAAGTGAAGTCAAGAGGGATGTCATTGCCCTTGGGTAGCCAGCATTCATCACAGCAGGCAGCCTTTATTGTCCAGCATGCTATAATAGTTTCTCAGTAGGGAAGGCAGCATGTAGTAGCATGATGACGTGCAAGATAATGCCTAAAAACACAAAACTGTTTGAGAGGGTCTGTTAGGAGTGAGTGTTTACAGTGGCAGTGGAAAGGAAGAAAGGCAGAATGACCTGGTTCTCTTTTTAGCCATGAACACTGGTAAACATTTTTCATTCTGTACCATGTTCAGGGAACCAAAAGAAGTTTCCTTCCATTATGCAGTTTCTATTTGATCATTGCTTGCTTACCTCTCTTCTGCAGCTCTCTCTCTAACTCTGCCATTTATGACATCTTGTTTTCCCAAAACAGAAACTGAATATAAGCAGGAAACACTTAGGTCTTTAACATACTAAAAACTGCTTTATAGTTCCTTGTATGACAGGCAGATCAATCATCACTGTCACTGAATATATTTTACTTACTTAAAATGTCTGGAGAAGCTTAACTGAAGTCACTGAATCATAGAATGGTTTGTGTTGGAAAGGACTTTACAGATCATCTAGTTCCAACCTCCCTGCCATAGGCAGCAACACCTTCCAGGATGCCCAAAGCCCCACCCAACTAGACCTTAAACACTTGGATTTTGGGGCATCCACTACTTCTCTGGGAAAACTCTTCTAATGCCTTACAGTCCACACAGCAAATAATTTCTTCTTTATCTAATCCACTCTTTTTCACTTTAAAGCCATTGAAGTCAGTTCTGGTCATTAGAATTAGCTGAATAAAAAAGAAAACAAAAAGGTTTACAGTCAACAATTTTATGCAGAAAAATGAGTAATTCAGATACAAAAATCTTTCTCTGAATATCAGGCCACAGTATAGCATGTTAAGCCAAATTGCAACTGACTGCAAATTTTCCATTAGAGACACTACAAAGGTGCTGTGCACTTGGGTATTTGTGCACACACATGAACAAAAAATGTAGTGATTTGCATGATGGTCATTCTCCTGTTTCTCAGTAAGTTTCTTCCAGATTTCCTTGAATCAGATTTTGAAACTCTGTTTACAGATCTGCTCCTAATTAAGTAGTTCCACTCATCTCAATGAACTCGGTTGTTATTTAGTGTGAATTAAAATGGCAGCAGTTGGCTTTCTACCACATTGAGTAATGACAGATTCAGGGAAGGACTAAAACACCTGAAGGCAAGATCCAAAATACCTTCCAGAAGCCTGTCAGTTTGTCTAGTGATGCAAGGCGACACTGATATCAGGGATATAAGAGGCATGAAGCCAAGGCAGCGAGTAGGTGCGACAGATGCTTCAGTCTGCTATAGAGTTAATCAATTGTGCTTTACAGAGTATCTGTCCACTGATTGCAAGACAAAAGGTGCCAGGACATGATGTGCTGCCTGCCACCTTCCCAGTGGTGCAATATTCTCCAGTATCAGAACCTACTGTTTTCCTTAGGGAAGATTCAGAAGTCCACAAAGCATAAAGAAACACAGCACCTCCTGCAAGACTTCGGGAGACTTCACAAATCAATGAATATAAAACCAATTAAAAGTTCTTCCGATAAAGATATTACTTAGCCATGTACTCCTTGGTTAGCTTCAGGTATACTTTAGGTTTAAAAAAAGAAGCAAGAGTAAATGGATCGCTTCTCTGTTAGTAGGGGGAATTGGCTGCAGTCAGCATTTCTGGATAACTCACACAGTCTAGCTACTTGTTTCTGGATTTGACATTTTTAAATCTTGAAGTAAAAAGGTCATGTAAAAGGAAGATGAGTTGCTACAGAGCAGTAATTAGATCCACACTCTTACTCTGCAGCTAGAATTCATGAATCAAGTGCTGATACTCTGAACGGGCATACAGTATGAAAAGCTACCCAGGGACTTAACTTCCCATACAAAAGGCAACAGGAACACCATCACCCCACTGGCAAACTAAAGCACCACTGACAAAAGAATAGATATGGTTGACAGGGCATAAACTGGGTTTATGAGGAAAACGCAAAAATACGTAGTCTTTGTGAAAACTGGTCCTATTTTCTTGATAAAATTGCCACAGTATTACCCAACCTAACACCTTTTTGGTTTGTTCAATCCTAGAAAGAGAAAGGTATGCAAGCAAACTTCCAAGGATGAGACATCTCTGAGATTCCCACTAAGTAACTTCTGCTTTCTGTGTGAGAAATGGAAGATAGAAGCCACTGGATTACTATTTTACATGTCACAGCAGTAATATCTTTTAAATAATTTCAATTCCTTTTCAAGTACCTTATTAGAAAACAAACCTACTTGATGTTCCTCCAGTCTTGCAGATGTTTTGCTTTCACACAATTATAATATAGTCATATTGCCTCTCATGACAGTTTCTACTGAGAAGCCAAATTAACACTCAGCATTTTAAAGAGGTAGAATTTTAAGAGTTTGGTGTTCACCTTTTTTTTTTGCCAGCTAAATGACAAGCTTGATTTATTTTGCATAATATAAACAAATATTTAAAAAGTAATAGAAAAAGACAACAGGCCCAGCAGCAGAACATTTAAATGCAGCTTGTTATTAATCAATTTATTTCACACAGTGGTTTCTAAGCAGCACAAGTGTATGTGTACTGTGAGCCCATAAAAATAATGGGAGTGAAAAACTGGACACTCTTATTCTTAAAGGATGCCGATCACTGAGGATTAAAAGCATTGCATAAGAACATGAAAACAACACTAGGCCCTGTGGATATCCCACTAGCTGTGGGATAATGCAGTTATTTGAGAAATGTATGGCAGAAAGCTCTATCTTCCATTTTTATTTGTGCAATTTAGGTAATGGGGAAAATGTATTATGCTTTTCTGAAGCTATAGTGATGAGACACATCTAGAACGAGCAAGGTCAACAACCGTATCTGTTTACAAACAGTCAGATTACAAATCTGCTAACTTGCATCCTGAAAGCTCCTTACTAAGTCAGATTAACATGGAGTTTCTGTTTATCATCCTGACATAGTTAAAGAACATAGCCCAAAGAATATAAATCACTCCCTATTTTCGACACTGTAAACTTCACTGAGAGCTGCCTGCCTATTTCCTGAATTTACAGTAGAATGTGTACAGTATTTCCAAAAAGCTATACAGGAATCACAACTCGTCTATCCAGGTACATCAACTGTAATCTCATCTGTTGCCTAAATGGATTTCTGAAGGCTGAAAATATAGTTGCTATTTTTTATTAATAATTTAGGCCTTCAGCACATGTACGTATGCAAACCAGAATTAAAAAACTCTTTGGCCAGCAATGAATGGACAGAACCACCATGTTTAAACACATAAATCTAGTGGGGCACACACCCCACTTAGGGAGGTTTATGGAGATTTTCACTTTAAGTCATTCAGGACTAAGTACATATAGCAAATTACAGTGAGACAAGCAGATTGCCTGGATTGCCCTGTCTGCCACCTGATCATAGGGTATTACAGTGGGTCTGCCTTTTTGGGAAGCAGAACTACTGTTTGGAAGTATATTTGCTTCCATCAGAAATCCCATTTTGCAGTGAATGCTATTTTTCACAGCTCCAAATGTAGTTTTTAGAACTGACATCCTTCCTTGCACTAAGATTAAATTAAGGGTGCAGAAGATAATAGAAATTAAAGACTCAATATTACACATACACAGAACTTGGGAAAAATGAGAAAATACATATTCTGCCTTTTAATAAACTAAATATCCATTGCTCTAAGCCCTTTGTCTACTCCTGGGTTAGAGAATGAAAACCATCACTGTTCAAGACACACTGGTTTATGAATACACAAATACACACAGGAGAGAAATGAACAAATACCAGTACCTATGTTTAAGAAGATGAACTACAGGTGAATAAAGCAGCCCAGATGGCAGGTGATGGTGGCAGAAGCACGCTCTGGGTCCACTCCTTCTCCCAGAGGGGCCTCCTAGCAGGCATCCCTGCAAGAAATTACAGTTTCCCAAGGAGGGGTGGGCAAAATCTGGAAAATAGGAAGATTGTACAGAAGGAACAGACCCCCATGAGACTGTCAGGAAAGAGGGCAAGTCACTCACAGAGTGTACTGAGCATCAGATTTTGTCTGTGATTAGGCTTATCTTTAAACTATTACATTTTTATTTGCTGCTATATGTCTGTGACCTAACTATTGTATTTTGCAGCAGCCAAATGTAGGTAAAGGTTAGAAGAGATCATTCTTTCTGCAAAAAATAGTCTTATCTTTTTTTTCTTTCCCCTAAGCAGTTTACAAGGGAAAATTAAATCTAAAATGAAAAACTGCAAGTGACGAGACTGTCTCCAAGATGCTGCTGAAGAACTTCTCTGTTTTTTTCTTTTTGCCTTATCTCAATGCTACATTTTTCCCTAGCTTGCTTCCTGATATGAAAGGATGCTGCTGCACTTCTTTTTGGTAATTAGAAACGAGATCTCAAGACCAATCTAGTAACAGCAGAAGAAACTATTCCCTCCATGAAAACTGCACAGTGGCCCTCTATTATAAGAGAGGAATTTTAAATTCTGTAAAAAATTGCTCACAAAAGTCTGACTGTAAATTACCAATTTTCAATTGCATGTGGAAGAGACAATACTTCACACAATACTTGACAATACTTCATCTGACAGCTATAATGCAATTTTAAAAAAAGATTAAACCTTTCCATTCAAATTGAACTATAATTTCCAAGTAGTGTGTTCAATAGAACCTAAAGAATTTGCAAGCAATCTAGGTCAAAGCTATTTTTTTTGACTTTGTGAAATAAAGAAAAAAGTTAAGAAAATAAATGAATCCACATGAAAATTAACATGTTTGAGAGAGAGAGAGACAAAGTCACATACTCAAGGCAGCATAGAACAAATAGGACATGAAACAGTCTGAAACTGTATGTACACACCTAAATATACTAAAAAGTATTTCCAAAGCATTTTACTCTTTATTTAACCTACCACTGGTCAATGCAGCCCCAGTCTGGAACAAATAACTTCAAAACAAGCTGCACTAGAATAACAGTTTGGATTCATATCTTCTCTGGATGGAGATTTCAACTTAATGAGCAACAAGTAACATGAAATCTTGCTGCCAAAATTATACCCACTCCATTATGAACAGAGGAAGAGGCACAGAGATGAACAGAACACTTTAGGTTGCAATAACCACACTAAATTAATGTCTGAAACAGTCTTTATCCTAAGCACTTGAAAGGACACGTGCAATGAATGACTCAAGATATTAACATCAGACCATTCACCAAAATACAGACTACAGAAATTCTAAGGAAATGTGGTATGACAAGGCCAGAGCTGGATCAAAAAATCCTATCAAACTTCCTAAGAAAAGCCTGTAAAATCAGTTCAGTGCTTATCCTGTACATAGAAATTTGCTTCATTCAAATAGAAAAAACTGACTGATTTTACAGCAGGAGCTTCTTGACTCATAAAATTGAGGTCATAAAGTCACCTTCAAGAAGAAATGAAAATATAAAGCAAATTAAAATTCACCATTGAGGTAATGAAACAGCACACAGGTTTACTTTGTCAAATGAGAGATACTGTAGAAAATATATGAATCACACTGACAAGGAAATAATCGAGTGAAAACTACAGCATTTTCAAAAGTAGGAGGCATAAGATTTACATTTAGATACTCAGAAAATTTAACACCACAACAAGAGAAATTTAAAAGCGGGTAATATCCCTAAGAAATCACTGTAAAACATCTCATCAGAAAAAATGCTCAGTTTCTTAGCATGCTTCTAACATCTAGTTTTGTGGCCAGCCAAACACCTAACAATGACTCTTTGCTTTTAGTTTTCCTATAACGTGTACTCAAACAAAAAAGAAGTTACAGGGTTGAATTGTGTTACCCATACTGTCTCTTACAAAACATGAAAACAAAAGATGCCATTCTCAAACTTAACCTGAAAAATCAAGGCACAGTATTTGTGAGGGCTGAATTTAAGAAAAGAAAGTAGTATGTCAAGTAGTTCAGGTCATCCATGATAGAAAGATACACATTTTGTCATTGGAAAATTCAAGAGCAAAGTTCAGATTTAGCTATGCAGAATTAAATGATGGAGCCTGGAGAGATTAGGCCTTGTGTATATTGTGCCCTGGCATGCAACTTTCTGTCTGATTTCGACCTTCATCACCACACACAGTTCTTACTGGCTCCAGTAAAGGCCCAAGTACTTTTGAACTTTTAAAAATTAGTAAGAATTTAGCACTGCAGAAAATCATGTCTAGCAATGACTGAATTTAATTCTATTTAGGAAGAGCTAAGACCCAAGATTTAGAACAGCAAAAAATATCAGCACAGGCATCACACTGCTTTGATCTTAGCATTGAAACAGAGTAGCCAATTATATGAACCTTTTATCATGATATTTCTTTTATTTTCTGGCCAATTGCACATACAGGCGTAAGACAGGAGCCACAAGCACCACATATACTCTTAAGTCATTATGTTTTGCTTTCATCACTAGGAATGCTACATATGCTACCAATACTAGAGTTTTCTTATTTTGAAGATAATTTATGCTATGACAATTAAGTTTTGTTGAAGCCTTAGATTCTATCTTATGAAGCCATATTTCCACTAAAAAATCAAAAGAGAAACAATCTAATTATTTGGTTTTCCAGAGAATCTTAAAACTATGAACTGTTACTATTGTTCTCTGAACCTTTACCAAGCAAGTTGTTTGAGAACATTCCATAAAAACTGCTTGGGACTGAAAACAGCATGGAAACAGAAAAGGGGCTGAAATAAACCTGGATGGATTCAGAGGTATTTGCATTATAATATTAAAGTGCAAGAAGTGCTGAGTGACAGCAAATGGTAATTAAAAAGACAGATCTCAGATAGCAAGCCTCATGAGAGAATATCATGAAAATGGCAAGTAGTTCAATTTTAAGATGGATTTGCAATTATCTATTTGTGAGTGTTGATAATACCTTAAGATCAATAAGATAGAAATGAAACATGTGGTGCCTGTATTCAAGTCTCCATTTGCAGAGTTTTAAGATTTATAAATGCTCACATGAGACATTTCAACTTCAATACAGAAGAAGAAAATGGGACCTAGTAATGCCTTTGTAATAAAGCTAATTATACAGTTAATCTTTCCCTAATTAAAACTTAGAATTAGTTTTAATTTTTTTTCTATTATTTTTCCTAAGAAGCATATATCTAGTTGTTTCTTTATGTTCTTTTTTTTGCAAGTCATTATTAATATGAAAACCATCAAAAAGGTTAAGTAAGATCTTATTTTTTATTATTAGAGTCAACTTTATATGCAATTGTATCAATAATAACAGTGCTGCTGGCTCAAGTGCTACTAAAATAACACTGGACATTCATTCCACTGTTTAGTAGTCTGATTTTTAGGATTACAGTATAAGCATTGAAATCAGGATTGAGCAAAGACATCACATATTACCTACCAAACCTTTTGACAGATCACTGAATAAAGGTCAGAAACCTGCCTGCCTTAGGAGGCTGTTCTCAGCAGATTAAAACAGGAGGTGACCAATATGGGAATCCCCTAGGTCTCATTAGCTGAGGAGGAAGAGAGTTTTTATGTCCTCTTGCTATTCCAGGTGGAAGTCCAAAGGAAAGCCTACATGTGCGTCATGCTCAAGCTTAGCACTGATCTTTTTTTAGCCAAAAGGGGCTTATCTTATTACCCTTCTTAGCTGTGATGTCCACATATAACCTGAGAGCTGCATCATCCCAAAAAGCACAGGCAGCACACGGGAAACTGTCCATCCAGACACCTGTGCCTCACCTGAGCCTAACTGGACACTGTTGTTAGTTCAGCCTCGTACATCTCATTAATGTAAAATCATACTGCTTCCTTTCTCTCAACTCAGGTAAAATTGATACACTGTAGTAATTAAGCCCATGCCTATGAGTTTCAAAAACTCCTATAGCTTTGTTGAACTAGAGTGGAAGTCATTATTTTTTCTGCCTGGCTGGATGCACACATGAGTTTTTCACCACCAGCTGATGATTCAAGCTGTCTGTATTTGTGCATAAATAGTTTCCTCTATTCTGTTTCTGGTATTAAAGTGCAGCTATTACAAGCAGTTTTCACGTAATTTCAGACTGTCTGCATCAGGCACTTTTTCCAGCAATATTAAACCATGGCACTTGTGAAGCGATTCAGGGAATAAGAGGAGTGAGACTGACAGTGAACATTCTTACCAAAATCACCACTATCCCAACAGAACCTATGAGGGCACAGATCACCTTCCTTTCACTGCAAATGCAGGCACATAATGGGGGTGCTGGAGAACAACAGAGCCCTCTGGCAGAAACCAAACACTATCACATAATTGAAGTAAAACTTCAACACTTGTCAGAGGTTATTTTTTTAATGTTGATGCAGGCTTACAAATTCTCCATTCATGCAGAAAACTCACTACCATGACTATAGCCTCATAAGAGATGGAGCTGCCTGCACCAATATAATTACAACACTTTCTGAGTCACAGACAAAAATCTGGCCCATGCTGATACATTATGCAGAGCATCTATAAAAATGACTGTGCCAATAGTATTAAATAAGGGCTATGACCATGGAATGGGAAATATTATTGATTCCACAACACTAAATTTATCTTTCATACAACAAATAGAGGGACATGAAAAATGAACATCTTAAAAAAATAATGAGAAATTCAACAACAAAAGATTCTACTGTCTACTCATTATTTCTATTCAGGTCACCCTGAATATAAGCCAATATTTACCGAAAGATTTGAACTGTGAACTACAATGTTTCAATGTCATTCCTTTTCAAACATAAACAGGATTTTAGCAGGAATCAAATTAATTGGAGGAGAATGAAGGGGGGTTTGCTCTACTCCTGTAATCTCTTTGTTTTACTGGCAAGCACAGTAGAGCTACTTGAAATTTTTGAAACAAGAGAGTTACACAAAATAGTACTGTATAAAAAACTTGTGCAAATTATTTTTCTCACTGCATCAGGCTGGACATTGCAGAGAACAAAACTGAGGCATTTGTTCCTGTCTATACTACAATTAAAACATTCAAGGGTTTATATCACAGAATGAGCTCTCTCTCCTGACCATATCACCAACAGCAAAATGTTTTGCCACCACTCTGTCCATTGGGGTGAACAACATTCAGATACCACTCACATGTAAAAAAAACCAAAAAACAAACCATAAAATCAGTGGTGCTGCACCAGAAAAAGCCTTATGTGTTTTTAAAGCTGATTAAGAAGAAATTGCAAATTCATATTTTTGTAGCATATGTATCCAGCTCATGGTGCAGTTCCACCAATCAGCCAGAAGGTAGAAGACAAAAAATATACATGGACTTAATTATAATAAGTATAAATATAAACATGCAATGGTTGCTTCTCTATTGACAAACAGAAAGTAGGAATATTCTCCACACATGGCTCGAAGCTGTTAGCAGTACAGTATCTGACCCTTCACTAACACATGGGAAGAACCTATTTTTCACTACTCGTCGATTTGTAGAGCTGTTCAAGGGAAAATTGTCCAGTATCTTCCATATGTTAAAATAAAATTAGTCAAAATCTGTCCCTGTCCTAGACTCTAGAGCCTGATGAAGTAGATTTTTAAGGGAAGGGTTAAACTTCTTTGTTTTACTAAGGAACTACTGTTGCTCTGTACAGTTCTATTTGGTTTAGATAATAAATTCATAGTAAAAATATCTGTTGATAGGAAAGATGAAAAGTAAAACTTCTAAATATAGATAGCATGCAAGAAGGAAAAAAATTACAAGTTTAGGCATGAATTTCAATGAAGTAGTACTCTGAAAGAGACTAAGCCATAGATTCTGTAATCTTCTGTCTCAAACTCTATTAGTTAATACCTTAATTGAAGGTTGAAATTAAATGTTGTTCTTGTAGCTCACCTTTAACCAACCATTCTCAAGTCATTTTATGAAACTAGACTTCCAAAGTACAACCATTCTTGAAACATTCCCCTAATGGTCTCACATAAACCACTTTTTTGCACCAGCATGCTTTAAAAAAAGAAAAAAATTAGTGTAGACAATTAGCAAGACTAAAAGTGTACCCATAACTACAGATTCAAGAAAGACAAAGTATCCAGAGACAAGCAGGATTTGGGGTAGGCAGAGAAAAGTTTTGACCCAAATGGTCACCTGGGATCCAGTGTTGTTCTTCATAATTAGAAGCCATGCACTCTTACAAGTCCGTTAAATCATTATTATATTCTATAAATGCAAATGTTCATTTGCACAGAGTCAAACTTTTTCTTCATACAAAGTGATACATATATTCCATGCATCAATACAAGTATGTTCTAGTCAACATCAAGAGCCTAATTGAAACAGTATCAAAATAAGTAACACAAAAATTACTGTTTCAAAGAACAGAAACATTTTCTAAATGTCACATGCTAAAGAACAATGACAGTAATCTTGCTTTAGCTGTGATGATTTACAACGAAGAAGACTTGCCTGTGCTCCTCCTGACTGTATTTACACAAAGCAATAGATGTGTGTTTGGAGAAAGCATGTTAGAAGGTTGTATCCTGAAGTCTTTCAGGAATAATGTTGCATTTCTAATCCACAATCAAAATGGATGATAAGCTTGTTTTCTTTAGAGAAAACACTATCATTTTACCTTTCTTAACCTGTGAGGAGGTATGATTAACAATGCACCAAGAACAGACTAGATGTAATAAGATTGTCATCCAAGTTAGCCTGCTACTTGCATCTTAAGCATAAACACATTTGCAGGATTCAGATATCCTATAGCTCAGAGTTGGTCACAATCATTAATTTATCACAATTCAATTTGTATTAAATGGGAATCTTCCTACACAAAGACACATGACAAAACACTAGTGGTTTAAAATTGCAACAGTCCAGAACTCCAAACAAACTTGAGTAATATAATCCTGGCATGGAAACTGAATGCTTGATGCACTGAAATTTGCATGGTGCCACTGTTTAAGCACCATGGTATAAAATGTCAGGTACAAGCATCTAGAACACTACAAGCTGCTTATACCAGCTTCACTGCCTCACACCATATCAGTCTGAATTTCTGTAGATTGGCACAATTTATATTCATTTATCTCCATTTTTTTCAGTCTGCTCTTTAAAATCCTTCTAATAATTGTCATAGAATGATTCAGGTTGGAAGGGACCTCAAAGATTATAGTTCCAACCCTCCTGCCACAGGCAGGGACACCTTTCACTAGACCAGATTGCTTGAAGCCCCATCCAGCCTGGCCTTGGACACTTCCAGGGACGGGGCATCCTCAGCTTCTCTGGACAATCTGTGTCAGTGTTTCAACATTCACTTAACATGAGGTGACCTAACTCATAGGTATTGAAGCACATGGTGACTGCTTCTGCCCTCACACAGGTATAAAACTGGCTCATTTTGGCAAATGTGAATTATTACACATAGAAAGTATTTACATACCTTTGGAAAATGGAGCTGTGCTTTTCATAGGAAGCTATTAAAACCTAATTTTCTTACTATCTAAATATCTACTGGCTTACATAGAGGTATACATCTGGAAAACTAAAACCAGAAAACTGATCTACAACATGACTGAGTATTTCAAAAAAGTGGAATAAATAAAATAATTTTTTTCTTGTTCTTCCTTTTGGATTCACTCAGACAGCAACAGAGACAGGTACTTTTGCCATAGTGATTTGTAATTAAAATAACTGCAAAGGGGAAGTAGAAAACAGGATGCAATTAGCAATTACAGGAATTCAGAGATCATGGAGATGGAACAATTTCCTCCCTATCAATGACAACTTTCATATTTCTTGAAGATTTCCTTTATTACAGCTGAAGAAGGACCCATGGGTTCCAAACACTGGTCTCTTATGATCCCCAAAGAAGGTGACATAGCAATTAATTAGGAAAATTCATTTTTACTGCTCGTTGCCACAAAACCTTACAAAGCCTCTACCTTTGGGCGTGTAGCTAGAAGCGACTGAGGGCACACTGGGAAGAGCAGTAACAAGTTTGCATTCTGCCTGTGCTACAGTTTTACCACATCTAACTCACAGGCCCCTGAAATCTGGGGAAAGCAGAAGGTAAAGGAATTTGGGGGAAATACATATGGGAAGGTGAGGGCATATTTTTCTGGGTGTTTCTTAATATTACTATATTTGCAATACCTTATTTTTGACCTTCAGTGAGGTCAAGCTTTGTATCTAGGTATAACCTGAGCTTGGCTCAAAACTTCCTGCAACACTTCCTGCAATATTTCCGGCAACATTTGTGACAGAACTGCAGTGAGACAATTTGCTGTTCACTGTCACAGTAAATAATCAGACACAAATTGCCCACAGAAGTTGTGGGTGCCCCATTTGCTGGCAGTGTTCAAGGCTTGGTTGGATGGGGCATTGGGCAACCTGGTCTAGTGGGAGATGAGCCCAAGGCAGGGCGTTGGAACTAGATAAATCTCCCTACCTATAATGTCTGGTTACATTTCACTACCACATCACTCTCCTTCCAAACATTGCAAACTCTACCCAGACATGCTCTTCCTCCACCTGGGCAACAACAACCACTGCCTCCATCACCAGGTTTAACCACTTTGCAGACCTCTGCTCATGCTGGTGGAAACGATGTACAAATGTACTGGAGTTCCAGCAGACACATAACATAATTTTGATGCTATTTCTTTCATGGAGTATAAGGACAACTATCACACCAAAAGCAGGACCATTTGTATCTTAATTCTGACTGCCTTGCTGCTGTCTGTATTTACTTGCTCTCACTAATGATTATGCTGACTTACATGGATCTTTTCTTTCACGGTCACATTATCAGTACAAGGAGTTTTTCTCCCCCAGTTCAGAAGGCTGGCTGCAGTTTGATGAGGACTTTGTTAGGTACCAAGACCTTATACACTGTGGCTGCTATTTTCAACACAGTTAAGAACCACAGGTCACCAAGTGTCTAAACAATCTTCTTCAAAAGGAGAGATGAACAGCTTTACACACTTTTCAGCTATGTGTTCACAGAGCACTTCACTTCCTTCACCAAGACTGCTTCCACCAACACTCAGAGAGCACCACTCACTGAGTGAGCAGATAAGGTACTTTGTGTCTAGTCTGATCAGACTTGTTCAGTCTATAGCCTTAGGATACTCCAGGTAAGCTCTGCTAGGATGCCAGAAGTATCAATTTCCTCATGAGCCTCTCCAAGGTGATCACTACATTATCAGAGTATTTCACCAGCATTAATGAACTTATCTTCTCATATCATGCTATGTATGTTGTGCAGCTAGTAATATCATTTTACTAATGTTACTGATGTTACTGCCACTTCAGTTCATGCCACCTCAAAACTTTCCTTACAATTTCTTACACTTAGCTATTTAACTGTTCCTGTTTCAGAGGTGTCTAAGTCTCATCGTTTCAGGTAAAACTTTCTCAGTGAAGCACAAACTCAGGTATGTAAGATTTCATGTGAGGCAGACCTCAGCGAAAATATATAGATATATATATGAGAAAAAAGAAAAAAATTAGGTATAACAGTTTGCATATGGAAAGAGTTTCACAGTCAAGTGTGACACATGGACCAGCTAATTTGTGCTACTATCATCTTTCCTGGCATATGGAAACTGCATGCAAAGAAAGACACTATTTATTTTTGCCATGGTGATATAGTAATGGCAACAGAAGGTGTGAGTGGGAATTCTATCAGTAGTTTAAGTCCACACATAAAATTAGTGCTGTTCTTTGAAAACTATTCAAGCAGAAAGTACAACAAGGGGATTGAGGTTTCATGTAGAAGTGAGATTCACTACTAATAAATTAGCATTACTCCTATGGCTATAATATTTCATTGTAGTTAGTGTTTATAGTGATTCCAATCCCAGAGAAAATTACTGAAAACCCACGGACACAAACAATAAGATCCCAATAGAGAATTAAAGCCAGAAGAAAAAAAACATTTTGTTTCCCATTGCATCCTTTTTTTATTGCTATTGCTTCTTGTAGTCCTGGATAATATTTGTTTCCTTCTCTAAAGGGCATTTAAAAGCTGTTACAGTTTCTCTTTTCAGAAGCTACAAAAGATGTAATATTAATTGATCAATCACCTTGGAATATCCTTTTATCAACAACATGGATGCCCTGGTTATTTTGTGCAACAAATTGCATAAAACCACTTGGAATTCAACTGTCAAAGATTCAGATGACAGAATAGATTGGGTTTACATCAACAGTATACAAATATCAATTTCTGAAATAGGACAGTATTAATAATTTAAAATCAGAAAGGAAGTATAAAGAAGACTCAGAAGTGAATCCAATTGCACTGCAGTGACTATAAATACTAACATTTTTAGTATGCTCTGTATTATTTATGAAATATGATTTATTTCTAAGGTTTTATATAGCTACAGTTAGATTAAGGAATATCTAATAATGTATTAACAGTTATTTTAGGAAGTATCTTCATGGACTCTAGTTGTGTTATGCTCTGGGGAAAAACACAGTTCTGACAATAGTATCAAAGTCTTATCTTTGTATGCATATCATATATAAAGTTTATGTAAAGATTTCTGGATACTATTTATCTATGCAAGTATTTCAGTTCAACTACGCTTTACCTCTGAAATTTGTTTCACATCCATGTCCCAACAGCATTTTATATGAAGGAACACAGGAGACAGACAATTATTTTCTGTTTCCACGAGTCAAGTTCACAGTGAAATGAATGAGAATTGCATATATCATGTCTGGAAAGAAAAAGCATATCTATTAAGCAGCCATGCTACGTGTTCACGTTTCATATTTTTCCTCCAACTTTGGTGCATAGGTGGGTGAGATCACCCTCTGAAGACAGACAGGATAGTTTCCAGTAATCTGTCCTGATGGTTGTCAGAATACCTTCCAGAACAAAAGTGTGTACAAACTATATCAACTGACCAAAGTGCCTACACTTCCAGGGGGCAATACTTCCAGAGTCATCCCAAGTTTGATACAGAACTGCCACATCTTTGTTTTACATGATCAGTAAGAAACACCTTACATCCATGATTGCAAATATGTCAACTGTTCCTCATGGGGATGCAAAGAGTGTATGTCACAGGCTGACACAGTCTTTGGTCATTGATGACTGAATAATGTGTAAACTACTGCAGTGGACCTCGCACAACTGAGGCTCATTCACAGCCTAACAAAGATCCCATCTTCCACAAAAATGGTCTTGCTTTTGCTAAGATCTGCTACAGCTTTGCTTAGTTTTCAAAATTTCTTTCATTCATCTTTCACTGTTGACCACTTTTTTTTTTACCAACAAAGTATAAGATAACTTGTACTTACTTCACCATCAGAGATTTCTTTACATTCTCTCCTTCCTATTAGGGCCTTGATCTTTTCTTGCCCATTTAATTTGTGTGCAAAGTTACTGTACATTAGGGAAAGCATTTGCATCCAGGAGGCAATAGGTGTATAGCTTCCAAGAGACAGAAAACAGTCTGACTGACCAGACACAAGAACAAAACAGGACTGAAAATACATAAAGAGCAAAAGATTTGATTGACTCAGTCTGATCAAGATGCCTTCATCAATTGATACAGACTTTCCTGTTAAAAAAAATGGACAATAAGTAGCTCTTTGAACAGGCATATGGCCAGACCTGATAGCTGGAAGTTGAATAAAAACAACAGTAGCCAAAAAAATTAGCATTTATTATATTATTATTAATATATTAGTTATTCTAAGTTATTATATTATAAGTTATTTATAGCAAAAACTTGGGCTAATCAATAACTGGAAAGCACACAATAGATTTGGATGCATACAAAAGTGTTGAGAGGGATTTACTCCAAAATATTAAATTAAGGATTACTTTTTTCTAAGTGGTAAGTTTCATTCAAATAGGAATTTACTTGAGTCATCCAGTTTCTATTACATAGCAAGTCACTTCAAGACCCTCAAGGTCCCTTCAAGCTTTACAATGCCCATAGCTGTCCTGGGAAAATCTTGTTCCTTCACAAGTTTTAACTCTTCTTTTTCAAATCTGTCAGGCTTCCAATATTGATTAACTATTACTCAGAAAGTATTAAACCTGGGGTGGAGGAGTGTAGTGAATAGGGCCCAAATCATATGGAATAAAAACTCACCAGAAATACATAAATATATTTAGACTTATCATTCTAAGCCTGAAAACAACCAGCTCCAGCTGAAAATACAGAGGAGACTGATACACCTTTCATATTCTCAATCTACTCATGAAGAAACTCACACAAACCCTTTTTTTCCACTCATGTTACCATCCCTGGGCTATATGGCCAAGACATAACACATTGGCCCCAGATAAAGTCCAATCCTCTGTTTTGTGGCAGGCAGTGTTTCTGCTCTGTGTTCATGCTCTGCTGAGAACTCCATTATGACACACATCCAGCCTGTAGGTAGCTGTCCTCTCTTCCCTTTGCTCCCATGTCTAACACCCCTCTCTTTTTCATGATTTCTCAACCATTAAATAATAAAGATCATAAGCGTATTCCTGAGGAGTAACAAAGTGGAGCTGAATGGTCCTCACGACATTTAAGAGTTAGGGAGCCAAACTTCAAATTAGTTCTCAGTATAATATCTGTGGAAGACAGAAGACTGACAAAGATTTATGATTTCCCCCCTACTTCTCTCTCTTATTTTACCCTATTAAAAAGTAGCAGAATAACAAAAAACACAAACAAAATTAAATATATCTCCAATCCTGTTTTACCAGAGTAATGTAAGAAAGCAGGAGTCATCTTCAATGCGTAGTTGAGAGATACAAGCAGTAGCTTTACGTACAGGAGAAACTCCCTAGTTGTGCTGCTGCAGCCACAGATAAGGTTTTTATGTGACATGGGCCTCTCCTCCATCTGAAAGATTTCAACTTGCAGATCTTAAACTGTTTGACACATCACAAGATATCCAGGAGCTACCTTCCTTGTATCTATATCTAATCATCAGTAAAACTTTTTGGAGCAGATGCCAGAATAGCAGGGTGAGCCACACAAGCATCTGGCCCCAGCACACAATACCCCTGATGATATTAAGAGAGCAATGTCTGTTTTGAGTACCTGAAGGTCTTCCCCATGAGCTTCAAAACATGTGCTATTCTTTGCCTATCCCAAAATGCTCCTTCTGCCTCTGGTGGCAACAGTTCACACACCAGGGACACAAATATCTGCTGCAACGAACAAGGAAGCCATCCCACGTTTAACTAAATGTCTCTGCTAAACAAAAGTATCAGTATCTCCTGAGCTAAGCCATTGGCAATCGTGTAACAATCTTGTACTAATCTGACACTCGATCATGCTTGTCACTAGTAACTGCTTGCTTCTGTAAGGTTGTCACCTCCCAAATGTTTCAAAAGTATGCATAATTTAATATTTTTGTTACAGTAACTTAGGAAACAACAGCAACTCACTAAAGGGTGAAGAAGTAAGTCACAGTAGCTCATCAACAAAAACAAGTGCGTAAAGACCTTGTGAATTAACAGCTGATCATTAGTGCTGACAATCCTAGACTACTGCCTTCTGCTACCAGCCTTAAATCATCATCACGTCCCTATGAAAAACAATTTATTATTATCAGGGTTACAGTCTCTGGGGATTTGAGGGGTAGGAAAGGGTAAGGACTAAGTGGGGGTGTAGTTTTTAAATGAAATTCAACTAAAAAAACAAAAAAAGCATTTTTACTTTCATCTCCATAGTTCTGTTATTCCCCCAAATCCAGAAGAAGTATGTATATTTCCTACAATGCAAGATGATACACTTGGTTAAAACAAACAAACCCATGGAAGATAATTCTTTAGATTAAGCAAACTGAGGAGAATAAAAAGTTTACACAGAAAGAAAGACATGCACTAAGAAAGACGATTGATTACTTATTAATTTTTTTTTTTTCTGCTTAAAGGGAAACATAGCTGTGAAAACACTGAGCAGGTGTTAACTAGACATTCTCAAACAACTTAACTCCACTGTTACTATAATAATTTTCTCATCTCCACTGGTTGGGCTCAAACAAGAAAGAAGCAACTGAGATTCTACAGGAATTATAATTCACAGCATAAATTTTACGGATATCCTTATATGCTCTATTAGCATATGCTTTGACTATCAAAAAATCCTTATCTGGTTAGGATGCTGAAATAATTCTATTAATATGTATGAGCTCTAGAACTAAAATAAATAGTATTAAAACATCTTAACAGTAAAGTACAACCCAAATAATTAAACAACTTATTACTCCAAGAACATAAGCAACATTTTAACATTCTGGCTTTGACAATTTCTCATATTTTTAGTATATTTTTTTAACATATTATTTCTGATCAAATCTAATATCAGAAAAATGGCAGGTCATCATGCACAAGAATTTTCCTCCTCATTTCTCACTATGCTGTCAACATAGGCTGTTCTTTCTTGCTGCATTCTCCTGTGGTCTTTTGCAGCAGGCAAAAAGCATCAACTCAATAATTCAATTTTCCCCCATTACTGCATACTCATAAAAATGGAACTGACAGGACAGCAGTTTATTCATGCACAGACCAAAGCCGAATCACACAGACTGGCTTTCAGAAGCCCACGGATCAATTGTTACTCTGGGAGCGCTGCCTTGGTGGGTGAAGGTGTGGGAGTTCCATTGGGAGAAAAGTTGAAGAGTTGCAGAGGTGCGGAATCCAGCAGTCTCCACTGCATAACGCTAATTAACGGGCTCAAGGATATACAAAGGAATGGCATCTTCAGAATCTGTAACTGTTTTTAAATACACCTGAATTCTGACGAGGCTTAACATGCAGACATTTAAGCTTACATGAATATTCACGTCTGAGTACTACATCAAATCTAAGTCATTGTGCAAAGGTAAGTATGGCTTAAAAGTGTTAAAAGTCGAATCATTAGACTGACAACACTTAGAGGCATTGCCAAATGAACAGACTGTCTACCAAGAGCACCGTACTGGCCTTCGGTCCAGTTCTTTCACCAATGACACACTAAGCTCCTCAAATTCCCCTTCCGCTATTATGATTTTAATTAGAAAACTACCTTAATACAACTTTGTAAATATCAAAAAGCTTCCTTTGAATAGGGAAGCAGCTTCCGAAACCTTTCCTCGGTTTAGAGCGCAGGAAAAGAAACTAGCTACACCACGCCGCTTTCAACGTTAAGTGAAAAACTTTACATTCCCTAATATTAGGAACACGTAGCGTTAAAGCGATTTACATGTGAGCGGAACAACAAAAGAAGCATTTTTAAAATTAATATAAAATCCCATTTTCAGAGGCAAAAATCTCGGGGCATATTTGGTATTTGTTGGTTACTGACAATAAGTTAAAATACCTCTTCTAAACTGAAAGAATAACCAGAATAAATTGTCACACGAGACAGCAAAAAACCCGTGTCATAACAATTTCCCTCCGCAAACTGTTTCTTTCCTGCGGTACCATCTGTTAAGTCAGAAACTCCTTTGAACACCGCAGCCTCGCTGACTCTTAAGCTGCGCTGGCTGCACCGACACTCTCCCGGTAATTTCGCATCGCGCCCTCTCCGCGGGGCCGGCGCAGCCGCCCGCCTCTCTCAGCGCTGCTGGCAGCCTCGGACAGCGCTCGGACCGCACCGCACCGCGCTCGGACAGCGCTCGGACCGCACCGCACCGCACCGCACCGCGCTCGGACCGCACCGCACCGCGCTCGGACCGCACCGCACCGCACCGCGCTCGGACCGCACCGCACCGCACCGCGCTCGGTGCCCGCCGGCGGGGCCGCAGACGCACCGAGGGGAGCGCTCTCCCGCCGCCGACCCGCGCAGCGCGGACCCGCCGTGGCCGATCCCAGCCGGCCAGGCCGCGAGCCGCTGACCCCGGGGCGGGCAGCGGAGAAGTTGCGGTGGCCCCGAGGCGCGCACGGAGGCGCCCGGGCGGGCAGGGGCATCCGGTCCCGCCGCGCGTCCCGCCCGAAGACAGCCCCCAGAGACGGGGGCGCCGAAGCCCAAACCCGACCCCTGCCCCGGGCCGCCCCTGAGGCGCGGAGGCGGCATCAAGGCGGCGGCTGCCCCTCGGCCGCGCCGGCTCCGCGCCCGCGGACAAACTTACTTGCGGGCGGCGGAGCCCGCGCCCTCCTTCCCGCCGTGCGAGCGAGCGCAGCCCCGGCGCGGCGGCCGCTGCCGAGCGCTTTCGGACATGCTCAGTCCCCCGCCGTGCGGAACCTACCACCGGGGGGGGGACGGGGGAGCGCGGAGAAACAGGGGGCAGAGCTGGATGCTACCAAGAGGACGCGCTAAAAATAGGCGCCGCAGAAAGGAACAGCTGGAGCTTAAAGGGGCGGTGGCCGCCTCGGTCCCCGCAGCCCCGGGCAAGGGGCGCCTCCTCCCGCCGCTCGGGGCCTCCCCGCGGAGCCGGAGGAGAGGCTCTGCAGCCGGGGCCTGCGCTGCCGCGGGGCCCCTGCCCGCCGAGCCGGCGGAGGAGAGGCTCTGCAAGCGGGGCGATGCCGGCGATGCCTGCGGCACCGCGCCCGCGTCCTGCCCGCGCCTTTGCGGCGGGAGCGCTGCGGTGCGCTCGGCTGCGGCTGCTGCCGCCGGGGCGAGCAGGGCTGCGCAGGGCCGGGAGCGCTCCGGGGAGCGTCTGAAGGGGCGACTGCCGGGCTCTGCCCCCTGCACCCCAGCGCCGGGCCGGGAGCGTACCTCGGGGCCAGGAGCGTATCTCGGGCCCGGCCATTTACATCAGGGCCAGACCACCCCGTGAAGCAGCAGCTTCAGAAATGAGTTCTAGATAGTGAGGGAGAGGATGCCGAGCGGCGTTTTCATGCGGTGTTTCTCTGGAGACATCTCCATCCTGCTCCGAGGCTGTTAGGTTGTGCGGACGAGTCTCAGGGAGTGACAAACACTCAGGAGCTCTCCCGTGAAGCTCTGAGCAGTCACATGAGAATGTGACAGGTCCGAAGCGAGGAGCGTGAAGAACAGCCCTTCTAAATATAATTTTCTAGGCTGGAAGATCTATGCGGCAAGAGAAATTACATGATCACCTCTCACTGACACTACTGTGTTTCAAAACTAAGAGCTGTTGAAATTAAAAGCCGCCTAAGTATTTGTGAATGGGAATTTCTGATGGGGTTTCTAAGCCGTGGCTTATCATTCTCCACCTTCCTAAAAGACCGACGAGAATAAGCATAAGAGCACCACATTGTTTCAAATCTCTATAGATACTACAGAGACTAAAATTGAACTCCTAGCAGGAGTTCAGACATATTACTGAATTCTGCTTTTACGGATACAGAAAATTGATGCTGAGCAAAAACAAAAACGAAAAAAAAACCACAAAAAAAAACCCCACCAAAAAAAAAACCCCAAAAAACAAAAAATGCCTTTACAGAATACTAAACTACTTCTAAGAAAAAAACATCAGACAATATCTGCATCATAATAATTTATATTCTGATGAGATCGTGTACAATAGTATGTACATTCAAGACCACATTCAAAATCTTTCATTTATTTCATTAGACATGAGAGATCGCTGAAAGTTTATCTTCATTGGAACTCTAACACAGCCTCCAGCAAAAACTACTGCAGAAAAAAAACATCTCAGTTACACGTAGGTGGGTATAATCAGGAAAGGAAGTGTTACTTGTCAGTACTGTCAAATAAAGTGAGAGCAAGGAAGCAATTTCCCTCACAGACTGACATACAATGGGATAGATTATTAGACAAGATTGTGTAGGTAACTACTGCAATTCTTTGAGAAACGAAAGATGACATCACAAAGATTATTATATTAAAAAGGGATTGAATCAGGTTGTATTGGGGTTTTAAGGCCAAGCTCTCATATGGGGGAAGGGGGGGTTGCGTGCAGGAAGGTGGGGAGGTACAGGGATGGTTCCTGTGAGGAGCTGCTGGAAACTTCCTCCATGTCCATCAGAGCAAATCCCTGACAGCTTCAAAGATGGATGTGGCACTGGCCAAGTCTGGGCCAATTAGAAATGCTGCTAATGCCTCTGTGAAAACAGATTTAGGAAGAAATTTAACAAAGATATATTGGCAGTTTTAATTGTGGCCAGAGAGGAGTATAGTGAGAATATGTGAGAGGAACAACTCTGCAGACCAAGGTCGGTGGAGAAGGAGGGAAAAGAGGTTCTCCAGGCACCAAAGCTGAGATTCCTCTGCAGCTCATGGTGAGGCAGCTGTGCCCCTACAGCCCATTGAGGTCCAAAGGGATGCAGAGATCACCTGCAGCTGTGGATGAGACCCACGCTGGAGCTGTGGCTGCCTGGAGGAGGCTGTGAGCCTGTGGGAGGCCCATGGAGAGAGGGTCCCCCTGGTCCCAGGCTGGAGCAGCCTGTCCCTGCAGGACTACACCCCATGGAAGAGTGGCCCACACTGCAGCAGTTTTGGGAGGACTGTTCCCCATGGGATGGGCTCACATTTCAGCAGTTCACAGAGAGCTGCTGCTCGTGAGATGGACTCATATGGGAGAAGTTCCTGGAGAACTGTCTCCTGTGGGAGGGATCCCACTCCTCTCCCTGAGCAGTGGGAGAAGCCTCAAGTCATGAAGTGATCATAACCCCCATTCCCTGCCTCCTTGAGCCCCTGGGGGAGGAAGTAGAGCTGGGAAGGAAGAAGGAGTGAGGGGAAGATGTTTTCAAGGTTTTATTTTACTTCTCATTATCCTGCTCTGATTTTGTTAGCAATAAATTTGGTTAACGTCTCTAACTCAAGCCTGTGATGATCAAATACCTATGATGGTATTTGATGAGTGATCTCCCAGTCCTTATCTCAGTTCATGAGCCCTTTTTTAAATATTTATGTTCTTTCTCTTGTATAGCTGTGGAGGGGATTGAGAGAGAGACTTTAGTGGGTGCCTGGCATCCAGCCAGGGTCAATCCACTACAGATGTTCACTAATTCTTCTCATTCTCCTCATTCTCTGTTCTCCTAAGACATGAGATACACTATAATCTTTAGTCTGTGTCTAACAGCCACCACCACACTATGTATTACAAAAAGTTGTAAGCTATGCAGGAGGCATAACTGTACAAAGTGAGGGAGGGAGAAATTATGTAATTCCTTCAACTGAAGCTGTTGATCTTGAGATAGACAGCAGGGGAAATAGAAAAGGCAGTCTTCTGAATGCAGACTCAGATTTGGGATAACAGTGGGATAATGTATTTCTGGCTGCAGCTGGATCTCTGCAGGAGCAGTAGGCAGCCTCTGGAGAATTTCCTAGAACAGTTTGCACCTTTACCATCATACAGCTCTGGGTAAATCAGGAGACTGAAAGATGTCCTGAGTCTCAGGAGAGTAGCTTCCAGCTAGGGATTCTTACTGTCTAGGGAGTTCAAAACACTCTTCATCATGAGAACAAATGTTAAAATAATCGTGAAGAAAACATGAGGTTTTTTTCTACAGTCTGCATTATCATTCTCCTAATATCTAACCTATATGGTTTCTTATACTATAATTCTCACACTTTTTTTTTTGTTTATGAGGAATCTCTTTAGAATTTGTCAAATATAATTGTTTTTCACAACGAGACAAACATATATGGATTTTCCTCACCCAAACCACAGTGTTGTAAATTGCATGAAATTTATATATATATATATATATATATATCTATATATGCACACACACACACACATATAAAGCCTAAGATAGCAAGTTCCAGCATTCAAAAGATCATAATCACCCAGATGCAGATTACCAAATTGGACATTAGCAAGTAAGTGGTGTGTGCATCTGCTGTACCCGACAGTGAACTATATTTAGAGGTAGACACCTATCTGAATATTGAAAGCTGTTCCTTTCTTCTTCAAGATTTGCTCAGCAGAAGCATCTATAGAGTTGCATCTTGTACCTACACAGCAACAAAGATTTAAATATCTGCTGTGCTGCTGTGTACCATCAGACAGAAGGGGAACAATTCCTCACTGCACAGAAAACATGCAGTTTTGCACTCCATGCAAAACTTGGAGTGCTTTGCCAATCTCTCTTCATATTGCTTGAGGAGGCTCTAGTGGAATCTTTTTCAAATGTATCCTCTATAATTCCGTATTGCTGATAAACTGAGGCTCTGACATAGCACTGATTGCTTCTGGCTCTCAAACTTTCACCTCAGCCCTCCCAGCTGTCTCCTCTCATTGTTATTTTCACCCTTCTCCTTGACAGCAATATTCAGAATCTCTACTGTCTCCTTGTGTAACTCAAAGGTATATCCTTACCTTTTGAGTTCACAGTCCTAGGGAGTTTTTCCATATAGTGGAGTCCCCAGGCTTCCTGTGTGGTAGTTAGAACATTCTTTTTTCTTTTCTTTTTTTTTTTTTTTTTTTTTCTCTTTGTTTATAGGACAAAGCTTATTTTCATGGAATAGAACTTAGATGCTTGGATATCATAGACTGATGATAGAAACAGAGAATGGTATGAGTTGGGAGGTATCTAAAAGTTCATCTAGTTCAATCCAGGCAGGGACATCTACTACATCAGGCTGCTCAAAGTTCCATCCAGCCTGGCCTCTCCAGCACTTCCAGAGATGGGGCATGCACACAGCTTCTCTGGGCAGCTTATTCCAGTGCCTCACAGAATGGAATCTTTCAAATGGAAGATGTTCTTCAGAGTAACAGAAAAGATTGTATGATTGATATGTGTAAAGATGTGTTCAAAGCAAGAGGTTTTGGGTTACAGTTAAGAAGCACAAAGTAAAACCAGATGACTGATGCTTCGTAGTGCATTTGTATTTGAAAGAGGACCAGCGCCCAACAAGCTGAAAGTACAGAAATTCCAGAGTCGAGATAGTCGATAATGGTGGTATGGGCAATAAAGCAAGGAACTTTGGCACTTGAATGTGGACACATGAATCTCTGTGCTGTGGGGACTGCTTTTGAAGGGAATGAGAACAGAAAACAAAAAACGTTTTTGTTATAAAAGGAAAATAAGACATAAGGATAGAGAAATGCGGGATTTCCATAAGGAATAACTGAGACTATTACATGGAGTCCCTGGAATGAAGGGGAAAGAGAGGGCATCACAATGATCTCTTGGAGTCATTGTTGACTACTCTCTGGAGTTCCCAGTTCGATGTGTAGCAGTGGTCAAAGAAGCCAGTGAAGGGTTAGGCATCCTTTGGAGAGGAGGCTGGGCTTCATCTGTGACTGTGAAGGACAGAGCTGGAGAAGGTACAGAGAAAGGCTACTGCCTCGTGAGGGGAGAGGGAAATGGCTGGGATTCTTCCATGAGAAGAAGAGCATGAAGGGCCATGTGGCTGGGATTTACAAATTTGTGAAAGCAGTGCATACAGCAAAAAATGGATGAGAATGATTTTTCATCAAATCCCACAGTACTGCATAAACTCAGTGAAACTACTCCAAGTATAAAAACAGATGAAAGAAAGTACTTTCACCCACTCACCTGGACACAGTGGAGAGTGGTCTTCCGGAAAGTATAACCCCAAGAAGTTCTGTAGGCAGACCAGAAGGCTCAAAAAAGGATCAGCAAAACCTATAGGCAACATATGTGTGAAAAGCTGGGGAGTGCCTTCAGTACTTGGAATCCAAAGGCTGTGAATTATAGGACAGTACTAGGGAAACAGACTTCAAAATTTGAGTCTTATATACTGTCTTCTAATAGTATCTGCTTCTGTTACTACTGGGACAATATGCTGGGCTAGGCAATACCTATGATAAATTCAGTTGTAGCAAATTATGTGTGATTCCCTGGGATGGATCGTACCCATGCTTTCAACCATGAGTGTGATCTCTGTTAACTGGGGGTAGCTGATGGTGTATTGCTTTTTTTATTTTCAGAATTTAAGGGTTATGCAGCAAAACCTTTCTTTATGTTTGGTAAACCAAGATGTTATATAAAAATTCCCACTTCCACTATTAATATTCATAAGCATTAAGCCTTTGGAGGCTTGGTATCAATAGCCTTCCTTGAACTGGAATTCACAGTGGCCAAAATCCTATCCCCTGTATAAGTTCTGAATACAGAGATATCTTGTGGGAGCCATTTAGAGGATTTCTATAGGAGCCTGTAGCCATATCCCACAATTCTGGATAATTGGTGGTTGCTATCAAAGACTGTACCTTCCATTTAGCACCCAAGGGGTTTTGTTACCATATGCTCCATAAGAAATGGCCAGTGAACTTGAGTGGTTTGAAACCACTCAATCAAATCAAGGAATACATCCTTCTATAATTCATTATCTTTATGATATGCTTTCTCCTTCCCAGATGTCCAACATCCATTTTTGTTGCTAACAGCTCAGAGCAGCAGGTTTTGGTCCATGAAAGCAGTGATAACCCAAAGATTTTCTACAGCCTTCTGATAGATAGAGGAGTTTGATAAGAGCACAACTATAAGGATTCATCCTGCCACTGCTACACAGAAAATGCACTGACACCAACGCAAGCGTTGCCCAGTGCATAGGCCTACACTCTTTATTGCAAAAAGGTTTTGCATGTAAGAAATAGAATTGTTAGAAGAAGCAGCTCAAAATATAGCTGGATTTTAAACAACAAATTTCATATTAATTCCTTACTAAAGTGAAAGCAAAATAGAATTATATACTAATATAGGAAGAATATGGAATGTGTTTTTACTCACAGTAAGTTCAGCATTTCCAGCATTTGAAATTTGTTGACTACCGTCATCTCAGACATTTTCTTTATTGTAATCAATATTTTTCTCCCAATCAATCTGACTTTATCTACTTTTGGCTGCCTTTTGTGGGTTTTGGAGGTTTTTTCCTTAGACATTGGATTTAAATATCCATGCTTGCCATCTTTAACTGGAAGTTTTGCCAGGTAGTTGGGGGCTTGGAAGTGAACAATTCACTGTAAATTTTTTTGGGACTTCTTCTCAGTAGTGTATAGGAAACTTTCTCAGCTCAGGCATTACTTTGACACATTATGCAAATTTGTATACATGAGATTAATTTGCTTTGTTTTCAATGACACCAATAAGTGAACAACGTGCTATAAAAACAGTCACAGGCTTATATTACTATGGAAATGTAGTAAGGTTTTCTTAGTTCTCTTCAGTAATAAAATTAATCATAGATCAGTTCCAATCTTCCTTCAAAATTACTCAAACTGAGCCTCTGTGAAATAGAAAATCATAGCTTTTCTGTTATTTAATTATTGTAGGGCATACCCAAAATAAATAGAGAATATGAGATTTTTAATGTGGGAAGAAGTGCATGTGTGGAGTGCTCTGCACCAGGAAGCAGCTGGAAACATCTGTATCAGAGTGCAGCAGTAAAAGCAGTGTGCTATTAGTGCTGCTATTAAAAACCAAAGAGGGAAGTGCAGCATACTACTTTGAGATCAATATTCAATCTAAGAGGGTCTCTTGCTTTCCCTCAGTAATCTCTAACAAGTCATATGTTTTTTTACAAAGGAAGATAAGTCTCTGGTAGCCAGCAGAGCCTGGCCAGCAGCATGCACCAACATGACTGAGACATTGGTTGTCTTTGTAAATCAGTACAAAGACTGGAAGTATGCTGAGATCATCTAAGATTTCACAGAAATCATATATCCCGCTATTGTAAAAGCTAACAGCAACCAAGGTATGATCATCTTTAAAAGGGGGGGTCTCTAATAACCAACAAGAATATACACTGCTGAAAAAAATGCAGCTTTGGAACTAATTAAAAACTTTCCTTCCATGCAATTTCCATGTGGATTTATAAAGCAAAACCCATTAATTAAAAAAACCAAACAATAAAACCAAATTAAAAAAAAAAATAAGGTTCTCAGTAGCCTTTATTAAAAAATAAAACTTGCTGAAAGTAGCAATATCTCACAGGCACTGTTCTAAGGAGAATTAGGTATATACTTACAAAAGAAAGACATTATAATGTTTCATAAAGTCTTATGAATTTTCAATCAGCTCTGTAAAGCATGGCTTTTAATCACCTAAAAATCTGGTGCCACCATTTAAGATAAATCTCAACAAACAATGCAAACTAAAACTAATTGAAAAATAAATGTGAAATCTCACTTAAATACCACATGTGACCCCTGGTATTCTAATTCTGGCAGAAAAATACAGAGTTGCAGTAAACCTAAAGGCTTCTGAGCTTGTTTCAGGATAAATGCAAAATTTAAATTCAAGCCACTGGAGAAAATTATTTTAGCTAAACCAAAATCTAGATCTATAGCATATGTGCTGTTATATAATGACATATAGGCTGCCCAAAAATAGCTGGTCAGGGTATGTACTTGAAATGGCTTTTCAGTATTTGTATTCAGGCATCACGCAGGGTTGGCATCCAGCAAAAGCAGTGTTAAGGAGCATGGAGGATAAGGCAAGGAAGGCACAAAAAAGACCATGAAACACTCATGCATTGTAGAGTTTGCTGAGATATTAATGAAGGTGAAGGAATCTGTCTACCTGATCAAATGTGCCCCTTAAGTACTTCACTTATGGAATTGCTGTGAAAATATTGCCTTGGGATTTGGTAATTTCACTTTGGGC
Organism: Parus major; assembly: GCF_001522545.3. Taxonomy (NCBI): domain Eukaryota; kingdom Metazoa; phylum Chordata; class Aves; order Passeriformes; family Paridae; genus Parus; species Parus major. Next base: position 132,537,447 of record NC_031769.1, on the reverse strand, counting down.
ATATCTGGCCGAATTTCTTTTCCATGTTTTGTGTAAGCTTTAAGAAAAACTACCTAGAATGAAGCATTAACTACAACTGCCAGCTGCCAGGGGTGTTCTTGGGAGTTTGTTGACAAAATATCATGGCAATGGAAGTTTTACTGTTGATGCTACTGAAAATCAAATAGGTGTTTTAGGATCAGGAAGATCCCAGCCATGCTTGTTTGGTGAAGGCAGCATCATTATGTCAATGTACCTGTGTCTGGAGGTAAGAAAAAGGAATGACTGGATTGCAGAACTGGCATGACTGCTCTCAGACAATGCAAATATATCCCAAATGTTGAAAATCTCTTATTCAACTACAGCTTTGTTTGAAGCTAGACTAGAAAAACAAATAAATAGACAAGAAAATTCTCAAGCTACCATAAAAATGCTGAACTATCTTAAATAAAAATTAAAATTGTCTATATTTTGATAGAAATTAGGTAAGAACACAACAAATTATTTTTTTTTTTTAAAAAGGGAAAATTTGGGATATTTTAGAAAAAAGCCCTAGTGTTTCCTTTTATATGAAATAAAAATAAGAAAAAAATCTCTGCTCCACAATTTGATCTTGACATAACAGGAACTGTTTATGCGTCCCTTAAAATATGTATGGACAATTTTTTAAAATTTCATTTCAAAATAAGAACAAAATTATTCAAAATTATGAAAGTGAAATATTTAAGAATTTTTCAATTCCATGTTGGAGAGAAAGGTGGAAAAATATAGAGGTATGTCCTTTATTGAACTCAATTTTTAAAGTTTTAATCCCATACCTTTGTTTTTGATCAAATACTCACAATAATTTTTCCCATACAGAAGACCTGGATGTCCAATACCACTTTTTGCTGCCCCTGTGACTTTCTGGTCCCCATGATCATTTCTTTGCTGAATAATTCAGAGATAAATGGCAGCAAACAACCCATATCATATTTTCAAGTAGTACTTAAGCCAATGCAAACAGAGGCTCTGGTGGTATTTCTGTTACAGCAAAAACCTGCTGTTTCTCAGCAGGCTGGACACTTCTGGCATCTTCTGCTTTCAGGTCCTGCTTTGCAAATAGTTTTAGAAATGAAGATAAAGCATTTGCAAAAACAAGTAAAAGGGTCACAGGTGCACATTACTGGCTATTTTGATTGTGGATTTTCAAAGATTCTGAGTCACAGCAGATATTTTTAGCTGTGCTTCTAAACACTGTTTCTGCTACATTGCCTGGATGGAAATTATTTTAATAGCAGTTTGATCTTGGTGCTCATTTTCATTTGAATCCTTTGTCAAACAAGTAAATCTCTCAAATTTCTCCCAGTACACAGAATTCTAGCTACCTGATTCTTGTACCATTAAGCTTGCATTTTAAAAGGCATATTCCTTAAATGTTTTAAGGCAGAAGTCCCCTTAAATATACATAAAAAAATTTTTTTTGGATGTATAATGTATGATATACAATTACCAATTACATTGTAGATGATAGAAAATTTGATAATTTGAATTTGATAGAAAATTTTTGGAGCTTCATAAAAATAAAAATAAACTAATAGTAATAGTAAACTGTGTTACTATTGTTCTTTTATATCTTAAACCATCATATGCTATTTATTTTTGACTCGAAGAAGGTTTCTGTATAAGAGGCTGAAATACAACTTCTGCTCTTACAGGCAAAGTAAAGTCTAAATTACACAAAATTTTAAAAAGTTTTAGAAAAACATCAGTTCTATTCAGGTTTGTCTTTAATCCTAGCTCACTTGTGAATTCCTAAAGAAAAGCATAATTTTTACCTGTAAATTGATGACCATGGGGGATTACCTCCCAATTATAAGTTTATTTCTGATTTATATTTTTGATTGAGCTTTTAATTGAAGAATGATCATGTTTGGAGATATTTCAGAAAAGACATATTAGTATGAAACATCCCAGGGGGCAAAAACCTGAAAAGTGATGCAAATATGTATCTAACAGACCTTTTCTATTTCTGATTTTTGCATGTCCTCACCTAAATTCATAAATATAACCAATTCATTCTTTGGTAATAATTAGTGATGTAAAGTGGAACAAGTATTGCAAAGTTTTACCAGGGATATAAAATGTTCACTGAGTGAGAAAAGGAAGAACGGTTTGGCTCATTTAGCTTTGTAAAGCAGAGGCTGAGAAGAGAGATTTTGTTTTCCCTAAATATACAAGAGGAATGGTTATTGACAAGTGGAAGAACTGTTGCCTTTTTCCCAACCTGGAAATGAAACTTGAGATAATTTTAGTAAGGAGTAATATAAAAGGGGATCTTTATTTGAAAGCTTTCAGGAGCAGTTATGGGAAGATGTCCACAAAAGCTCACCCCCACAAAGGGTGAGTACATTTTTAAAGGTTTTAGGAAATTATCATAATTGATAAAATACACCAATTAGGAGCACAAGTGGTGATGCAATTCCCACCCAGTCAATCCCCTTCTCTGGAGCCCCCCCTTCAGCACTGGTTGTACCTTGTCCATGAGAATGTATCTCAAGGGGTTGTTCTTGGTCTTGGCTCCCAGGAAGAACCAAGATAGGATTGGAGCCTTGTACCCCTCAGAGCTTGGAGCTCTGGAATTTGTCTTGTCTTTCTGCTTAAGGAAAGGCCATGGAAAATTACTGGGAAAACTAGACACTAATGCAATAGACTACAGAGCTACAAATATATGTGTGAAGAACACAAAGAATATATAAAAGAAAAAAAGGCAAAACCCAAATGACATCATAACAGCTTCTTTCTGTGAGGGAAAATGTTAGTAGAGGAGTAAATTGTAAAAAAATTAGCAATATATATATATTATATATTATATATTATATTATACTATATATATATATATATTATACTATATATAATATATATATATATAGTAAAAAACACAAGAGGATCCTTGTATGACAAAACAATAAGATTCAGGAAATGTCATGGACGGGATTGTGCAACCTGTCTGCTTATAAAGCCAAGGTTGGAAACCAATGAATGTAGAGGTCTTTCCTCTGTTTCTGACCTCTAGGCAGCCCTGGTCAAAAATTGCATTATTGAAGTTCCTCAGAGATTGGTCAAAATGGGGAAGAGATTGTGAACAAAATCAATTTTTGATTAAAATTTTATATATGATACTAATATTGTAAATCAGAAATTTCATTATTATAAATTATAAAGTATGTTGGAAACTCTGCACATTTTCTTCTTAAGGCTCTAACTCTCGTTAGGGTTATATTTTTCTGCCTCTGGGTATAATTTGTTGGTTTGCTATTTTTTGCTTCTTTGTGAAGAAAATGAAAGGATATACACACTCAAAAGAACCTGCGAACTCTGAAAAGGGGTTGAAAATAACATGCACATAGAAACTGTTGAGTATTCTTTTTTTTTTTTTTGCTGTCAGTAGTTTATTTACTACCCAAACTTTTCATAAATTTAAACTAAAATTCTATTATGATTGAGTTCAGTTCTCTTTACTGAAGTGAAATCCTCATCAGCCTTCATCAGAGAGTAGCCCAGCTGAATGTGCTGTCATGGCCTATTCCTGTTTGCTATTTAATTAATGCATGTGAGAGCTGGACCCTGACAATCCCACCGAGTGGCCAAATACTTTGGAAGTGGTTTTAAATCAAACTAGTCAGATTGAGGGACGTGAGACATCAATGATACAGTGGTTTGATCAGATAGATAAGCTAATTGATCAGATGGATAAGATTGACAGTAAAAAATAACATTAATGAAAAAATAAACCCCAGAATTTTGGGGCATTCTGGTGATTTGAATCCAAATTCATTTTGTAACATGGGTTTACTCTATATTTTCCTCTAAGGTACTGAGGCCTATTTCAATGTGTGTGTGTGTGACATTCATATTGTATGCTATCAGTCTTAAGATATCCACCAGAATTCATAGCCCCGTGTTAGATGCTCACAATTCTCATAGAGAGCTCCCCAATGAAAGAGTTTTCAGCCTGAGGATGACGTTCACAAATGAGAAGAACCACTTAAGCAAACCAGTAAGAAGCCCAGGAAGGGATATCAGAAAGAAACTCACTGTGTATTCCTCAAAGTAAATGAAAATGTAATTCTGTGCAGTCTGGTGAAATCTCCTCTAGAGTGGTTAACCCTCTTCTAGAATGAGCTAGTTAAAACAAGGAATAATCTCACTGTTTTCTTACCAAAGCAAAAACATGCTATGGTAACACAATATTTACATGATTTTTGTTTGTTAGGTTTTTTTCTCCATTGTAGATCTTACACAAGAGTCTATTTATTCAAGAAACAATTCCCTGCCCAGGACTCACACAGATCTACTCTTTACCCAAGTAGGTCCCAAGCCATCAGGATGCAAGCAGGCTGCACTCAAAAGCTGCTGTGTTTGAGTTAAAAATCTCACAGAACAAAGTATTTTGAGATAGGGCTGTTTTGTTGCCTGTGGCTGGGGAATCAAGCACAGGTGAAGCAAAAGGCTGTAAGCCTAGAAGGACCTTTAATGTTAGATAATGGAAAGAGTCTAGGTAAGAGCTTTCCTGATTTTTCCTTCGAAGTGAAAATTGGAAGGCTGTCATTTGGAGGTGGAGGTTGCCATGTCTGTTGTGCACACCTGCCAAAGAGGAAGAGTTTGGCCAGCTCCCTTTCCCAGGTGTATGGGAACGATGGACGAATGCAGATAGCTATGGAGGACTCTCCTATCATTTGTGGGGTCCTTAAAGGAGCTATCAAGAGTTATATAGAATATGTCAGTAAAAGTAGAGATTCATTGCTGTAGGAATACCTACTTTCCAAATTTACTCTTTTTTTGTGATGTGTTGAATGATGAGGGGATATTTCCTTAGAACATTTCTGCAAAACTTAATTATAGCCTATGATTTTGTTAGATATGCTTTACAGTTGAAAGCTCAGGGTGTTTCCTTTAACATTTTTTATATTTTAACCAACTTATAAATGTTCCCTGGAATTGTAATTTTTTTCCCTGATGGCAAAATGCAAAATTAAAAAACATCTTCAAATGTCCAGTTAATGTACATTGGTGATTCCAGAGTCCTTTTCACCAGTGTTTTTTCCTGGGCTGTTGAAATTCAGATAATAAACTCTACATGAATGGATGTCCAATGTCTTTAAAACAGCTCATTGTGATAGAGATTATCTAACCCCACATCTTCAGATTCCAGCATGCCCTGAATACTGTGTGTAAACAACAATGAACAACAATGAGTAGAGTTTTAATTTTAATTACAATTTTTAGACAAAATCAAAAAGGAAAATAGTATTTTCTTGTCATTTGTTTCCCAACTTTCTCTAAGTATCTAAAGTTCTTGGGTGTTTTTGATAGACTTTCTTAAAATTTCAGAATAGTCCAAGTAAATAGTCCTGAAGCAAAATCCAAAGCCTGATTTCCTATGGATTTCTGTCTACTATGAATTAAAGAATGAGATCTGAATGAAGCATTTGCTGTCATATGCAGAATTTGTAACTAAGGTCTCATTTCTGGATTCTCTGACATTTGGTAAATCATGGAGTGGCACTACAGCCATTTTTCTCCTCCTTAGTCATTCTGCTCAGATATGTCATAAAAATCACATTTCCTAAATTAGTGTTATTTTCCTGCCTTGGAAGTTTTAAAAAAGCACAGACAGAGAGGACTGGACAGAGCAAGGCTGCAGTTGAATACTTTTCATGTACAAAACAAACTGGAAGGAAACACAAGGGCACCTAGACCTTTACTCCTGCAGCAGAAATTTTATTTTAAAACTCTGTATGTAATTCTGAATTCCCGTGACAATATAGATTTCTTGCCCATGGACAACAGGTAAAATAGAGATTACATACAAAGTTAATCCCCAGCTCTATCACTCATCTGAAGATAAAAATCACTACTCAAGATTTTCAGGGAATCAGAAAATAAATTAGCTATTCCTTATGTTTTCATGTCATACCCTTCACTGTTTCTGGAAAGAAAGATGATGGCTTTCACAAGGACCAGGTGCTCATATTGTCTAAAATAACATACTCCCCTGAATATAATCACTGACAGTTTATCAGATTACTGACAGGAGCCTGGTGTATTTTAAAGACATATATACTTCAAAACAACATTTCCCAGTGATTAATTTATGAGTATAGTGAATCTGTTCACTGAGTGAGTTTGAGTACAGTGCAGTCAGTAGATACCATTCTGGTACAGGAATGTGAATCAGACAAACATATGATGAAGAGAAGTCAAATGCTGTCTAAGAGGATATGTCACAGAAGGGGTAATGTCACCTTTATATTTATTTTGAGGGTTACCTTGGATGTACCTGTGCACTTATCTAGTTTGGAATTTTTTTGCTAGGTAAGGTACTTTATGCAGTAAAACTAACAAATTGTTTTAGAGCTGTGGGATGCTGCACGCCCTCAATGGTGGGAACAAAGGATCTGGCCACATAAACTTGTTTCAACCTTCCTGTGCAGCACTCCAGTCAGGCCTGTAGCATATTGGCAGCACAGAAGAAGAAAGAGGAGACTGGGGAGGTGGTTTGGTAGCTGAAGTACAAAGCTTTCATGGCCCATTGCCTGATCCCCTCACCCACTAACAGATGGCAAGAGGAAGATTTATCTGCCTTAAAGCATAGAGAACAAGCTAACACAATATATAGGTTTTGTAAACCCCTGAAAATGTTGTTCTTGACGTCATTCTCAACAGCCTTTCATACTGCACACTGGTTAATAGAGATCTAAATTTTTAGTATTACTCTTAAAAGTCACAAACCTATAGAACCATTTCAGATGGTTAATAATAAGTGTGGTTGAACTTTACGACAGATGTATCGACAATTATAATGAATTCTACAGCTTTTAGAACTAACTCCATAAAGAAAAATTAAATCAAAGATTTACAGGGTGTCAAGACAAATGTATTGAGAAAATTTCAGAATAAACTTAAGGCTCTCAGTAAGGGGTGGTTCAAAACTATCATAAAAGAAACAAGCACCACAGTGTACTGCACTGAATAGGACATGCTATCTACAGGAAGTTACTTTAGAAATTTTTATTTATGATATTCATTATGGAATTTCATTACTGTGAAGCATTTCAGTACTTCACAATAACCCTATAGGAATAAACAGCATTTTCTTACTTTGTTTCTAAGTTTAGAGTTTGGAGTGCAGCAAAATGAAGGCTTGTGATAAAAGCTTGCAAAAATCTTGTTCTTAATAATTTTCACTTTGCTACTGCCAAGTCCTGGTCATGGCCAAACTCCCTCATTATCAAAGGTTTGGATAGTAGGGGTTGTTTTACCTACCGATCAGTTCTGGAAATGAATAGAAATGTTTTTTCAACTACTGCAGTGATGAGTTTCTCTTAAACAAATCCTCCCAGGATTCACAGACATAGCATGTTTCTTTCATTTGGGTAAAGAAACAATTTAAAACCTGAACAGATTAAGTTTGCACAAGAATACAGCTAGAAGAAAAAGAGGTATTATCATCTCTCGAGTTGTTTTCAAATTGCTTGAGCATTCACCCAAAAATCTATGATCTAATTGCCTCCTGTGCTTGACAGATCTTAAATCCCTGTCTCCCACTTCCCTGTCGGATATCCAGCAATCAGACTCCTGATTCTGGAGTCTAAAGTGAAGTGCTATGTTTGTCTCTCTTGCAGAAGCTGTTTCATTTTGCATGGAAATATCAATGGTTCAATGGACTATTCAGTGAAGACGCGAATGTTGCTCGCTGCTCTGATGGTGGTATTCAGCTGGGAGGAGGGATACTTGCAGCTAAGGAATCCACAAGTATTTCAGAATAAATAAGTATTGGAGCAAAGTGCACAACACAAGTTTCTCTCCTTTCTGCACAAATTTTCTTATCAACAGGCTGGAAGCAAAATTCACTTCTATTTGCTCTCTTCAACTTATACCAGCTGAGTATTGAAATATCATTTGCAAGCAAAATAGTCTTACTACAGGAGCACCAGACTGCCTCTGCTGCTCAGGGCACTCTTCTGAGAGGTGGGGAAGAGGTTCCCACCTACTCAGAAAGAGTGATGAGTGTACAGAGGAATATTTAGCTGTGACATTAAGTACTTCTTACCTTAACTATTTTCAATAAATTACCTCTTAACATTTTGGGTTCAATGAATTCTGTTTTGCCCTGTATTATTCATATTTTAGGGCTCAGACTTATAGTCAGGCAATTGAAAGTCTGCAGTTTGAAGCTTGTCTCACTGCCAAGAGGTAAAGAATGCAAAGAAACAGATCTTTGCTGTCTAAGAAATTACTGACAGGATCAAAACACACAGAATGGGAGGAGCCTTAAACTTGGAAATTAAAACCTCAAAAACCAGGGCTGAGGATGTTTGAAAAATTCTTGAATTCTCTTTATTGCAATTTTTAAAAGGCTTATGAAATGATATACAAAACCTGTTTTCTTTCAGCTTGTCTTCTATTTAAGTAGCCAGAAGGAACACAGGGGGAAAGTCTATTGAAAAGGAAGATATGGTGACTGAAGAGTCTGAAACGATTAGTCAGTGGCAGATTACATCCTTTCATTATTGCAGAACAATCTTCAATGAGATTAATGAGAGAAACAAAATTAGTTTAATAAAGAAATTCTTTAGGGATAAAATGTTCATGCTATACATCTACTGTTACCATATAATCTTGTTTTAGCTGATTAGATTGTTTTATCAGAAGCCTGGGTAGAAATGTAGTGAAAGATGGAGCTCAGCATGATACTTCCAAATTAAAGCATATAATAGTAGTCTCAGGTCATGCTGTTTGGTGTGACTGATGCACATGGAGGAAGAGTTAATAGAACTGCATTTCAATAGCCTGTCAGATTCCTGTGCTGTAACTTGGGTGTACCATTTTAGTGGGAGGTTACTCAGACAATGTAAAATGATATAGAAAAGTCTCAAGATTTGGTCTCATGTTGTCTAAAAAAGGAAATAAGTTTCAAGTGTGAAATGACAAAGATCACCTGTGTTTTTTTCCTACACAGAACCTATATCCTTTCATGGCTATGTGAAGAGTGCTGTGCTCTCTCTTAAAAAGTAATTTATAGGTCCCCTCCTGTTTGAGCCTTGTTCCTTTTCTAGGATACAGAAATACGGGTATACTGCATAATACATAGTATTTAATACAGGTATACAGATATTTTTGGATTATTTGAATACAAAGGATGAAGTGACTCATTAGTGGTGTTCTCTGGACAAATTACTGAACAGTTATATTTGAACCCCCTTAACTGGTAGACTGTCTGGTTGGATGGTAGGGAAAGGGTTTACAATAACAGAGAAGAGCTAGAACTGGTTCTAGCAAGCGTACCCCAACATCACAAGTAAGAGAGAAGAGTGACCTGATTAGTGGAATTGAAAGGTTCCATTCCAGCAGTCTCCTGAAAAACGTGAAAGCAGCAACCAGTAAAGCTCTTTATTTCTTGTCTTCTTCTTTTTTTACCAAGAGACCTGAACCACGTGTGTTTAAAACCACCAAAAAGGAATAATCAAATAAGCTTTCTCAGGTACATATGTTGACTTTTAATAAAGTTTAAAACACAGGGGAAATTAAAGAGAATTGGAAAAAATCTTAAGCCAATATTTTAAAAGGGCAAACTACCCATCAAATCTCAATCCCAGCCAAATAATAGAATGTTTGACATCATCATTAATAAATAATTTTACTCCCTTCTTCTAAATATCAACTTTCTTTTATGAAAAATAAAATTTTTCAAACTTGATATTTTTCTTAGACTAGGGATCTAGTTGATAAATAATATCAGTAAGGTATTCTTTTTTCTTTTTAAATAATTCTGTCAGGCATTTGCCTTAAGACTATTTCACATTTTTATTAGGAAACAAGGATCTCAGTTATTAACTTAGCCTGAAAACATTAAATGGACTCAAATCTTGCTGACTAATGGCTTTTAAAATGGGGTTGCAAAGAGAAAATGCATGTATGGTAATGTGTAATAGAGGTTTCCTACAAAGATTGATTTGAAATCTATATTCTTTATCCCTTGTCTATTCAACACCTTTCTTGAATAAATGGTAAAATACTAAATTATTAGGACTATTTATAAATGTCACCAAAGTTTTCATAAAGGTAAGTAATGAGTAGGCACCAATGAAGAGTCACTTGGTTAGTTTAGTAACTTCACAAAAGTTAGTAATTTGCATTTCAGTGTGATCAGCCCAGACTAGCCAGTGAGTAGGGTCAGTGCACAGCCAGGCAGGGATGTGTGGGTGCCAGAGAGGGGAAAGGTCGGAGCTGTGGTGAGCACAAGCGTGCTGCTGAATTCTGCAAAGACAGACGCTGTCCCCTGGGCCCACTGTGGCTACAGCAAGGTCCCCCTGCCTCCTTCCCGCCAGAGAGACTGAGGATTCCAGGATATTCAGGGGAAAGATTGATGTCTCGAGATATTTCGGGATGTGTTGGGGAGAGGGGCAGGTCGGACGTTGCCCTGGTGAATCAGTGCTCTGCCCACACACCACAGCCCCCAGAGCTAGAGCATCCCAGCCCTGCAATGTCTGTCAATCAATCAATCAATCAATCAGTCAATCACACACCAGAGGCAGAGCTAACCCAGATCCTCAGTGGCTGAGTGACCACAGTCCCACCTGGGGGAAGGGCCCACATAGGCCTGAGGTTTAATAAGCTGGCTGAGAAATAAACACGTCTTGACTCTGCCCCTCTTGGAGTTTATTTGTGCTGGAATCCAGGAGTTGGCAGCTATGTGTGTGTTTTTCTATGTTGTTTCTGTCTTTCTCCCTTTATTTTTCTTCTGATTCTCTTCTCATAGAACATTTTGGGTAACTTTACATTGAATGGATTTAAAGTTTGCTAAGTTAAATAAACTAAGTTAATGCTATGATAAGTTTTTTTTATTAATTTGATTTTGTATTAAATCCTTTGCCAAAGTTCCTTGGCCTTCTATATTTTCCAGTAAACTTTTGTATACTTTTGATCTCTTGAGAATATCTGGTGGGTATTTTTCCTGTGCACTTAACCCATAGAAAAGGAACCTCAGTAAACCTCCTTGCATTTAAGTGTTTTGGGGTGTTATAATGGGTCACACACACCTGTACTCAAATGGTATTGGTAAGTGCGAACAAGTTGGGTGTTCTCACAAGCAACAAAATGCACCTTAAATAAGGCAGCACAAGCAAGCCTGTGTGTGTTTTCTCAGAGAGCCTACAGCTGTTTCCCTTCTTCGTTGCATCACTATCTGTTCAGAGCAGCTTTTGTTGCAAACATGCTGAGCAGTGGTGTGTGCATTGGAATGCAAAGTACACTCTGGGGTTTTTGAGCTTCAGAAGAACTGCTATTTGATCTGCTCCCACAAGACTGCAGTGAAGTAGTAATCCTCAAGTCTTCCCTTGGGTGAAGTCTACAGTCCAGCTGCTTCACATACTTATTAGCTCTGAACTTCTGTGTGGCCTGTGGTCATCTGCATAAGGATGATAAAGTCCTAGAAAAGACAAGCACCATCAACTCAGATGCAGTCCTACAAGGAGTACCTAATGGAGCTGGAGTGTTTTACCTCACAGAAAAGGAGGCTCAGGGAACACCTTAGCACAGTCTACATCTGCCTGAAAGGAGGCTGTAGCAAGGTGAGTGTCTCTTCTCCCAAGTAACAAGCAATAGAACAAGAGGTTATGGCCTCAAGTCAAGTCACAGGAGGTTCAGAATGGAAAAAGCTTCATGGAAGAGATTGTCGGGAATTGTAACAGGTTGCTCAGGGAAGTGGTTGAGTTGACATCACGATGGCAACTCAACATCTTTAAAAGATGTGCAGATGTTTAAAAGGTAAAAGGTGTTTAGAGACGTGGTTTAGAGGTCAAATTGGAAGTGTTCAGTTAACAGAGGGATTTAATCTTAGAAGTCTTTTCCAATGCAGGCAATTCTGTGATTCTTTAATGCTACTAGCTTTGTGTCTCTGAGATGGTAGATAATGTAGGGCCTACTGCTGTCTATCTGAGGTGGCAAACACCTCATCATCCAGTGCCCACAAATCCACTGTGATCTAGGAGGACCTGCATTTACAATATACCATAAAGGCACAGTGGGACAAGCTTCAGGTATACAGACTTTGCTGATCAACTTGTCACTTCTATTGGCACCGGGAACATCAGCACTATCAACAGCCTTGAAAAGCCCAAGATATTGAAAGTAACTAGAATAAAGGTGTCAAGTCGGGTCTGAGGAATGAATTTCTCTGTCTCAAGCCACTGTGCTGGTGAAGATAGCCAAAATCCAGGTGTATGGGTGATAGCTGCACATCTGAGCATGATGAGTAAGATGGCATTGGCAGGGTGAGGCTGCTGGAAAAAGGCACTGAGCATGACCCCAAGCTTTACTTACACCCACAGTTTGTAATCTCTGTGCAGAGCATGCATTTGCTTTGCCCTCACATCTCCTTTCTTCAAAATAGCTAGATTTTAACCAATAGCGTGGCTCAAGCCTGGCTCTAAACCAATATTTTGGGAAGGAGAGGAGTAGTTGATTTCTTAGGCAGAGAGATTAATCTATCCCAGCAGTGGTGTAGGAAACAAGGGCACTGTCTCCTGGTTCATCTGGGTTTGCAGTACAGGATGGCAACAATATTGGGAAGAGCAGAAACTGCTGAAGAGTTGTAGAGAGCATTCTGAGAATGGGCTGGTGCATCCTGAGAGTGACCTGGCAGGAGAGCAGGTGCAGCATGCAAGACATTACACTGTTCAATTGCAAACTTGCATGGAGTAATTCCTACGTCTGATTTTGTCATTACATTGGCTTTCAGCAAAAGCTCATCTGATACACTTTTAAGCTATCCCTAAGCTTTAAAACTATTGACAAAAAGAAGTCACTTCTCTAAGAACTCAAACACTGCTATGAAGGAAAGTATTGTTATACCCTGATGACAGCAGGATGAAAGAATCGATGTAACTGTGATAGCTGTAATACCTCTACCACAGATAACAGCGCTGAAAAAGCGGGGAGAACAAGACTTCGGTCCTGAAAAATAAACAAAAAACAAAACCTGTGGGGACCCTCTGTGTTCACTCTGTCTAGACACAGTTTACATGCAGAGATTCTGGCATGAGCAACTTTTCATTGTTATGCAATATGGCCTGACCTGAAAAACCCTTCACTTTACTCAGCAATTCATTGCAGGCCTGAATCAGTGAACCAAAGATGAAGGATCAGCAGTTTATTCATTATCATTCGGCTCCATCAAACACACCTAAAATATGAGAATGGACATTGTAAAATTAACTTTTCAGAGTCAGAGTTGGAAGATTATATTTACATGATCATCACGAAAATTCCTGCCTTTTCAAAAGCTTAGTAAATTTTGTAGCATAAATGAAAAACTTGTATAGTGGTAAGCTATATCTTGGCAATAAGGTACATCAGGATGAAGTTGATATTTACTGAAAGCTCAAAATCTGTTAATTCTAACTAAATGTCAGTACCATGACACTTAATTCAAAGCATCTTTGCAGTAGTTACATTTGTAATTACACTTGTATCTTTATCCAGTGCCTGTTTTAAAGTTGACCTCTCAGTACTTTACACCTTTCATGCATTCTCATGCTTTTTTCATGTCATACATGAAGGTAATCACAGAGTTGAAGCATGAATCGAATCTACTGCATTATTTAGTGAAGTGTCACAGCAAATATTGCAAGCCTTGCTCTCTCCATTCTTAGTACAGAGAGTTTCACAAAGCCCACAACATTCCCAGATTCAGCCCTGAAGGAACTATGGCAGTCTCCTACTTAGTGACAACTTATGTTTTAACTTTTTGTGCATGTCAAGTAAATGTCAGCCTAGCATGTTTTTCTTTCTCTTTCCAAGAATGGCTAGAGACCTGGACATGAGTAAGTTACAAATAAATAATATTTCACAGAATGTATGAATATATATATATATCTTTCCTTCAAGGAGAAAATAAAAATTTCAACCACTAAGTTCCTCATTCATTTCATATGAGAAAAGTGGGAGACACCTTTTTTTAAATTGTTTCCTCTTCCTCCTCAGAAGGCTTTTTTCAGGGAGAAGCTCTCACATGCAGAAGTCACAGATGCTTCTCCAGCTTACAATTGCTCCTTTACCCTATTCTGCAGCTCCTAGTCATATCCCATCTATGGCTGTCTAAGGCAGCATCCTTCAATGGCATTCTAGATCTGGTTGGGAAAGATGAGAAGTGCCCTTGGGAAAAAGTCCCCTGCTTTCATTTGTCTCCCTGGAGTCAGAACAGGCAGTAGCACCAAGAGTTCTGAATCTGAGCAATTTAATATTATTTGTTGCCCTTACAATGCACCTGGTGATATTAAATACTTGGACAATTTATGGGTAGCTCTGGCAGTCAGAGAATGTATGAGATATACATTTTTAAATAGTTCATAACCAGGACAGGTGTAGGCTGCTTTTCAAAGTTCTGTTCCTAATGCAAAAGATTCTAGGTCAAATTTCAGATCCATTTTTAAATTCTAGATACATATTTCTTCAGGTATGAAAATATATACTTCAGTCTTGCTTTGTTCTCAAGAGCAGATACATTGTCTTATCTAATCTGAAAAGGAAGCAACCTCCCTCTAAATCTTACTATATTGTGCCAGACCAAAGTTGAAGTTTGGCAAATGGTACAAACTGGAAACAACATAGTACAAAGTTGCTAGCAACATACTGTGAACAGATAGTTGTACAGTATTACTTTTAAGTATTGAAGGCACCACTTTAAAGGATTACAATTTCATATATAATCACAGAGCCATAGCTCTAGTGTCCCTTTAATAACAAATTTACTCTTAATAAATTGACTAATTTCATACTGTCTTGATCAGTGGAAGCAGTATGTAAAGTTACTTTACATAGGTATTATATTAGTGAATAATTCATACTGGAATTTACTAAATGCCAATAATTTCCAATAACTGTTTTATAATATGCATGCAACTTTACCCTCCAAAGTAGAATAATCCCTGCCAGCTCTGTAGGGTTCAAATACAGGAAGATACAATCATATTCCTGAGCACCTCTAGAGATTTTAGTTAGGGAAATGTTTTCTGCGAGACTGCTCTTCTCTCAGGCTTTATTTCGTCACTGACAATGAAAAAGAATCAACCAACTTTTCTTTCTTCCCACTTATCCTCAGTCTCATGTATAGGAAGACACTTTGGACCAATTTCCCCTCATTTAACCCTTCATCTTGTGCCTTACTAGAAGGTTGTTCTACTGGGAAACTATTTTTGGAGAGTTTCAACTCCCTGTAACTCTTGAAGTACACTAGCAGAATGACACACCTTTTACCTGCCTTTCCATGGTTAATGTATTTAATGTTGCATTCAAATATATTTCAGAACATGCAACATCCTGCCAGATTTGCAGTTTACATGGGAAGAACACAAGAATAATTTGTCCAGCACAGTTTGTGTAGTGGCTCTGTCTATCAGATCATGGGACATTGCACGTCACCACAGGTCATTGTTTAGCATCCTGTAACAGAAATGCTCAAAATTGCATAGTTTTCCTGTAATGCACATTAATGTTATATTATAACTCACCAGGTGCCATAGCTCTTTGGTTGTTGTATGACTCAGAGACCTTGTCTCACTATTAATCATTTCTAAACCAAAAAATAAATCTTGATGTGTGCATTTTCTTAAACCACAAACACCAGTGCAGATAAAGCAGTATCTTTGCTCTTGCAGTGTTTTGCACTCTATACAGGCATATAAATGACTACCCTCTTTTTCACCTTGTAAAAATGAGGTCCACAAGCAGTAATTGCTCTACTCTGTATTCCTTCCACAAGCTGCTAAATATTATATTTCTAGTAAGGTACTCTTGCATTCTAAAGATAACTTAAATGCATCCTGCTTTCATAAATAATATATTGGTGACTCACTGATGTATCATAAGACACAGTTAAGTAAGAACCATCTGGAAAACAAATCAATATTAGGTATAGGGTTGTTTTAACATCTGTTGGTTCCTCTAAAATGAGATTGTGAAAACTTGTTAAACAATTTTTCCAACTTCTGCTTACACTTACAGTCACATTTACCACATGTTCTTTCCTTCATGAGATTAAGTTAGTTTGAATCTAAGCACAGTACTGTGGTTCTGAGAAGCCCTGCAAACACCAGGCATAGGATTGCATGGTCATTGACTGCACCTGAATGGAGATGTTGGTGTAACAAATAATCTTTTGTGTGAGAGAATGATTGAACTTTGTATATACTGAATAATGTATATAATGAAAAACAGGTGAAAGCAGTGTAAAAATCCCATTTATATCAAACCAGAAAATATTACAGATTACTCTTGTAAGTGAAGAAACTAAAAGTTACAATGATTAGATAAGGCCAGTGTTTCTTTAAGATGCTTTAAAATAACTTTTTCTCTGGCATGGATTTTTTTATTTGATTATTGAAATCCATATGTGTAGTCATCACCAAGTGTATTAAAATGATGTAAAGACCAGAAAACCTATGACTTCAAGGAGCAACATGAAAACAGTGACTTGTAAAGTGACTTTGCACTGCTTTTCCCATGCTAAGGTTTTCCAGTTTTAGCACATACCGCTTTCCCCTTTTTCAAGTTGACCATGCAGCTGAAGCACCATCAGCAGTGTGAACATCTCCTACCAAAAAGTTCAGGTTCTTTCCTCTCAGTTCTGTATCCCCTGAACACACTTCTGTTCTGGCACTCCCAAAGCCCATGGTGGGCAGGCAAGGACAGCCACTCCTTGGTGCTCTCTGCTTCTGGAACATAAGAGGGAGACAGCACATAGTCTGGGCTTTCCACAGGGACCAGCTGTTCTTCCTGCAGACTGTCTTCCCTTCCCTCCCATTAACCTACCCAATATCTTAGAAATTATGTTATCTCAGAATGAGGATCCGCTTACAAATATTTTTAACTCACTTCACTACACATGCATGTGACAGGGAAAGAAAATATTCCATTAAGCACTGTTGTGAAAATTTGAATTTGGATCAGTCTAGCACAGCTGAAAACATTTGAAGATATGCTTTATTGGACACACTAGATTTTGTCCTAGTATCTCATTTTCTAGTTATAAAAAAGCTTAGTGACATATACTGACTACATGTCAGCTCAAAGAAAAAGTGGGCACAGTCCGGAAGTACACACTTCAAAAATTCCCCCCAAAACCCCTTTTTTCATCTGTCATTAACCCTAACAATAACTCAATGACTGGTAACAATCCAGTCATATCAGCAATGTAATAATTCAGGTTAACCCTTACAGTCTGTTCAGGAGCACGTAAGGATCTGAGGAACATGACTAACAAAACACTAGCTCCTTACTGATTCAAAAAGCATTCAGCATTCAGTTCTCAGAAGACAGAGGTGCAACCTCCTTCCTATTGTTGCAACTTCTTTTGTCTTTTTATTTTGACTTTCATTTTCTCCTAAACTCTGACTTTTCTACACTCTTAAAAATTGCAGAAGTATCTCATTAAAGATCTTCTTCCCTCAATATATATAATCCTTACACTATCCCTAAACTTAGCCCTATCCTGAGCAGAGAAGTTGACCTGTAAGGTCTTGCCTTTGCCATGCTCCTGACGTGCTCGCCATGGAGATCCCCATGATGTTGAGAAAGCTGTGCAATCAAAAGTGGGTACAGAGCCTGACAGCACACATTGCACAGAGGCTTCTGCCCTGCTTTGCCCCATGTACACTCCCAATGTCAGAAATTCACCTGTGTTGGAGGCCCTCTTCTTCCTCCCCTGCCTGCAGATCAGCATTTTGCTGACCTAGGTTTGGCAAGCCCTTCCTGATGCTGATAGCATCTGCCAGGATGGCAGGATGGCACTGCCAGGTGTCATCGTGTCCCAGAGCAGCTGCTGTGCCTGATGGTGGCTGCCCACACACCTCCTTGCCTCCCCACCAGCCAGGAGACATGGCCCAACCAGCCTTGCAGCTTCCTACAGGGAGAATTGCAGCCTGCAGCCCGCTTACAGGTGCTCTAAGACATTGTTAGAGAAACAGGGATAGCTTTTCCCAACATGCAAAATGCCGTGTGTACTGCCCTGTGTGAGGAGGCCCTGTGGCCTCAGTCCCACAGTGTCCTCCTGCTGCCCCTGGCCCACCAGCAGCAGGCTTGGCTGGGGGGCAGGACAGTGCAGCATCCATGAAATCACAAGTGCATTCTGACTGGGAGGCAGATGTCAGCCTGACAGCGAGCGCACGTTGGCAGTGCAGCTGTCAGTCCGTCAGAACATGGTGCTAATCATGCCAAGGTCGTGGGTTTGATCCTTGCACAGGCCATTCACTTAAAAGTTGGGCTTGATACTTGTGATCCCTTCCAACTCAGAGTAATCTGTGACTGCATTTGAGTAGAAGTGTGGGCAACCCCTGATGTTCACAATCTTTCTTCACCTGCAGCTCCCAGCATAACCCGTCCTTGTCAGACCTTCCGTCCCTGTAACTTATCTTCCACACAGACTGGTTGTCATAAGCATATATGTGCAATGGCCACTGCTTTTGGAGGACCCAACATGTTTAGTGCTTATTCTCTGTAGAGAAAGTTTCTCTAGGGGAAAGACATCTTCTGCACAGCTGGCCAGTACATGGGGACAGGGACTGTGCTGCCCCTACCCTCAGACACTGTATCTATCACTGATGGTGAGAGAGGTCAGGCCAGTCAGGGTTGCTCCTATGGTTCTTTCAGAGACAGGAAAGAGTAAAGAGCACTTTAACAAAGGAGACTATTCTATGTTAGATGTTGTCACACTTTTGTGCATGAGTATCTAAAAATCTTCCTAGAACCTGATGTTATGAATCTGCATTTAGAACCTGCTACTATTATTTAGAATCTGAGATTAGAACCTTGCTGGTTTCTCATATTCACCATCTCCTGGCCTTCCTGAGATACTGTGAAACCAGACAGCTGGCAGAGCTAGCCTAGAGGCCTGAAACAAGGACTGTGAAAGGCAGGAGGTGCTGTGAAGATCCTCTTTGTCCATGGCGCCAAAGAAGAGCTCTGTAGAATAACTCCACCTTATTTCAAGAGCTGTTGCTTCTGAACAGCACAAAACATCACCAGGGTAGGATATACTGCAGCTCTGCAAATGCTTCTGGGCAAGAATAGGAGAAGATGTTACAGGGTGTGTACCATTATGCCTCAGCTGCGGCTGTGAGAGGAGGAGGCAAGGGTCCTTGCCAGATACTGGTGATTAGGAAGGGGACAAAGCAGATGTCCTCAGTGTGAAGCCAGTGACAAGCTTTCCTTGTGCTTCCCTCCTCCCCACCTGGTCCTCCCTCGCAGCTGCCCAGCCTGCCAGCCTTGACCACAGGGGGAGCTTTGCACTGCCCAGGACACACAGAGAGAACAGTGAGTGTAACTTAGGGGCTGGAAAGGCCAAGACACGAGGACAGCACAGCCAGGGTTGGACCTGTAAATACAGCTGATTTGGAGGGTTGGTATGGGAAGATGTACATACCTATGAAAATGCCTGGTATCCAGATAAGGACAATTTCTACAGGTTTTTATCTTTCTGTATGTTTATTCATTGCTATCAGTTGGCCATGAGAGTGTGGTTACCTACTCCAAAATTCCAGTGTGGGCTCACTGATAAAAGAGGCATGCAGGGCATCTGAGCAGTTGCAGTATGTGCATATGTACCATGAAAACATGCCACAATTTTTCCTGTTGACCATGTTCATATGCAACTGTTTATAAGGTAATTTGGGTTGCTTAGCCATGATGTTTGTACTTCTCAATTACAAATGTTGGGCCAGAACCCTGCAGTGACCCTGAGGGAAGAGACACATCTGAAAACCAAACACCCAGTGCTCAATTTTAGCAGGAGATATTGCCCAGTCAGTTCATCTGGACTGCTCTCATTTATCTGCACATGGAAAGGCAGCTAATTGTAAAATGAAAGCAGTATAAATGGTCAGGGAATATGATTTCTGTGGACAAAAAGTACCCCATTGCAATAAAAATCTCATGGCAGACCACACAATCTCTGGTCTGACAGACTAAATATTGCTTTAAGAAATGGTCTCTCACTGTGGTAGCACATAGTAGTGTCAGACTTCATCAGCTTTGCATGCAAATCTGCTCAAGTACTGAAAGACTTTGCTAACTGATGCAAAAGGATTTCTTAGAACAATAGTCTTGTGAAACTTTCAGTGAAGGAAATCTTTTTTCCCTGTCTTAATTTCGTAATTGACTATTTTGAATGAAATTTTCCAAGTGTCATCTTGAAGTAGCACCTGGCAGGCAACCGTGAGAGTGAGAGTCTAACACAGTTATAAGTAATTGGAAGCAGAGGCTTATAATGCAAAGTGCCAGGCAAGCTTAATAATAGTCTGTGTTGCTACCCTCTATGAGAGAATGGAATATTTTTATTCACGATATTGGTTTAGCTGAAGTTGTGTAGGTGGTAGATTTTAGCAGGTGCAGAATAAATATTTCCTGAGAAATATCACTGAAGAAGAAATTAATTTGAATTTTTAATTAAGGTTTTAGGGTAGCCAACTTAAATACATATAATGTTCATATTAATTATTATGCCATTTCACTGATCTCTTTTATGCCTAGCTTTTTAATAACACTGTAGGCCTACCTCATCCTCTTCCACATTCTAATGTATTCTGATCTGACAGGAGAAATGACATGCAAAAGAGTGGCTTTTTGAAAGGCACCTTTCTGCCCTTCTGTAAATGTCAGTAAATTTCCATGTAATGTATGAAATAGTTGTCACTTCAGTTTGGTAGGGGATTAAGGGAAGGATTTTACCTCTTCTGAAGTGTTTAATAAAACCAATAGCAGTTCATATTTTAAAGTGGATCTTTCTATACTTATCCAGGTCCTCTTGATACTAGCTGGTAACTAGTCACTGCTTTCAAGAGGTTTGAAGTCAGGCCCTAAACTGTTCTTACAATTTATAAAGGTCTGAATTCCATGAATAATTGAGTCATTCTTCAGAAGCAGTTGTAAATATTTTTAGACCAGCTTCTGAGAAGAAACTACATACGCACACACATACACAAAACCCAGTTAAAACTGTGGCAATGGTAATGCTCTGCTCTGATTCAGACTCATGGCAAAATCTGCAGAGAAGCCATGCTTCAAAACTGCTTTGCATTCATTTCTGCACTTACACTGACATAACCTCACTACCTCTTATTTTTTTCTAAACAAGAAGTGCAGGAATGCTGTCTTACATTTATTGTGAGACTGGCTGCTTATGTGATAGCACAGAATTCCTCCTGCTATACTTAGACTATCTTTACATGGAAATAAAATCCAATAGATGAGTAATTTACCTTCATTGTGGGCTCTCTAATCCAGCACAATCCAATACACCAATTTACATAAACAGGTCTCGTTGGCTATATTTTCCCTTCATAATTTCATAGTCTTTTTAAATACCTTCCTATCTTGACTCTTATGTCACATCTCCAAATGTTTTCTTGCTGTGTAGGCAGTAGACCTATATTTGGCAAAAAAGGGTTGTGAATCCTGGATCCAAAACAGGATACGGAAAGGTCCCAAAAACATAGCTGACAGATCTGAAGCAAGTCTGCATTTTAGGAGAGAGGACAAAGAGTTTTCAGCAGGAAGACAAAGTTTTGAAATCAGTCTTCAGTTTGAGTATCTGCAAAGCAAGCTGGCTACAAATCTGTAATATTAATGCTTGCTTAATGCCACGGATTAACCTCATAGATGAGGAATGATTTTGTGAATATGTACTTTTTAGGAAGACTGAGAGAACTGGGTGTTTTGGGGTGGCTCCACAGAGTGGCACTGTGCTCTTGTTGCTGCTGAGCATTCCCTGCCTTGATGCTGCAGATGGGTGACCAAGAGATGAAGGCTTTCCAAAGGGAGGAGACACAGGAGCAGCAGCAGGTTCAATGAGCAGCAGGCAAAGGAGGCACCCCTGTAATCAGCAGCCCACTGGGTAAGGGCACCACTGGCTCTTCAGTAGGGTTTGTGGAGTGTAAGAAGAAAGCATTGCAGCACTCTTGTATGGAGCTGAGGTAAAGCTGTGGGAGATCTCAATCACTTCTGGAGGAACAGAATGTGGAAATGCATGGGGCAGAATATGTATGACAATTCTGGAGGAGGAAGTCTTGACAGAATGCAGACAGAGTGGGGTCAGGGAAATTAAGTATGGACATAATTGCTCACAGTACCATACACAGTTTGTCCCACACTGTAGATATGTTTAAAAGAATTAATCAAAGACTGGGAACTATCATTCTATCCCTAGCAACACACTCTTCAGAATGCAGCTAGAGCTCTAAGACGGAGTGTGTAGGTTTTGAAGCCTAAGTTCAAGTCACTTCAGGAAGTATTTTTTCAGCTTCTGCTACTTTGAAGTAATCTTTTCCAGTCTGTTCAAGGGTATACACTGAGGAATGTGTTCAAGACCTAAAATACCAGCAGAAACTGTACATGTATTTGCACCCTCTAATTCAACACAGTGCAATGTTCTGCTGTTGCACTGTCTTTGGGGGAAATGGCTGTAGTGCAGAAAGAGTTTCTTGTTGTGTCACCACATGGTGAGGTTGTATCGGTGAGGAATTAATTAGTCTATGCACTGCTGACCTGCCTGGTATTTTAATTACAATTTTTCATCTAATCATGGTATATGAAAGGAAAACTACTTACATTTACATTTCTAATTCTTCTAAATGTGGGTGCTACACCAGTCACTCATGATGAGAGATTGACAGCAACTACCCTCATGTGAAAATCTGGTGTAGTGAGTGTTGTCATCTCTGTTCCCTTTTTGAGATGCTAGGCATTATCCTGTGAACTTCTTAATTTCTCCTATGGCTTGTTCAGGGCTAACACCAACATGTCAATTATATGACAATAAAACCCCGAATCTTCAGGTCTTGCAATAGAACCTTTGGCAGCAGTGCAACAATGAGTGGTGGGACAGAAACTCACTGGGGAGCAGTGAGGGGGAAGACAAGAGATTTGCCATGAGAAGATGTATCACAGAATTTATTGCAATTCTTATAGCTTCGCATAAGATTTATTAAAAAAAACAAAATATTTTTTTTAAAAAACCAATAGGTTCATATAGGATGTTTCCTAAGTCCTTTCTGCAGAGTTGCTCAGACAAAAAGGGAAAAGTAGCCAAATGGTGTCCACAGTGGGGAACTTGAGGAGATGGTGGACTCACTAATGCTGGATCTTCCCCAGTGCTTCTTATTGTTCAGACTTTGCCTCTTTAAGTCATTAGATACATGTTGAATTTTCAAGCTGGCAGAACTCATATACACACCCTCATATCAGAACAGCTTCTTTCACAGTTTGCTGGGGGCTGAAAAAGGGAATAGTATTTGTGACAAGATGGCAACAGTAAGGCAGATGTGTCCTTGTACACAATAATAAGATTTTATTTCACACAAAAAAGGGATTCAACACAGCAGTGAATAAGGAGAGAGGCTGCCATACTCTTCTTGGCACTGTTTTAATCTTCCACATGACCTTTTCATGTAGCCTCTTCTGGTGCTCCCCATGATCTCAGTTATTCCTGCAAGACCTGTCAAAAATTTCCAGAAAGAACATTCCATTTCTAAAAGTTTAGAAAAAGTTATATAAAATGAGAATTAATACAAATCAAAAATGAAGCTACTTGAATAAAAGTATCCTTTATATACCTCTTCAATATCTTGTTTTCAAATTAAAAAAAAAACCAGCATAACAAACCAGCAACAAAATCCTCCTCTCTTACTAAAGATTTTATTTAGACTACTTTGTAATAATTCCTTTCCTCTTTTTAATAGTCTTGAACTATCTCATCACAGCTTTAATTAGGATAACCTTTTATCTGTTTATGTTGTACAGTGACATTTGAAGATTGGCCTTCAGTGAGAGCTTTGGGTAATGTGTACACTGAGGCTTCTGAAACTTCTTCTGGACAAGCTGCCAGCAAACAATTACCCTTCTAAATGTCAATAAGCTAGACATCAATTGTCAGCTTGCATCATTTCTAAAAGCCTGCTCTCTCTGTAGATTACATCAAAAGTGGAATGCACGCTTTAAAAAATAGAACTTGATTTTAATCATGTATTAAGCATTTTTATCCCTTGGGACTTGGGTAAAGAGTGTTACACTTCAGAGACTTTAAGTTACTCTTGTACTGTTCCAAAAACAAAATGAAGATTTACAGAAAAATTTCTAGAATATTGAGCAGAGGCCCTAAAGTGTTGTTTTTAATGCAAAGTTACATCAAAAAAGGATGTTTACTGAGAGGAAAAATACAGAATGGCAATTTTAAAGAAGTATCAGTACTAACATTGGTTTGTGTTATTGGTGCATGGTTTGGAAAGTAATTGTGGCTGGTGTTGAGTGCATCTATTGACAAAACCATGTGTTTTACAGGTTAAAAATACTAGTGTTGAAGAAAACACACTATTTACTTTTCACTGTCATGTAGCCATTTGTTTTTTCCCATCTCATATTGGTGAGTTAACTTTTGTATCACAACAAGATAATCACTAAACTTTACCAGCAATGTCTTGAGCAATAAGCTAATTTCTCTTGGTGTCACACTGTTCCTCCCTTTTGGCACATCCAGATTTTTCTGGATTGGTAGGAGATGTACATGTCTTTCAGTAGGTTCCATGGCTGAGGCAGCTTCTAACATAATCTCCCTCTTCATTGCAGTGATACACTTGAAGAAGAAATTACAAAGTATTCTACATGATACACATATATACACACATATATATATAAATGAAAAATACCTTAGAATATGAAGAAAATAGTCCACCAAATGACTCTACCTTCCTTTATTCCTACCTTTCCTTGCTAAAGGACACATATTTTTAAATTATTGACCATCCAAAACAATTTACGATTATGGCCTCCAACAGGGCAAGCAAATTCCATTCCAAGCAAATTTCTAATATCCCTTTTAAGGTTCTCTTTTACTTTGGCCTTGATCACAAGTGTAAAGTTACAGGGAAACATGTTATGCTAGCTCTATCGAGTAATAAAATAAATGATGGGAGATGGAGAGACCTCTTCAGTGTTGACTCCACTTGCAGAGCTTGGATGTCGTTCAGTGGTTAATTAGAGATATGCTACTGAAGTAAAGTTACTAACTTGACTTATTACCAACTTTTTCTTCATCTTACAGAGCTTTACCAAGTGTAATGGATGTGAGATGTACTGACATAACTGTCTACACTACATATCATCAGAAATATTGTTAATATAATTGTTACCACTAGGAGCAATGAATGGATGAGCTGAAGATCTCCGTCTTAGTAAGCAAAAAAAAATACTTAATACAATACTTTTGTCTTACTGTTGGTTGCTTTTCTAATACAGACTTTTTCTCTCTGCCACATCAAATAAACTCTTAATCTCTTTTAACCTGAGTAAGCCAAAGAGAATATTACCATTGCTTGTCTGTGTCTTCCACTGGGTAGTGGTTTACCCCACCTGGCAACTTAGCTCCACACAGCTGCTTGCAGACTCTCCCCTGGTGGAATGGGGGAGAGAACTGAAAGGGTTGAGATAAAGTTTAATAAGTAAAGCAAAATCTGTGCCTATAACAAAGAAAAACAAGGTGTGCATTCACTGCTTCCTGTGGGATGGGAGATGTTCATCCATCCCCAGAAAAGCAAGGTTCCATCAGATTTAATGGTGTTTTGGGAAGAAAAACAACATTACTTTAAACATCCTCCCTTTCTTCTTCCCCAGATTTATATGCTGAGCATGATGCCATATAATCTAGGATATCCCTTTGGTCAGATGGGGTCAGCTGTGCCAGCTGTGTTACCTTCCAAATTCTTGTCCACCCCCAAACACGTTGCTGGTGGGGTGGGGTGAGAAGAAGAAAAAGTCTTGACTCTTCAAGCACTGTTCAGCAATAACAAAAGCATCCCTGAATTATCAATAGTTTCCTGCACAAATCCAAAACCATATCAGCTATTATGAAGAAAACTAATTATGGTAGCCAAAACCAGCACATGCTGTGTGAAGAAACTAATGTTACAATGACATGGCTGTTGCAATTGGACTTGCATTCTACAGAAATCATTCATCTCTAGTAATCTAAAACTTAGGAAGCAAGTCAAGGCAGTGATCGAGGCTTCACTATAGTCAGGGGACGGAAAGTGGGTAATTCCTCCCACCTCTTTTAGACATAAGCTCAGAGTGAAATGAAGCACACTCTGGAGATGCATCCAGTCATTCACTGCACTGGAAACATAGATGTGTAACTTAGACATGATGCTTAACTTCTAGATTTCTGAAGTTAGATAAATCCAATTCAAACAGCTTGCTCATTGCTGTTTAACAACCTGAATTAGCTCATGTGAAAGTAAATGAAACCTTACCATTGATGTCCATGGGACCATACCCATGTTCTAACAGCAATATAGTTATAATATTGTGTCGTTCCGATTGGGAACGGCTGGAAGGAACGACACAGACTCTCAGGGAGTCAGAACAAGAGGATCCTTTAGTTTATTGCTTGCAGGCTTGCTTTATAGACAGATACGTGGAAAGTACAGAAAGGAAACTCTTATTGGTTAGTAAACTGCTACATTACCATCATTGGTCAGTGGGGTACACCACCCCCCTGACTTTCTCCTGCAAGGAAAACAAGGAACACATAACAACACCTGCAAGGTTGTTTTGTGTTCCTGAGGATTGTTTTAATTCTTTCTCATATTTTTCCCAGTCTACTTTCTCAGGCCCAGCCTGAGAAGCTGTGCGGCCTGTAATCTGTACAGGCACTGTCAGAATTTAGCATCCATAATATTGCATTAATGTCTTCTGCTAACAGTTGTGATAATGATAGTGCTGATATGTGATCACTGAAATTCCTCAAGAGATAAAATCAGCTGACAATTATTTCTGAGGATGGACTTCCTGTTGACCCATAAATCTCTATTTATTTGCCCTTCTTCTGACACCATTTGAGCATCAGACAGCTCACTGTTCAGAAAGAAATGTATTTTCCATTTTAGATTTGTACAGGCTGGATTAGATCTCTTCCATTGGCAAGCATTATGAAACCAGCATACTTACCTACTGAGTATTGACTGGAAGTTCTACTTGTAACTGATTCATCTTTTCATGTGTTCCTAAGAACTTATTAAAAAAAAAAAAAAACAGGCCTAAGGCAGATCAAATAGAAAAGGATAGAAGGGATTCAGAGGGATCAAAGTGAGGAAAGGTTATTCCCAAAAGCCTTCTGAAATGGCAGGCTTCAAGTCTTCAGCACTGAACTGAAAGTACTCTACAGTTATTATCTATTTGCAAACAGAGCTTGGAGCACGCCAACAGGGAAATGGTCTCTCTCTGTAGGGATCTTTCTACATCCCAAACAAAACCTTGTTTCTTAAATTACACTTGTCTTATGAATTAGGAATTTTCAGCTCTCCTTCTGCATTCCTTTTGCATTTGTATAACTTACTCTAAGTGTTGCTATGGTGTGCAATGGGCTGGCACAGCATTGATTGGAGCGATATTGCTCTAGCAGCTGAGCTTACTCAAAATGTTCCAACACTCAAGGTATTTCTGAGCATGTATAAAGCTTCATTTAGACTTGACATATTGTTTCTGATATCTCCTTGTAAGTTGTACATTCACTGTCTCTCATTATGAATTATAGGCTCAGGATGACACAATCTTTTGAAACAGCTTGGTTCAAAAACATTTACTTTTTGTTGATCATCCCCTCCTAAAAATTCACATTTCTTTTAGCTTCTGGAGATATTCTTACTAATATGTTCTATGCCATTAAAGATTTTTGCAAGTCAGTAAGCATTGCTTTACACATACACTTAATAATATAATTTGTTCAGAACTCTTAACATTTCTTATTTTGGCTTATTTTGAATCTTCTGCTGTTCTTACCCATTCCTCATGCCACTCAGACATCTTGTACTGCTGCACTTCATTTCCATTTTTTTTTCTCATTTGTATATTAAATTATGTTAAGGCTGTCAAAATGTTACTGCACTGCTACCTAACATCACCTTAAAGTCATGGCTTTGGTTGAAACTTGAGTTGAAACTGCCTCAAACTAGACATTCTCTCATTTAACTATTTTAAATTTAATGAATGCCCAATCACGTATATCTCCTAGTGATAAGTTTAGCTACAATTATGTCACTTTCAGAGACACCATTTGAGCCTCTGTTCCCCAAAGCCCAAGAGAATTTGCTGTGCAAAGGAGGACCATCTTCTCTTTTACCTTTTCAGCCTGAACTATTTTGTATAGAAAACTACTTATTACACCAGGGGCAGGACAGAAGATAGGGGTAAAAGAGAAAATGAGAGGCTGTATCTTATTAGTTAAGACATCATTTAGAGAAAATATTGGTGCTGGGTTGCAATAAACAAACATAAGAGGAAAACCCAGTTATCTGTTATCTAGTTTAGTGTCCTAAATATTTGGCTTACTGGACTTACCCAGGGTGTGATTTCAGGTCCATGATCTGAATCATACAGATCTGAACACGTTTGCCTAACCTTTGAAAAGATTTCCTTGTGTGGACCACTTCACTAGATTAAGGCTCAGCAGACATTTGGATCTACATTTTGTGTTACTTTGGTTCTATTACCACTGCAGTGCTGACAAATATTTTTCAACTTTGGCCATAACCCTTAGGGAATTTTTATATTAAGGACAGTAAACTATGAATCTGCACCCAATAGCTATGTCTGTCCTGAGCATGTTTATTTTTCCCTTTCTCCTTTTTATTTCATTGAATAAGGCTTAGCACTTGAAAAGTGTGCATTAGTTATGATATTTTAGGATCAAAGGCCTTAGTAATCCCCAATGAAACAAAATATTAATTGAAGGAGCCCTCTTGCAAAACAATAGTAACATACCTTCCAAATCTGCAGAGAGGGTGGCTACCTTTGGTATTCAAAGATTTCGTAGGAATGTTGACTTTTCCCTCTCTTTTCACATTCATGATAAAAGAGTCCATAAAGCTTCAGCTTTGATTAGCCTCTCTCTTTTTAGGCAGTACCATATGCATTGGCAAAATCTCTGCCTGGATTTGTAATATTTTTGAAGCTGAAAAATTCACTGACTCATGAATGTTGGGGACTGCTCATAGCACACTAATAAAAGATTCCCCAGCTGCCAGAAACATCAAATTTTGACAAGATGCAAGGCAAATGTGAGACATCTCCATATCTCCTACCCTGAAAAAGGCATTTTTGTCTGGACATTTTGTCACTATTTTAGCATGAGTTGTGGTTTACAGCTACTACTGAACACAGCTGGTGGGATCCAGTCTGCAGCTGTTTGAGATGCTGCAGGCTTTCCGAGATACCTACGTGGGGCTGGCAGAAATTGCACTGGAGCAGGTGCAGCAGACCACTGCCCTTCAGAAGACATAAAAAGCAGACAGGAGAGATACCTGTGGCATCTCAAATGACAATACACACTTTTACCTGGACAACTGAATCATACCCAGTAATCCAAGGCAGGAATACTGCAGGAATTCAAAGTGTAAAATTCAAAGTGTAACTTCAAAGTGTACTGACTCACTTTTTTCAGTCCTGTTTTAAGGGTATGTTCTGATTTAATAGACTCATTTCAATGTGTTTTAAATGATGTATGAAGTGATAAATCCAAATCACTAGAGGCATGAATATTTTTTCAATCATTATGCTGTTCTATGCAGTTAGTTTCCCTACTTGTTGCAACCAACCACCAAGCCCCCCTCCCTGTAATTTCCAAAAGAAATATTTTAAAGTATTTATGAGATATTTATCTGTAGTTATTCCACTCTTCATCTTTGCAGGGCCTTGACTGCCTTGATCTGGAAATCCTCTATTTCCTGTAGCCAGAATAAAATGTATAAGCATATTTGCCTACACAACATCCTGTACTTCGGATTTTGGTTAAAGATACAATTAAGTGCAACTTACATAAAGAGATAGGAGTAGAAATACTCACAGTTCTGAAATTAAAATATTTGAAGGGTTTTTTTCAATTTTTTAGTTAATGCTAACAGTACAAAATGTTAACATCAGCAAATGGTTGGGTAGCTCTGGCAACTACCCCAGACAAGGTGTAAGTGGAGTACAAAGATGGATTGAATATCTTTCCACAGTTTCTCCCAGAACTACATTCTTCTGTTCAAATAAATGACATAAACCAGTGCAGAAAGCTTCACATTAGTCAAATAGTATTTATTTTTTTTTACAGTTATTGCAAATATTTGCAGTGTTTAGAGGAAAGAATAACAGCACTGTTAATAACCACTGATCATCATTTAGGATCTGGAAAGACATTTAGATTGAAACCCTTACTTAAAAGAGATCAAGATATCACCTCCAGTTCTTTCCTGTTCACTTATGCACTCGGACCTCAAGAGGAGTCAATTAATGCTTCAAAGTTATGTTAGAAATTCAGGCTGGTACTATTTGAGTATATCTGGCCTGCTTCACATCCAAATATAATTTTGATCTTCTGTCTTTAGATAGTTATTGTCATATTTCTTTATCTGTTTTAGTTTGAAATGTGCATTAGTCATAGTACATCTTAAACAAAACAGGTCATCTGGCTTGATCATTAGTGCCTCTCATCTTCAATAAAAGCACTAAGAATACTAAAATCCTCATCAGACTAATTAGTAAGAATGCCCTTGAGCCAGCCACAAGTCTTAGTGAGGATTTGTCATGAGGTCACAAAGCTGCTATAAGTGATCTTTTTAGTTACTTCCTTTAAGTAATATCTGGACATTCAATGGAGATCACAGACATGGAAATCTCCGGTTTGGGAGTATCAGTATTTTTTCTCATATAGATAATTTCAGTGCACTAATTTCATTACAGTTTCTATTAATGAAAATTGCTCATATGCAGCTGACAATATAGAAATGTAACAAATACTGACCAAGGACGAAAAATAGCCAAATATAAAATACTTTACTTGACAAATTGAATGAGAAATCATTGAAGAGATCATAATCTCCTTCCAAAGATATGTATTGTGCCATATAGAGAAAAATAAATAAATGCACAGTGGTTAATTTATTTCTGGTTTGCTTTAAGGACTATATTGTGCTTTAATAACTTTTCTGAAGTTTGAGTCAATCCTTTCTTTTATTTACTTTAGTTTTCTGTCATTATCACTGACGTACGATTATTCAAATTTTAAAATTACACAATTTACCAATGAGTCAGAGTCATAATTCCATATAGCCTTTCAGGTCACTTCAAGGCTTGATTCAGCACTATTTAAGTCAGTATAAACATTTCAGGAAATGGTAATGAGCACAAATCTGCACTAAACAATTCTATATTTTGTTTTCACGTTTTGTTAAAATTTTATTTTTTTCCCCCAGTTACAAAGTTTTGCCCAGAACTGACGTAGTGGCATTTCTGAGAAGTAGCACAGGATTCATTCTTAAAAACTGCAATCTTATTGTACTGTTGATTAGCAACATTCTATAAATCTAAATCTGGTAAGGTTTGTTTTATTGTTCAATATTTAATGGTGTTACTAGGCTTCAGGATCAGCATTTAGGCAAGGCTTCTATCCTGGAACCTACACTCTTCAAATCCTGAAATCCTTGTTTTCACACATATCTTATTTGTAGCCGTGGAAATTATTATTTGTGCCCAACAAGGTGTATGACTTCCCAGTTGCACACTGTGGGATGGAATCAGGGAATAGTTTGGGCTGGAAGGGACTTTAAAGATATTCTAGCTCCAAACCCCTGCCATGGGCAGGAACACTTTCCACTAGACCAGGTTGCTCAGAGCCCCATCCAGCCTGGTCTTGAGCACTTCCAGGGGTGAGGCATTCACAATTTCTCTAGGCATCCTGTTCCTGTGCCTCATCACACTCACAGTAAAGAACTTCTTAATATCCAATTTAACACACCCACATTCAGTTTAAAGCCATTACCTCTTGTCCTGTCACTACAAACCCTCAGAAAAAGTCCCTCTCCAGCTCTCTTGAGGCCCTCTATAGGCACTGGAAAGTGCTCTGAGAGCTCCACAGATTGTGTTCTCCAGGGTAAACAATTGTTTTTACTGCAAATGAACCATCTAACTGTATTTGCCTTACGGTACTCAGAAGGCTGAAACCTTCTTCTTCATTTCTCTCTGTCAGGGCCCAGTCCACCTGGAATTTCAGGGCTGAAATTTCAATTCCTGAAATCTAGATTGGTAGAGTTTTATTAGAAGTTTTGTCCCCGAAACAAACTCTTATATTCTCCTAATGAAGTGCATATTTTCCACTTGTTACTTGGCTGTTTCCAGTATGAGCAGAATTACTCCATCCTTTGACTTGATGGGAAGCAGATCCTTTAAGATGCTGCTCTACTCTCAAAAGCAAGGCTGCAAGTAACAGCATTGTGGGTTTTATTATCTTTCAGGGATTTCCATTGCAAACAGAGAGGACCTGTAAGGAACAAGATGTTTCATCTAATGCCTCCTTTCAGAAGGGAAACACAAACCAAACAGTGACATACATCCAACAGTTAAAAGTGTTGATAAATTCCCCTGTGTTTGCAATAGATAAAAAAAAAAATAACTTGGTGATTCACCAAAGGAAAAAAAAATAAATAATTTTCTTAAGAAGGTGTCAGCTCTGAAGCATTTATCCCAGGCAGAATGTAATGTGGCCATTACCACAACCCAACAAGGTACAGACAACATAAAAACAATTACAATTTAATAGGTTGCATTTTCAAACGAAATTAACTATTCAAACCAAATAGACTTGAACATATGACCTTTTTAGAAATGTGGTTTTAAACAAGGAAAATTAGAGGTAATAGTTTCAGGACAGCTCCCCATAATTTTTCTTGTTATTGTTTAAGAATCTACAACCCTCTGAACAGCTCCCTATAGAAATAAGTTTTGTGGTTGATTATCTTTCATTTTTTACTTGTAATGATATTTTGAGTCCACTGGAGAAGAGATGACAATTTTTCTACCTGGTCAACTGGTTCAAAGCTAAGGTATAACAGTAATATTTTTTTTCAGGACCTAAATTTTACTGTTCCTTTCCAGAACTGTTTACTGATATTTCCAGTCTGTTACTCTGACAGTAATGTTTCAATTATATAAATATGTTTGTATGTGTCCAGATATGCTTATGGGGTGACTTTTCTCTTTCTAAAATTGTTGTTTGGTGGTTTTTTTTTCTATTTTCATCCTCAATCACTAGTACATGATCCTTCGTAGAGAATTAATGTCTTTGTAGAGAATGAATTAATTAAATAAATGTTAACAAATTTTTAACATTTTTGCCTCAATGTTTTTGTTTTATTATTTGTCATGCCAAATATCCTGGCCTAGCAGGCAAATTAGGCAAGCCATCCTTTCTAACTAGTCATTTAATCCCAAATAAGACCCCCAGTTTTACATGAGAATTACATATTAGTGTTATGTATTTTCCTTTTTTTTTCTCAATTGATGCTAGTTTTCTAATCACAAATATTTGCAGCATATTCAGCATGCCATTAATCTCTTAAGAACAGTATTTTTTATATTTCCACAAAGCAATGTAAATAAAATGTTATTTATGGTAAAAAAAAATCCACAATCACTGAATTATCTGAGAACCTTTGTAACCTGTTCATTGCACAGAAGGAATCCAGTGCTTAGGATAAATTGAGGGGGTTGCTGATAACATTCAGGATGTGTGCATGGGAAGTTACAAACCCAACTCTCCAGTCCACTGCCTAATAGATTTCTAATACCATATAAATACTTTAATAATCAGGTGACTGTGTAAACTGAGCAAACAATATGCATCAGCCATCTTCCTCATTTGATGGAGAAGATACTGCCAGTCTCATTCTTATGTCAGTCACGGATTCATTCTCTCCACAGCTGTAGTTTGTGTCTTCTGCATTTGAATTCTGATGGTGTTTTGCTTTAGTCAACATTTTAATATATTATTTTTATTGCTTCAAGAGAAATCAGAAATGAGGATTTTCCTTTGGATTTTTAGACAAGGATTTTTTTTTTTTTTATTTTGTTTGGTTTTAGAGACCAGAATTTAAATCAATGTACATTTTATTGATAAGCACTTGAAAGAAGTCATATGGGCAAATCAAGGGTAATAATCAGCATTGTTCCCACCTAATCTGAACTGTGTTGATTTTCTAAGGAACTAATGTGTTAATTGCTATGTTTCTTGCCTCACATATGTTATACTAGTGAACTAGAACCCAGCCAAAAATACCCAGATCCATTGGATTTACTGAGTTTCCCAAACTGAGCAGACCTTGCTCCTACAAGGCTTCCTGATTTTTGTCACCCTTATGAGGAGTGCAGTCAGTCAGTACCACATGAGCTAAATAGGACCTGAGAATAACCAGTGCTTGGTTTGATAATTCAGCTATTCAATCTCCTCTTGTCTCCAATGTCTTTTTTTTTTTTGGAAGGGTGAAGATATGAAGGCAAAGAATAAAAAAATTAACAAGTGCTGAGGCACATTTTCACAAATACTCCAGTCTTTTAAAACAGAAACTATATGGGAAGAAATCTTAATCTTCTTGCTTCATGATAGGAAAGAAGAAGCTTATGAGGGGATACAAACTTCTATTCCTCTCCACCAAGTGAAGAGACAAAGTTTTCATTTGCTCTTTCTCTGTTAAGCAATGGTTCTGCATACTTTCACTCCTTTGGACTTTAGTGCCTACAATTTTTCTGATAATTTGATGTAAAATGAAAAAGTTTTGTCTTGTTTCCTCCAGACTAGTAGAGAGAAATGGTCAAGAAATTAAGTAGGTTTTAACTCTCATTTTCATTAAAAAAAATCTGGCATCAGGTTCTGTATTTTGTCCATTAAAATAGCTAAACAGATAGTCATTAAATGGTTTCTGCATAAAACAATTGTACTTGCAAAACTCTGTGTGAAAATGAACTTCGTCCTTTTACCCATCTTGAGCTTTGTTTTTGTTGCTTCATTAGGCTATTATTCCTTGTGACTAGCAGAATTTTCCAATTACTTATGGTATTGTCTTCGTTTAGTGGCTATTTGAACACTCAATCATATTACTTTCAGTGGGAGCTATACAGATCCTGATGCATTCTTTAGGGTTTGGAACCATTATAGTAAAATCTTGATAAATGTTTTCTGTCAACAAAAATCCAATTTTAAAAAAAAGTATGTATTAATTGTGTACATAAATATGAACAGTAAGCTATGTCTAAAAACAAAATGTATATTATCTGATACTGAAAAATCCCCCTGAATTTCCATTTCCTTGTTTTTAAATATATGGAGACCAATTCTCCTCTTGCTGCCAGCTGATGCCATGAATCTGTACACAGACAAAAGAGAAACTGGGAAGGGCTGGGAATTTCATAATTCTCTGAATGCCAACTGTCCTGACATTTCCATCTGGTAGAACAATGTACATTTCTGAATACATGGATTTACACTCTTGTCTGGTAATGCCATCCTTAGATTATTTTTGTCAAATATTTGCCAAGATTTACACTTGGCAGAGTGTAATTGAACATTTGTATGCATAAAAAATAAACTACAACTATCACTTGCCCTTTTAACATTTGTAGTACATTATGTCATGATGTCTGCTATATTCACCAAATACATAAGCAATCTGTGACAGAGCACTGTAGATGAGATTGGTAAGGATTAGGGAAGGAAGTTGCCATTTTTATCTGTTCCAGACTTTGCATACCCTTCCTAAGTGTAGAATATATTGATTGAAAATTCTGACATTTCACTTTCTATTATAGCAGCTGTCCCCTGTTTCCTAAATGGCAGCCAATAAACATGACCGGTGGCCTCCAGATATTTACAGGCTTCAAATTTTCTAATGGCTCATTATACATTCCCCACATATTGTGCTTGCTATGGGATCTCTAAAAAGTAAGGTATGGCATTACATCAGCCACTTAGAAAATTCTGTCATGATTCCATGCCAGTAAGAATATTACTAAATCACCAGAAAGAATATCTCTGTTTATTCCCTGAGTTTCAGCACTCACCTCTTGAGGTGTTGCATGCCTTCATCCTGCTTGATTGGAAGATATGGAGCCCTCTAGGGTAAAGTTAATGACATGGTTGGACCAATGGAGAGTCTTGTAAAGTTAGGTCTGCATATTGAATTGATATTGTTCAATGGAAAGTGTCCTAAACCCACAAATGTTAATCCTATTATTCCATCAATATTGCACAGGATCTCTTTAGCTGAAGTCTAAAACTCTTTTACTAAACAGGTTTCTCAATTTGGTATCCTCCATTAAAAAGTTCTATTTAAAAATCTAGGAAATCTTTTCCTCATTTACCTAATGCAGATCTCCTTTTTCTGAATGTCTGCTGGTCACATCTCGCTTAACAATGGCAGAATCCAGAAGTATCATGAGCTACTGAATCATTCAGGATATTCAAAATGTAATTTACATGCTTTCCCCCACTGATTAAAAGAAAATTTTCTAAAGAAATAGTCAAGGTAAATACCTCTGGCATCACAAAACAACAAGTAATGGGTGCTCATGAAGCCCCAGTTGATAGCCCAGTGGCCGCTGCACCTGCAGCTGACAATGCAGTACTCTTGTCTCTGATCTTTAAACCATTTAGCACTTGCTTCTCTGGAGGGATTTCTGCAGAACTGAAGATGATTCAGTACTCCTTTTGATAAATGGTTCTTGAAAGCCCAAGACATGCTCTGTCTGGAAGAATTCACAGCCATCTGCCGGGAAGCTAATGTATTCATCTCGCACATACAAATGGCTTCGTGGATGATGTTTCACAGCTTTGCACTAATATGACTTTATTGGCACTGAAATCAACCTGCACCACTGCAAAAATGGAGT
This sequence comes from Parus major, assembly GCF_001522545.3. Lineage (NCBI taxonomy): Eukaryota > Metazoa > Chordata > Aves > Passeriformes > Paridae > Parus > Parus major. The sequence goes on along the minus strand of NC_031769.1, from coordinate 132,500,682 downwards.
TATAATTTGACCCATGGATTCTATTTAATGACACAAACCCCTCATTTACAACAGCAGGAAAATATGTGGGAAGAAGGATTTCCTCTAATATTTTCCTTCTAATTTCTCGTTTACTAAAATTTGCATTTGTCTCACATTGAAGAAGAAACCTAAAAACTAAGAAACCATGTTTCTCTCTTTTTTTGGCTTCTCTCCCCTTCTATCCTCCCCCCTCCCCCCCAATTTTATTCAAATCCTTTGGTTATTCCTAATTTCATACTTTATTTTGTAACTGAATATGAATGATTTTTAAATGGGTTAGGGAATCCCTCATATATTTTCATCACTGGCATCAGGATAAACGTTTCCAAGGTGTATGTATTATTTTTGATTGCATGTTGATGATGAATATATTTTCCATCAAGCTACAAGATTGTACCAGTGTCATCTGTGTCTGAGATTTGTCTTCCGTGCTCAAGAAAATGTATGGAAGAAGCTGAGGCTTGCACCTCTGAAGTGTCCCTGCAAGACATACTGCTGGGTGACTTTCACCCTGAGAAAAATCTCCTGTGATGCATTTCTTCCCCTACATTAACCATCTTGAATTCACAGGAAAGAGCCTATTGGTCTCAAGGGTGAAACTTCAGATTTGAAAGTGATGTGGAATCCAAATCTGTTGTTTCAAGCCTTCACTTAGAAATAGTCACATGAATTATAAAGTCAACCTTTTTAAAGCCAGTGATGCAGAAATCATGCACTCCTATTCTGATGCCTCATCCTATCAGATCCTTGGTTTACAGTCGTGGATTCCACTGAAGTCAGGGAACCCACCTTGGCTGTGGGATGACACAGGTGTAATTGGAAACAACTCTTCTAAGTGAGACAATGCATTTAACAATTGTAAACCAATTAATTTACAGCACAACCAGGGGCATATGTTTGGGCTTGTGAATCCATAAGTATCAATGGGATGAACTTTTTTTGCTTCAATGTAATTGATTTAGAGACAATGGGGAATTTGGCCCCTCTGGAAATCCAATAGACATTCCATAATCACTTTGCAGTTTAAGTAAATGCAGCTTAATATCTAATTGTTGTTGTTCACACATAGCTTTGCGGTTCTCATAAATCACAGTACCATTTTAATAATCAGTATTTCCAGACAATTTTGCAGTTAATTCCTAGTAAGCAGGACTTAAGAATTCATGAAATAGCCTTTAGCCACTCCCTAATTTCCTATGGTATTCAGGTGCTCAATAAGGAGCTAGGTCTTGTTTTCCATAGATGTCCTTCTAACAGCTTTACTCATATATCGATAAAATGTGTTTCTGAGCATAATATTCTCTTGGCATAATCATTTGTTCATTCAGAATTACCATCTGTGCCTTGCTGGAGACTTCATTCTTTTATGAAACTGGCAGTGATGACAAAGTTCATTTGAATTCCCAGGACATGCAACCATCAAACAGTTTGAAAATCTCTTTTCCAAGCCAGTTTTCCCCACTGACAGAACTTTTAACAACAATTAATGATTTTTTTGTTGTTGCTGTTGTTCCATGTTTCATGGAACACTGTCCACCATCCTTCCCCTCCTCCCACTATCATTTTCTCTACCAATTTCTTAGCTAATTCTTGATGGATGAGACTCCCTGTGAAGGCCATCAGCATTTGTTTTTTAATCAGCAGTACAGATTGCTCTTGACTTAAATGAAGCATATTTCCCACCCAGGGACTGAGCACACTGCCTTCAAGCAGATCATATTTAAAAATAATCCTACAAAAAGGTCCTATATCATATAAGGCATAAGAAAGAAAAAGGAAAAAAAACCACAAGCAAATACCTTTTGAATGCAAAGGTAAATATATTTTCCTTATCATATTTATGAGAGGGGAAAGATTCCTTTTTGCTTCTTTCTTACACTTTACAAGTACTGAATTCACTGCTAGCATCCTGTAGCTTTTGAACCTAGCGGCCAGAAGATCAAAAAAGCTCATCTTTTCTTGCTTTTGATTCTTTCCACTAGATATTTTCAAATTTTCTGGGTTTCAGTTACAGATTTTTTGTAGCAGGTGACATGGTAATTTATTTTTCTGCCTACTTTAAAGGTCTTTTTTACAAGGAAGATAAATGCATAGCCTTGGCTCTTGGTACTATGCAAGACTTCCAATCACAAACAGAATAATTAAAATCCCTGACACATCATGTGAAAATTTAATGGATTGAAGGTACCTAGTTCTTTCAGTTATGTCTGAATCACATCCTTTTTTTTTTTTTTCAGAGTTTTCAATAACTAATTTGTACAAGGTTATCATATACAATTCCCTGCACATTCTGTTGGCAACCTAGAAACCCGACTTGGAATGTGAATGTTGAGTTTTTGAAGTGCCCAAGTGATCCTTCTCAATGTGGAACCCTTTAGGCCAGCAGAAGTAGCCCAGAACCAGGACTCAGTCTCCCTCTAAAGGAGTCCATCTCTCTACAGTGATTACAATTCCTGATGTTTTGCTCAGAAAAACCTGTATTCCAGGTCAACACAGTGGAGTGGTGCACCGTGACGTAGGTAACACAACTTGTGGAGGGGTCTCTGGCCTGAAGAAAGAGGCAAAAAGATGGGACAAGTTCATCCTGTGAAGCTGAACCAGAAGTTCAGTTTCACTGTCTGTACTGTGTGCATGCCAGGGTGGTTTGCTGCTGTCATTCACTAGAAGTTTCTTTCCATCCTGCTTCCCTTTGGTTGTGTGACACATCTACAGAAAGCTGTATTGCTTGGTGATGCAGTTCAAGTTCCAGAAAACAACTGCATGAGCAGAGACGTGATCTGGACATTTCAGTTTTTTATATATAAAATAGTTTGCTAGAAATATCTAGAAGAAAACTGAATCACAAGCTCATGTGCAGTGTGCAATGTGTAATGTCAGGGAGAGATGAGCCACCCACTTCTTCCCTGGTGCCACAAAGCAGAGTCCTGTGCAGTGGACTTCTGTGTGCTGAAGGGATTATTAACCACTGCCTTGAGGAACAGTCTTCTCATTATCTGAAGTTAGATTTTTTTCCCAGAAAAATTAAGATGTTTCACTCAATTAATAATTAAATTATCAAAAATAAGGTAGTTATAAATTAAACTGCAGGCATTTCAGGATTACCAGAAAGGTAATGGAGCTCCTGCCTTACATTAGTTTACACGGAGGCTTTCTACAGCACTGTCACCCTCCTCAGGTCAGGAGGCAGCCAGCAGCAGCAGGGTGCTGTGAGGGCTGCCTGCTGCTCCAGGTGAGCCAGGAGGGAATGCAGAGAGGCAGCAGGGCTGGCAGGCACCCAGACCTCAGCCAGAAGGGGCCAGGGTGCTGAGCAGCACATCAGGGCTGGGTCTGGAGACAGAGGCCAGCCCAGGGATTGCCCAGGCAGTCTCAGGGCTCACGCAGCACGGAGGCCAAGGCAGAAATCCCCAGCAGTGGGGTCAGAACAAGAACAAGAAGCTTCTCCAAGCTCCTGCTGACAGCAAAAGTGCTGGCCTTGGACTCAGGACCCACACCTCCACCCTCCTCCCTGGGGTGACCATGCACTCAGGACACTGGCAAGGTCTGAGGTAAACAGAAGCTGCAAGTTTTAAGTAAAAACTTTCGTAATAACCAGCCAAAATAGCTGAAGTGTATTTAGAAAGAAATGTGTTAAGGTAGGCAGTAGTACAAGCTTTTTATTGATTCTTTCTCAGTCTCTAAATGCCAGTGATTAATTTACACCCTGAAGAGTGACTTTTACTGCAGTCATTAGTGGGAACACAGATGCTGAATTCTTGGCAAAGCCAGTGATATAACCTGTGCTGTTGGGCATTGCTATGAGGGAAAAAAGAAGTATGAGTATTTGTAAAATGCCTAATTAAATGACTTCCTTGATATCAGTAAACGGTTCCATAGTTTTTTGAACACTAACAGGGGCTTTTATTTTTTATCCCTAAAACCTCATCTCCCTCTATGCTGTACAGCTCAGATTAGTCATATCCTAGATATTAATTCTCTTCCAGCTATAGATTTAGGGGAATAATAAATATGCATTTTCAAGATCTACCAAGGAAAAGAGAAGGTTATTTTTCTGTATGCTAGATTTCTTGAATCAACAAAAACTGACACAAAAGCTGCCAGGCTTGATTAGGCCATTGGTTTATCTAATGCAGTGTCTTGTTCACAACTCATAGAACTCAAATAACAGAATGGTTCTGAATTTTAAACCTATGCATCATAGTGTTCTGCAAATTCACATTACAAGAATATTGAAAAATAAAAGCTATAAACTGCTATTTTTAAGAAAATAGCTTGGAAAATCTGGTCCATCTTAAGGTCTTGCATAGCTTTGACTCTTTACTGGGGTCCTTGCCAATTGACATCATAAGAGGCTGAAAAACACTTCAGAATTTTACTGCATTTTTCACCTGTAGTTTTGTGCTAAAGCCAGTGAAGTTTGAATGTTTCTGGATCCATGCCCACAATGGATTCAAAATTCAAAGATTTTGTAAGGCCTTCTGACTTGACTTTGCAAAATGCACTCCAGAAGCAGATCAAGACTTTTCAGTAATATAGACATAACTGTATTGTCATCTGAAGAAAACAGCTAGAGTCAAACACTTAATGTGAGGAGAGAAAGGGAAGCAGGCAGGGCCAATGTTCTGCTGTGCTGAATGGAATGCTTGACTTGAAGGCCCCGGGATGGTACTTCATGTTAAGAACATTTGTTCAGCAGATGCACTAACTTTGGAAATTAAAACTTCACCATCTACCCTGCACAGAGGAAAATTAAGCTCTAAGATCCAAAACTAGCAGAGGAATTTCAAAAATTGTTTGAAAGTGACCAGAAGTGGTTCTGGTCAAAAGGCTTCATGAGAAGCATTGTTTAAAAATACTGAGCTGGCAGTCCAAAGACAACTTCTCAAAAACATCTACAGAAAGGATCAGGTAGAACAATACATAACTTGTCTTGCAGCTTTCTTACAGATAAAATGAGGCTTTGAAGATTTAGTGTATCCAGTGTAATAGAATCTTCCTTGGCTCCTTAACTTTTGTTCTTTTTGTTGGGTTTTTTTTTGGTGGTAGTGGTAGTAGTAGTAGTAGCAGTGAAGAAGCTTTGCAGGTACTGAGCCCATGGTGCCTTTATTAATATAACTGGTCTCTTTAGGTTCATACCTGATGCTGCTATTAGGCTTATCTCCAGATCTGTGACATTATGGAGACTGAGATGAATTAGATCTTCCATCATAGACTGCTCCCCTTCAAAGTAAGTTGCATCAGACTCTGCAAAAGCCAGAATTACTTGTTTTGCTCAGGAAAATTTGAACAAACATTTGTCAACTAAATAGACTTTACCACAATAAATTCACAGTAGATGGAGCTGGTAGTATAGCCATCCCTTCTTTTAGTATAGGAATTATCTCAACCAAGATTGTCCGAAGAAGATACTCTTTTGATAAATAACATTTGATGATGTTCTTAAAAAAAAAAAAAGGAAAAAGAGAAAGTAGCAATAACATCTTTCTATCAGATTCCTTGTGGTATACAAGAACACACAGAGGTTACAAAACCTTCAGCCACATGGTGACTGTTACCTTTCCTATTGTTGACAGTGGGTTTGAATTCTGGATTTACAGCTGGTGATGACAGACCCAACATATTAGAAACTTGACTGGTATTTTATACCAACTTGATTGGTATTTTATACCACATAGCTATGATGAGGGAAATACCCACAGTGTCACCTTGACATGGCACTTGTGAAGTTTCATGAAAGCTGGAAAAAAGGCAGGAACTTGCTTTTCATGTAGTGACCTAGTAACTTTAGAGACCTTTTTTCTTTAGAAATATAGTGCAAACCAGAATGTTAAATACCTGATTAAGTTAATATGAAATTAAGACTTGTGCTTACAAAGGACACATAGTCCTGATTGTCATTACTGTGATCTGAGTACTATGGAGAGCCAAATACAAACAGGCAAAATAGTCACATTAGAGAAAGAATGTCAGCATAACCAACTGCTTGTTCGTTTCTACTTGCACCAATCTGCCAGCAATGCTGAGCCAATGCATTGTACCAGATTATTCACACACACTTCACAAGAGTCCTTTATTCCAAAGACCTTCATTCCATAAAATGTTCTTTCAATTTGGAAGCAGAAGGAATGCCTCACACTTCCTTATCCATACAACAAATTATATATATTCGTATACATACTGCACAGACAAATATAGATACATATAAACACAGGAACAGATGAAGAGCTTTGTTTTGGTTTCTTTTTCTTCATCACTTTGAGCATCAAGAAGGATGACATTGCCTAAATAACTTTTATTCACAGCAAGTGATATAATTGTGATGCCACAGTTATCAGATACTAGATGGATTGTGCATTGTTGGCACCTGTTTATTCTTACGTGTATTATTTTTGACAACTTGAAAGGAAAATTATGGTTGAATTTTTTAAGGAAACATGATTCAGACAAAACCAGTGGCTTAGGGAAAATGAACTTGAAGAAGTGTGGATTTACTTCTTTGTTGTAGAAATGGCTGTTTTCCTTTTCTTTGCCTTTTTTTTGTTTTTTGTTTTCTTTCTTTTCCTTTTCTGCGTAAAAATATTTTATATATTTATATATAGATATATAAATAAAATATATATAAAGATATATATATAAAAAATATAAATATACATAAATCTATTTTGTTTATATTTACTCACTGTGAATGGAAAAATACATCTACTCTGACTTTAAAGTTTCTTATCCCAGATGCTAAAATGCTATTAATAATTTTGCTCAGGAAAATTGCTGTGAGTTCATAAACAAATGCTGTGGCTTTACTTTTCATATGAATTGTCAATGGTGCTGCAGCAAAGATGGGGTAACTGGGTAAACTAATGTTGATTTTTGCATAAAAATTGTTTCTTGTGAGACGTTTTCCATACATTCTAACATGGTCAGTCATCTTCAGTAAAAAAGAATGGATTCTAAGTTTTAAGTCAAAACCTAGTGATAGCAGAGAAATTTTCCTTACAACTTAGCAGGAGTGGATTTTCAGTGTATATTGGGTGCACCAGGTCTGATCATAGCTCATTTCCCTATGTGAGGATAAAAAGTCTCAATATATTGTTATTCATGAAGCATGAAATTACTTATTTTTAAGACCCAAATTATAAACTTCTAAAATAAATTAAAAGAAAGTTTTCCTGGAAGATTAGTTGTTATGACTGAAAGTCTTTACCAGCAAAGTAACTGACACTCTACACTCAAAAAATCAAGCAAATATGAATGTTTATTTTTCTCTTTCTAACCTGATGAACATGGTATAATTTCAGCAAGATCTTAAATTAATGAATTCTAGTGGAGACATCTGACTGGGAAGCACTCCATGTGCATATTGATTAATATGCTCATGTGTATTTTCTGTATGTGTATATGCATTGCAAATCTGATTCCACATACTCAGAGACATATATTACAGCACTTCACAAAATAATATATTTAACATTGTGATTTTACAGGCTTGCTTATTATTTAACCATTCTGTAAGCAAGCCTTACAGGTTTGCTTATTATTTAACCTAGATTATAACTACTCCAAATTACTTAACTGCAAGCACAGGCTAACTGGAGGATTTCTTTACCAGGCTGAACATCATCTTGCACTGCCATTGCTTCTCAACCAGCCACATCTTGGTATCATTTCTCTGTCCTTAGCTACCTGGATTTTTAATTCTCAAAGCAATTCCTTTACTGTGAGGATGGATACAGTAATGTTTAAGAGGGTGAAAAATCCTCTTTTTATATATACAAGGAATAACCCCCCCCCACATTTCATTTTGACCTTTGCTTAATTCCCCACCTGTCTGGGGAAAGCAGGACAAGACATTTGGTGCAGGTGAATGACAGAGTCCAGGGAGGGCAGGGACATGGATGTGCTGTCTCTCTCCCTGCAGAGCTCCTCACTCCTCTCTCCACCTGAGTTTCTGAGACACATCTCAAAGACACAGAGTGCCCATTGACTACATGGAAATCAATACCATACAAGATGGAACTTGATTAGTTTCTAAATTAAGATGAATTAGAGCTTTCTGTCTGTTTTGAAGGGACAGTCCCAGCTGCCAAGGCATGGCTTGTGGTGAGCCTTGCTGGAGGAGCCTGCAGGGAGCATGGGGAGATCCTCAAGCTTCCATGGATAAAAAATTTAAGTTTTCCCACTCCATCATTGTAATTCATGCATAGAAGATGAGAAAATAAATAGTAAATTAGTAGCTGATAACTATCATTGAGATGCATTCATAAGCTCAGTTAGTTTAGAAGAAATTGAGCCTACCTTTTCCTGTAGGTGAGAATTTCTGCCTCTGACCCCATGTATGAGTTCAAGCTCATCCAGGAAGGGTCTTTGACTTTAATCATCCATAGGGTTTTACAATATAGTGATACTCCCTTCCATGGTTACAAGTGTGCTTGTCTAGGAAATTAATTTATGACTGGGTCTGTGGAATCCCAGCTTTTGTTTAATAAGCACTTAGGACACTTCACTCATGGCACCTTGGTATTACTATGCCAGAAGTAGTTAACATTTCCTATAAAGTATATCTTTGCTGCATTTTTTTCATTTATTAATGATAACTTGCTCAGAGAGAATACACATATTAACACTGCAATATTTAGACAGTGTAAATTTTTCTTTGCTTTCCTCTACAACTAAATTTTATTCTTATCAATATAGCCTTCAATGTTTTTTGCATGACACAGCATCTCTCTGAAGCTGCAGTTTAGAAAAAATAGTGTTTGAAATTTTTCTGGCATATGAAAACCCACTGTCTATGGAGAAATTGGAGGCATTTCAAGTGACTGATACAGAATAGCAGTGGCAGATTTGAAGTGGTGTGAGTAAACTAACTTTAAGTATGATTCTTAAACAAACTACAGGGAAAAAGAAGAAATCAAAGAAAATAATTTCTAGGAGTTAGACTTTCATGCATATTAACTTCTAAATCATAAAACCAGGAGGACTTTTTAGAATGGATTTTCCAAAAGGTCATTTTTTTTTTGCATTCAGTATAAACTGGCACTAAATTTCATTATGAGTCTTACAGTGCATTAGGGAGTGCATTGTTATTACCAGTACTCTGCATTATACTGCCAGTGCTAGAAACTGAGACAATCAAAGATCAAAATTATGAAGATTTCCCCAAATTCTGCATCCCAAGTGTTTGCCAGGTCAGTATAAGTAGCAGCAAAGGAGCTGCAGTATGCACTCAAACATTCTCATGTGACTGTAGAGGCAGTTCCCTAAATCTGCAGATGTGTAGCACAAGGGAACAAATTGTAAGAACACATTATAAGAATCTCTGACTGAGATGGTGTAGGTTTGCCATGACAATTCAAAACTTGTCTTTATGGCTATGCAAGCTTAATTATTTTTTACTTGATATAAGAGGGAGAATCTGACCCATAAAACTGCAGCGAGAACAAATGGGGAGAAAAAGTCACATGGGCAGTTCAGGCTACCACTGATTTCTTTGCAGTAGTCTACATACAGTGCAATAACTCTGAAATGTGGTGTCAGCTAAAGCTGCACAGTGTCTCTTGAGAGTAACTTTTGAGGGTATGTAGCATCGGGTTCTTATTTACTGTACTGAGTTTGTGTGGCAAGGTTTTAGGAGCTGGGGATTACAGGGTAGGCTTCTGAGAGAAGCTGCTAGAAGCTTCCTACATGTCCAACAGATCCAAGACAGATGTGCCACTGGCCAAGGCTAGGTCCATCATCAACTGTGGCAGTGTCTCTGGAGCAATATATTTAAAAAGGTGAAAAAAACACCTGTGCATCCATCTGCAACCAGAGAGGAGTGAGGCTATGTGAGAGAAACAGCTCTGCAGACACCAAGGTGAAGAAGTAGGGGGAAGAGGTGGTCCAGGTGCCAGAGCAGAGATTTCCTGTACCCTTTGGTGAAGACAGTGGTGAGGCAGGCTGTCCTCCTGTCCATGCAGCCCATGAGGATCCATGGTGGAGCATATGAATGCCCAATTGAGGTTTCACCCCATCAGAAGCTCAAACTGTAGCAGGCTTCTGGCAGGGTCTGTGGATCTTTAAAAAGAGGAGCCCACACAGGAGTAGGTTTGCTGGAAGGACTTGTGATGCTGTGAGGGACCCACTCTGCTGCAGTGTGTTCCTGAAGAACTGCACTCTGTGGAAGGGATCACACAGAACTGTAACCTGTGGGAAGCACTCACACTGGAGAAGTTTATGGAGGACTGTCTCCAGTGAGAGAGACCCCACTCTGGAGCAATGTGAGGAGTCCTCCCCTGAAGTGAAAGGTACCATCTCCCACCCCCATCCCCCTGCACCATCTGGGGAGGAGAAGGTAGTAGAGAAAATCAGGAGTAAAGTTAGACCCAGGAAGAAGGCAGGGAGGGAGGTAAAACGTTTTTAAGATTTGGGGTTTTCTTTCATTATCCTACTATGTTTTTTTTCCCCAAAAAAGTTTGGTTTGCTCATGATGGTAACTGCTGAAGGAACTCTCCTTATCCTTATCTCAACTCACAAGCCTTTTTTGACCTTTGTCTTCTTTCAAGCTGAGGAGTGGTAGGGTGGCTTTGGTGTACATCTGTCATCTCATCAGGGTCAACCCATCACATGAAGTAAATTCTACTAAGGTAACTACACTAATAGAAATATTGATTGTACACCAGCTGGTTTTATCCATTTTATATTTGAATTTATGTACACGGTATCCTCTTCACAGTTGTGCAAATATTTATATGTTTAGTAGTGCAAAAACCCTTAATAACTTCTCAAATAACATGAGTCTGTCTTTAAAACTGGAGATGAAATGATGAAATACATAAATCTGTGACTCATCATTGCTATCCACCATTATTTTCACCTCCACAGCTAGACCAATATATTTTGAAAGTTGTTTATTTTCAAGGACTTACATAAGTGAAATGCCCAGGGGTTTACAGCACACTTTATCCCTCCTGGGAGAATTTTTCTATGTTCTAGCACTGTAAACTTGTTATCTCCCTTCTGTCTTTTTCTTCTGACTATGCAGTGCATTAAGTGTATTTTTTTATATTTCTTCTAAATTTCTGTTATCTTAATTTATTGTCATGCCCATTTGATTTGGTTATTTACTTAATTCTCTCTCCTTCCTACTGGTGGTGAGAACAGAGTTTCATTTTGCTTTTGACAGACTACCTCTTCAGTGGCAGACTATCAATGCTGGAGAAATTGTTAGTTTTGGGTTTTTTAAATTATGCTGAAGAGACTGATGTGCAGAACAACTGTGAATGTACTTACTTCCATTCTGCTTCTAACTTAATAGTTATCAACTTTGCTACTGTGTAGGAGTTCAGCATCAGTTTTGCAAGACTACGTTTTCATTGCTTGCATTCCATTTTCTTTAAAATATCTTGGTCCCAGGTCTGTATTTAATGCTGTAGATCCTGGGTTCTCTCAATTTTCTAATCTTTTAATTTGCTCAGGACCTTATTTTGACAGCCTCATTTAAAATGAGCAGTCCTTTACTCCATTATTACTCACTCACATTGAAATAATGGTCATCTTATAGGTCATCTTTAGTGAAAAGATAGCAAAAATTCATTTTCCCATATCCAAAGAAAAGTCATAGTGGTTTTGATTAAATGATAATTTATTTTATAATTTTTATTTAAATTATTATTTACTTTATCAATTATTAAATTATAAAATACACTGGTTTTTATTAAATTATGCATTTCAAGTTACCTATTTTGCCTATATATTGTAGCCATTGAACTGTATCCATGCTCTGTACCCATTGAATATCTTTCAAACTGAAGTCCACTGATTTCCAAGTGCAATCACTAGTACCATTTTCCCTGAAAGAGGTTTTTTACAAGATGGTGATATCTGTTTTCTATTAAAAAAAATTATTTCTTTTCTCTTTTTGTCTGTTTTTTCTTCATACACATTTGTTTCTTGATTTCCCCCTTTTTTTAATTTAATTTATCCTTTACTGTATACAACTAGTTGTGCAAGCTAACTTGTGAGACAGAAACCCTGATTTATCTCACTGAATTTTAAAAATCTGAGGTTCCCAATTCAGGAATTTATGATAAATTAAGAAAAACCTTCAGTGATTCAGGCTTTCTCAAATTTCAGTAGTCCCTTGAACATGATTATTCCTCTGTACTTACTATAAAACTCCTGAAATAGGTACTTCAGTTACTGAGGTTGTAGGTGGGGTGAATCTAAATGCTATTTCAAGCTTTCATGCATCAGATGAATGACTGTGTTGCTGGAGAAGTTATGTCAGTTGATAATCGTGTTTCTAATCTGGGTTTGCTTGACTTTAACTTCCAGCATCTGCATCTTGTTGCTCCTGTTGTAAAACAGAATGGGATTCTTAAGTAAATTGTCCAGTCTCGAAATAAAATTTGTATCTGTCTTGAAAACCTCTTTATTTTCCTACTGTTGTTCTTGCAGTGCTGCCAGTTTAACAGAAAGCAGCCTTCCAACAGCGCCATGTGCTGCAGGAATGCACAAAGGTACCCTCCGTGTCTCTGCTGTTTTCCTCCATGTATCCAGCAGCTACATTGGGTCTCTCAGGCATTGGGGGATCCTTCTCAGCTCCTGAATCTTTTTCTCTCAAATTCCACATCTTCTCATGCAAGATAATGCCCAGTTGTTGCTCATGAATGCTTGATTTGTGCTTGGCTGTTCTCACCTGCGTGCTGTTGGCATGGATGCCCCTGGGCAATGGGGCTACAGAGCTCTGCAGAGCTGTCTCCCCTCTGTAGAATTACCTCAAATTATGACACTTTAAGGTTTCTCTTCTGTTCCATTTGTCTTTTAAGAAGACAAAATATTTGAATCCCAAACTATACCTTGATTCTGTTTGGGCAAATTATTTCTATAAGAAATGAGCCCTAAGAAGTAAGCCTAAATGGCAGTCAGTGCCTCACCTTCAGAAAGCCATTCTCCAGAAATTCTAGTTGAGTTTAGTAGCAATGGAAGAACTTATACAAAGAACAGTGTACACTATGTGAGATAAACATTATGTAATTATAGTGAACCTGATATCAGAATCCCTTCCTATGCACAATATTGTATTCCAGGACAAACCAATGCACATACATTTCTGATTTCAGTATTCTGAAATATGCTCTATATTCCTGTTTACAAAACCAGAAAATCTGTCTAATGTTCAAGTCATTTTTTTTCTTTATAAATTATGCTGATCCAAATGTTACTTTCTAGCTACAGGGCTCTGATGCAGCTGGTGCTGTCTCACTTACACCAGTAAGTCTTTTTCCTGTACATTTCTGTCATCTGAAAACCATATGTACTTTTTAAACAATATATTTATATCCTTTAAGTGATTCATTGAACCAGCATACTTTTGTTTCTTGTTTTTCTGCTAAATTCAAATTAACTTTTGCTGCAGTGCAGAAATGAAAAGCAAGTGCATCATGTAATCCATTGTTTATCCATAGAATTGATACATCTAATAGAGATGTAAGCTCTGTACTGCATGTGAACTTTCTGCCTACCTTGTTCACTATTACAGAATATTAGAATTGAAGACATCTGTTTCCAATAGGCTAACAGTTTTCTTGGGATTCATACAACATTTTCATTTCTGCAGGTGGACCTCAATGATATTATAGTTTACTGCAGTGAGCAAACTTTTAGTTTTCCCTAGAGGTGAAGCATGGTAGATATAAAAAGGCACCCACCCAGTAACCTCCAAAAAATATTATCTCTATTACAGAGTGCATGGGTAAATATGCAGTATTTGTGTTAATAATTTTCAGCAGTGAAAGTTCCCTGAAGCTGTTATCTCACATCAGCACCAGATGAACACAGAACAAATGTGGGTACTCACCGAAGCCTGGCTGCTCCCTTTTGCAGCTGACAGCTCACATTCAGGAACAAGACAAGCTTTGGTGAAGCTCAGTTTGCTAACTTTGAACTGGTGTTTCAGAAAAAAAAGTATTTTTCAGCTGAAAGTGAATTCATAGGCTAAAGACATGTGACAGAAGGAAATAAAAAGACAGAGGTCCTTATTGAGCTAGTATTAGTAAGCCAGAAACTGAGGAAAGAGCAGAGTGAAGGAACGGTATAAAATCATGAAGGGAAAAAAAAAAAACAGAGTAGGAGGTTTAGCTCAGGTTTTCAAGATAATCAATTTTCAGTGAGTGACAGAAGCCAACACTTCCCTGCTGACCTCTCTGCCATCAGTCACCAACAGTTATTCCTCAAATGCCTTTAGGTTTTGAAGAAATTCATGCTTAGCCTTATATCATTTTAGTCTTGCCTTTCCACTGCGTAAATAACTGCTATACAATCATAAATAGCTCATGAACTTGCTTTCAGAAGGTCTGCATGTAGTAGAAGACACCCAAACCAAATTGTTCAGGTATTATGCCTGTCTTAAAGGTAGGAAACTACCTATGTCTTAGCCCTATCTCTGTTATGTTGCATAACATACACACAGTCACTAGTCTTTATAGATTATTTCTCATTAGTAATTCAGCAATGTGAATTCTTTTACACTGGTAGAAATAAGATGAGGTGATGAAAAACAGTGACCCAGATGTCATTTAGATGCATATATTCCAACAGATTAATTTCCTACCTTTTTCCTCTAAGGCCCTTGAATGGGTTTCAATAGTAGTGTGCTCTGGGAAGATTTAAAAAACAAAACAGCTTATGTTAGAGAAAAAAGAATTATTTGAGCATAGCTTTCCCAGTGGGATACTTTTTTAGTTTTATTGATAAATTTCAAAAGATTGTTATTGTCATCTCTACTGCTAGCAAATGTAGAATTTGTGTCTGTGTATCTGTGTGTGCATGTAGAAAGGTAAAGGTAACTGTGCTAGAAGGCTGTACACTGCTTCAGTCATTTGTCACCCACATAATATATTCCTGTGCACACTGAAGCATATTACAATTTCCAATGGGAAAAGGGAGTCTTTCAAATGAACACTAACAGCCAAATGCTAGGATTATCACTTGTCTTCTCTTTGTAATTGTAATGTAATTGACATCCTACATTATATTTCCATTTCAAAGAAACAAGGAGCCCTATTCAGCAGCTGTGCAATCACTCTCCAATTACCACTCCCATTTAGTCTACACGGATACTGCTGGTGGCCCAGGTTTTAGATTTCACTTCTGTATTAGAATAAACCAGATTCATTTTAAAGGTCAGTAATTATGCAAGTGAAAGGCATTTTAAATCGCATAAAAATTTTCACATTCATTCCTGAAATTATGATAGCCGGTGCAGTGCAAACTGTTTTATCGACATAGGAATCTAATAATAGAGCTACTGTCATGATTAATTTTGGTTTAGATCTAAGCCATTGCTTAAAGCAGTTTAATGCACGCAGTATCACTTACCAGTCTTCTTAATGTAGTTGTGGTCAACATATCTGTGAAAAAAAATATTCAGCAGCATTACTTCTTTATCCAAAGTAGTAGGCCAAACTCTTCCACTTGTATTGTATCTACTTCTTGAGATAATAAACAGCTTTCCCTCTGGAAATGGACAAATTAATTGCTTGCTCTTCAGGCAGTTTCCCTCCTAAAAATGTGTGTCCTGGAGGACATCATCATAGGAATAGGAAGTCAAGTTCCTGAGTGAATTATAATTGTGGAAATTTTAGTTCTGTATTAGAATACAATCTGAAGAGGGTGATTTTCATTGTTTTGGAGAATGAATAGTACTTAAAAGAAATTATGACCCCAGCAAAAGACTGTGAAGACCCCCACACAGCACATGTAGCCCAGCTCTCAAGCACATAATGTTTCCATTAATATTGTATGGTCTAAAATAAAGAAGACTAATATAAATACAAAATTCAGAATTATTGAGGGACAAAGTTTAGACTAAGAGGATATGATATACTTAATAAAAGCCACTGCATGTCTGATTTTTTCTGAATTAATCCAAAATATTTATCACTACCTCAGAGTTAAGACACAAGGGGAAAAATATCCCTCTTTTACAATTGTGAATGAAGAAAAAGAAAGGTATTTTTTCATTCAAGTATTATAGAAATGTTCTAAGAAAATGCTTATTTATGTCCATCATGTTAAACTCTTGCAATGGTTTTCTATAGTAACATAAGAGAAAATTTATTTATTATCTTTTATGGGATCAGTTTTGTATTTGTTTATTGGTGCAATTAGATTTCTTTTGTCTCCTTCATTTGTGAAGATATTTTCACAAGGCCCCATTTTCATTTTTCCTGCAGTTCTAACAGAAATCCCTCTCTGGGAACTCAGGGTAGATAATCAAATGCAGTTTCAAAAACTGGCATAAATCAAGGTGAAAATGTGTGGATCGGAAGGAAGAAGCAAATGCTTCTTGAAATGAAATATCTCAGTAACAGAGAGGTAAGGGTTTAGATTTACTCCAAAATATTAGTATTTCATATGGCATATAAATTGTATATTCCATATGCCAATTTAGGAGTACAGGGAATTCTCTGAGAAATATTATGTCTGATATCAGCATCCAAGCTGCTTTTGGATTTATTTTGTTTGGATAGTGAAAAAGTGTCTGTCCAGGTGTTTTGAAAATACTTCAAGCCTTAAGTCTTATTTTTGAACCGCTGGACAAGTAGCCTGTAATTTTGACCTATTTTCTATCATGTTTGCTAGTTGTACACTCAACATGGTTGCCTTGCTGAAGGATCACAGATTCCAGTTCATGAGTTAGATGTCACAAGGACTCTACTGTGGAGTGTATGGAATGAGCTTTCTGAGCATGGAAACTCATTTTAGGCTCTTATTTGTGCCTTAAGCCCACCAATAAAATATTTGTCTATTCACCCAACCTTTTCCTTTACAGGTCCAGGATTATAGAGTTATGAAATAATTTATTTATTTTACTTCCAAGTGAGGAAATCCAATCAGAATAATTTCTGACAAATAAGTTAGACTTCTTTAAATGTGTCAGTCCTATATACAAGCTTTTTGTGTTTGTTGATATGGAGCTTCTCAGTGTTGTGGTTTAACTCCAGCTGTTTACTAAGCCCCACACATTTACTTGCTCAATTTCCCTCCTCTCCCTGGTGGAGAATCAGAGGAGCAAAAGTGAGAAAACCCATGGGTTGAGATAAGGACAATTTTACAGGTGAAGTGAAACAGTGGAATTCATTCCCCATGCCCCGTGGGCAGGCAGGTGTGCAGCCATCCTCAGGAAAGCAGGGCTGCTCCCTAAGGGTGCCTTGGGAAAACAAATGGCAGCTGTGAGAGCATCCCCCAGCCTCCCTCCTTCTTCCCCAGCTTTATATGCTGAGCATGACACCACGGGGTGGGAAATCCCTTCGGTCAGTTGGGGTCAGCGGTCCCAAATGTGTTCCCTCACTGGTGGGGAGGGGTGAGAAGGAGGAAAGGACCAGCAAAAATGAAAACATCCCTGAATTATCAACACTGTTTCCAATGCAAATTCAAAACATAACCCCACACCAGCTACTGTGGAGAAAATTAACCCAGACAAAACCAGCACGTGTAGTTTCTCTACTTTTTTCTCTTAGTCTAGCTAAAATAATTTAAATTACATAAATACTGCATTTCCCATAAAATATACTGGATACATGATGAGAATATACATAAAAAACAACTATGTCTTGATTTGTAAAAAGCATTAAAATCTCTCAGGCTGTTTTATCTGCATTTATTCTTTGAGTGTGTTTCTGGACAGACATACATGCCAGAGGAATAGTGATGAAAAGACTGCCATCAAATGCAGTCATGCTAAAAAAATTTTAAAAAACCCACTTGCTTAATTTAATCCTGTAATGACCTTGATTTTATTAATTCTGGACTGGATGTAATTGCTTCTGGAAAGTCACAGTACTATTTCCTTCTTTGTACTGGAAAATCATGTTCCTGGAGGAGTCAACTGTGAAGCTTTTGTGACTTTGTTAAGTCACATTATCCTAAACTGGGTTAAAATATTTGGTTTTCTAACACATGTCCCTCAAAAAGAGAAAATAAAAAAGGAGAGAAAGAGATTACAAGGAAAAAAAGAAAGAAAATGCATGTAAACTACCCATCTATATTGCTGAATTGAACCTAATCTTTGAATTTATAACCAGGAAACAAATATATAAACTTCTTTGCTTGTTTAGTCTCTGAATTCAGCACTTTTCACAGAGAAGGACAGGGTGATCACTAAGATGCTGATACCATCACCCACAGTCAGAAAAGGCCAACTATTTCTTACTGTCATTAAATCTTCCCTCTAGCAAATGAGGATCACCAGCTAATCCACACACCTTGCTGAAAGGATTCTAGGAAGGTTTGAATTAGCATCTCAATTTCTCAATCTCTGTACCTAGGTCACAAAACCAAACTTCCTGAATTAGTGGTTCCTCATGTTCATGTTCTCATTACCTATCCATAACCTGTGTTCAGAGATTAGATCAAAACAAAGTATGATTATTTTTTTCAAATTTTGATAGTTATAATGACAAACTAACTTGAAAGATATTATCAAGAAAATATCGATAGGTAAAGGGAATAAAAATATTCACCCTGTGGCCAAAACTGTTTTGTCATAGTGAATGGTATTTTTTGCCTTGTGTAACATCAAATAAATATTGATGAGCAAGTAATTTTTTAAATTCTTAAGTGTGGTGAAGTGTTTCCATCATTTTGTATTAAAAATGTGTATATATTGTGCAAGCTTATTTTTTTTATCTTCTATGTAATTAGTTCTTTTCAAAATTTATGACTGGTAAAAGTAAGATCTACATATTATGATTTTCATGTAGAGAAGTACAATTTGAGAATCAAGATATAATATTGTCTTCTATTGTCTTCTTGTACTTGTTAATAGATTTTTCTCTTATAATATCACTTTTTTTTTAGCTTGAAATATCTGATAAATTTTAATTAAAATTTTATTTTGATCTTATTCAACTCTGAATAACAAATTATCCTAGTGACAAATTTAATGAGCATAATTTTGGAAATTTTCCTATGCAATATACTTTTCTTTCTTATAATGAGTTTTACATCCTCTGCCTGGAAAGGATCTTCAATTGTGTGATCTTTTACTCCAATGACATCTAAAACTAAATAAAACCAGGAACATCTTAGGCTTTTTGGAAGATGTCTTCAGGACTGAAAAGAATTAACACTAAAATATATCAAATTAAAATATGATCCATCTGAAGTAATGAGTGGTAGGTGTTCAGAGAATGGAACCAATTTGCTCATCTTAAAGTAAAATGACTGTCACCATGTGGTTTTTTTGACTGAATCATTCAAATTCTTTTATCACACATACTTTGGCTGATATAATAATATTCCATTCTCACAATGTTCCACATTAGTAATCCTCCCTTGTTTCACATAGTGGCATTTCTAAGATGAGCAAACTGCTCACTGAGAAAATATTCCTTTCCTTTTATCAGACCATTAGGAATAAAATCTTGGTCACCTGGATCCTACTTGTAGCTGTTTCAAAGAGTTTATGTAGCAATGCAACCAAAGAAATTATATGGTATAATTAGAATAAATAAAACAGGGACTTTTATTAAGAAATATTAGAGGTGGATTGAAAAATTTTCAAAAAATTAAAATATATTAAAAACTTGAAAAATTCCTCTTTTTTGCTGTTTTTAAATCCATGTAAATTTCTAGCTGATTGGACTGATGAATGAAACATCAAAATCCAGTTGGAATGGATGAGAGGGTGAGAATTTGGCTTATAATGCAATTTGTTTTATCATAGGTGGTCAGACATGGCAGTAAAATTCTGATTTCACAGCAGGTCCCTGGAAGACACTGATATTCCCATGGATCGTTGCAGGGGTGGATGACAAATCTTTAAAATAGGTAAGGAGGCATAACCCAAACTTTCTAAGAGTTGTGCTAGTTCCATTGGGAAGCTCTGCCATCTTGTGTTCATTTAGAAAATAAATCTGGTTTCCCCAGAGGACAGGACGTGTAGGGTTTTGTGAGTTCTTACCTTCTCTAAAATTTGTGCAGGCATAAACTCATTGGCCTGTGACTACAGTGCAAGGGTAAATTCTTAGGCTGGTTCTTCTTCATGAGTATGGGAGGTACATTTAGTGTCACACATGAATTTGTGACACTAGTTTATTAAACTCCAGATTGCCTAAACTGAGCAAGATTAATGCCTTTGTGATAGGTAACATTGCTAGCCACTTGAGCTCGTCTTCAGATTTACAGGAATATGGCACCAGTTAGAGAATTCACTTCTGTAGAGTCCCTCTCACAACTCAGGAGAAAAAGTCCTTCTTTACTTGTTGAAATGTTAGTTGTAAATTGAATCAGATTATGAAACAGACTTGTTTGTGCTAAAAAAAATTGAATTGAATCATGTCAGTCATTAACGGATTAGCTGAAAATGCTGTTAAGGTACAGATAGATATTGTGAGTGACTTCTTCTGGAGCCTGCAGAAAGAAAGCTTCAAAGTCCTGCTTCTGAAGAATCCCTCAGAAGTCCTTCTAGAGAGGGAAATTATGCCAAAGCATAGGATGTTATGTAACAAAAAACAAGGCACAATATTGAATTATTAGAGACACAAGGCAAAAGCATTGCTTTTCCAGTGGCGTATGAGATGTGTCTGTGAATCATGAGTTTGCTGACTTTGACATTTTGCTTACATTTAGCTTTCTCTTTTAGGAAATTTTGCTTTATATTAGAAGTTTGAGAGCTGGAAATTTGCATTAAGGCTTGAAGAGGAAACAGTAGGACCATTGGGAGATATTTATTTTTAGTGCAAATCATAATTGTTGTATCACTGTTCTATGTAATCCTGTGTTTATTGGTATGTCATTAGTTGGCTTTTTAATATGCTTGGGAAAATTGTTGTTTTTGTGACAGTTCCTGAAAGTTTTATAAAATTTTAGGTTGTCCAAGTTCATTGCTGATTACAGGGTTCAGGAAACAGACACTGCCCAAGTAAGCACAACCAAAGCAACAGCTTGACTGAGTAATCACAGCTACTGATTTTGTGGAAGGGACAAACTCAGTTTTCAGGCCTTCATTATCTGGATTATGTCTTAGCTGTACTCTTAGCAAATCTACTTTATGAACTTGAAAATCACTGATAGTCTTCAATGATTACCATGTCTAAGTACATATACTCCTTAGAGCCTTGCAAGAGGAATTCCAGAAATTACATTCATGCAAACAAATCACCTTCTGTAGATATTGGTTAGTTACTCCTTGTGAAGAGATGTTGTTCTTCTCTGTTCATGTGAATGCTTCTGTCCATGTTACTTTCCAGGGAGGGTGGTCTTTGCTGTGCCCAGAACACTGGATGTGGCAGATGTGGAAATGCAGGGTGCTGTGCTTTGGGCACAGGGAGTCCTGCCCTCTTTAAAATATATTCTTGCACATTGGAGAGATGGTGGTTACAGTTTAATGCTGATCAACAAATAAAATAATTCTGTGGCTGATTTTATTTTCAGAAGCACACAGATAGCAATGAGCACCTCTTTTTTTCTAAGGCTCAAGACAGACTACATAGTGAAAGCAAGCAAGAGAGTTAATTTTTTGAGGATAAGCACATGCTTCTGTTGAACTATATTGAATGGAAACCTGAAACTCAGTCTGTTGTCTAGGTTTTACATTTATTAGAGAAACAACCATTATTCAGGTTTTTCTGCTGATGTAAACTAAAACAAAAGTACAACAGGGAAATAATCATGAATGGGAAAAAAATAGATGCATAAAAAATTGACTGTAAAGGAATTTAGTTTTGGTAATAAATGAAGGTGAAACTACTTGGTGCTTGAACATCTGTCTATGGCTTCAATGTCTAAGTGGAATAACAATGTTTTGCAGCTTTTTTACAAACTGGAACATTAATTGATACAACCTGGCCTCTCAGTATCAAGGAAGCGCATAATAATTTTTTTCTGGTCTCATTTTGAAGCCTGAATTGAGGAAGTGTGACTCATCAGTTTAACAAGCAAGAGATGGCTAATGTGATATTTTTAATACCACTCTCTTATGCATTTTTGGCTGTAAAACTAGAGTGCTTTAACATCTCTAACCCTGGGAGCCATTTTGGCTTGAAGAGTAGATTAGGTCGTAGTCTCCAGTTTTTTCTGCCCTGATTAACTGCTCACACTGCTGCTTCCTAAAATGTCTGCATTGCAGGTATTACAGTTCACATTTATATTTAATTTTTCCTGGATATGATGGTTCTGCATCACCTCTGTCACTGTTCTCTTTGAGAGGATAAGTCTGGATTCACTGGGCGTTACTGGAGCTTTGCAGCTCTTTTTTTGATAAATGGCATTCTACTTTATGCTTTCAAGATGTTATATAATTTTGACATCAGTCAATATGTTTTCAGTGTTTAAGTCTTATCTAACATGTTACACAAAATTCTCATCTTCCAGATCCAGCAGACTGTCATAATGAAACTGAACTTCCTTTTCTTTTGAAAACAAATCTGGATTACTATCCTACCTGAACTAAGTTATTGACCTTACTTCTGAAATCCACTTGTGTTTCTATGCCAGATAGAGAAATCTAGTAATAATTTCAAATTAAAGGAAACTAATAATTAGATTATGGCACTCATACTCATTCTATACATAATTGCAAGCCAATATTTTGTAGAAGTGAAACAGAATAAAATAGATAAAATGGTGTTATCTGCATAATGACTGTAAGAGTTTGAAGTTTCATTTGTATATCACTGAAAAATTGTAAAATAAAGGATGGTCCAATATTGAATCACTGAAACTAAAAAAATGTTGTTAGATTGTGAACCTGACACTAAAACATTATACCAGAACACAAAGTACTCTCCTGCTTTCTTTACAGTGGCAGAAGAGAGCAGAAATATTTGCAGATTTTCAAATAGGTATGCAGACAAAAGTGCTGCTTTAGAGAAGCAAAGGGATGGTATAGGTTATTTATTGCAACAAATGTGCAGGGAAATATGCTGACACATGATCAGAATTTAAAGGCCAGTCTTCAGATGTTTTCTCCACACAGAAACTCTCATTGGAACATTTCTGGTCAGGCTAATTAAGCAGTTGAGTAGATAAGGTAACTCTTGAAAACTTGGTTACTGTTTTTAAAAAAGCATGGAGGTGAGCTTCTGAAAATATGGGTCACATAATGAGATTCTTCTGCTCCTTGAATCTGAGTGTAATTCAAAACCAATAAAGGTCACTGATCTCAGTAATCTCTGAGTCAAAAAAGTTCACTTTTAATTTCTAGCTGGGTTGACACTATTCTGAAACACATGACCATATGTTTAAAAAACAGAAATAAAGGCAGAAAAAGGGTCAGTACACTGATCCATTGGAAAGGTTTTAAGAGGAATGTGGTTCCCAGAGAAGTGGCCAAGAACAATTTTGCTCTTTTACTGGAAATAAACTTTTTTGGTTTTAGAGCATGGGTTCAGCAGGATAATGGAGTTTCATGAAAACACATAGGAGAGCAAACATATGGTTATGAGAAACAGGCTCTACTCATGCCCTTGTGGGAAGTGTGTTTCTTTATTCTTTTTTAGTTTTGAGCCTGTTTTGCCCTTCTCCTAACCCATATCTCACAGCAAGAAATAAGTAAGTACCATAGTGATTCTAGCTAGTGCTAAAACCACCACACTTTGTGATTGTTTTTTATTGCATTTCATTCATCATCTACAGCTCTCATGCAAAACCAATGACAAGCAGTTGCTTGTTTTTCTTGACTAGTGCTAAATCCATAATAATGCACAGGAGAAATTACTGGATATATTTTAATGACATCCCAAATTGAGTTGACCTAGGGCAAACATACAGTACCCTGCTCTAAGAAACAATTCAGAGCATTTCCAGACACCATCCCAAACATCTGTTACCTGGCACTCTGGGATGTTTTGTGATTTATAGGCTTTTAAGGTTGGAAAAGAGGCCTTCATCCTGACATTCTGTGCAGACTCTATAATTGCTGGAGCAAAATGAATGATTTCTACAGAGAGTACATCAAAGAAATGTAATTGGAATGACAGAATTTTTCAGGCATTTTTAAGGTTTTAGATTTTCAGTTAGATGGTACTAAGAAGTAAAGGTTTGACTAAAATTTTATATTTGCATTAATGCTATTGTAACATGTAACTCATTAACCTTTCTTCTTCTTTTATTTAAACTTCCATATGTAGATGACCTGACTTTTGCCATGAGGAAAAGAAAGGTTTTCCTAAGCTGAAACAACTTTTGTCTCTAAAGCAAACATGCTAAGATTCATTTCTAGTAAAATTTCCAACTTGTTCATCAAGTAAAAAGCTTCAGACTAAGTACATACCTCACCAAAGATACATTTCAGTTTTAAATTATTATATTTTTGGCTATTTCCCAGGGAAGTAGCCAAATTTATCTAATTTTCAACTGTAAATGTATTTTGGAGAATTTTTATCTTATTGTTTGCTAATGTGAAACCAAATTATATAAAACATACAAATTACTTCAGTGTACTGTTGACTGGAATATATGAGAAACCATTCTACTCGGAATAAATTTAATCAGAAGTATGTTACCAATCTACTCCTGTATCTATTATTTTAAGTGTTTCTAGAGCAGGGAATGTGATTTCTCATAGACATCAGAGATTGCTGTTTAATTATACATCCTGAAATTTAATTTCAAAGCTTGTAATCATTTAACTGTTTAAGACAGAATTTGTCACTGAAAGAAGCCAAGAGGAATTAGAGCATTATTTAACACTGAGTCATTTCAGTTTCAGCATGCTTAATAACTGGCTAATTTTATGCAAAATCTGTGCAGGCCCCTGGAACAAGCCACTTATGCTATTGAGTATTTTGGTCCACACAGAGTAGGTGAATTTCCCAATTTATGAATGGAAATGTTTTTTTCCTGAGGTGCACCATCTCTATCTTTCCTATTTTATTATTTATATATCAGCATGCTTTTTGTTAATGAGACAAGGATAGATCTTTATTGTCTGCCACTAGTTCCAGCCTACCAGAGTAACTTTTCAATACCCTTGGTCAGTGTGGTCTTGCTAATGCAAGCCAAAAGGTTTGACTTGAAACACGGGTTTCACAGTAAATGAAGTAAACTTCTTTTTTTTTATGCTCCCAGATACACTTCAAAAATCAATACTCAGTACAGTGCAGAAAGTTGTCTCTGTATGCTCAGGTCTTTTTCTCCAGCATAGTCAGAGAAGTATGAGCTAAAGCAGTATGGGCACTTAAAATATGTCAGTGCGTGGTATCAGCATAACCCAGTGGCAAGTAGCTGTTCTTTAAAGCTTTGT
This sequence comes from Parus major, assembly GCF_001522545.3. Taxonomy (NCBI): domain Eukaryota; kingdom Metazoa; phylum Chordata; class Aves; order Passeriformes; family Paridae; genus Parus; species Parus major. Next base: position 132,475,436 of record NC_031769.1, on the reverse strand, counting down.
CTTGTCTCCTAAGATGGCTTACTGTAGGCTGGAGCTCTTTTTGCAGAGATTTTCTAGGAAGCACAAGAGGTCATGATTTCACTATAGGAGCGCGTTCAAACTTTGCTCCCAACAAGACTTGGGTTAGCAGAAGGTTTCTCCATCGTGCATCTGAGGCTGACTGATGATGTGAATGCTGATATCACTGTTGCTGGTCTGGTCACTGCCATTACTGCTGTTGTTGACTGAGTTGGTGCATCCCATGGCAAGGGAGTGTGAGCCCAAAGCAGACACTGCTCTCTCCACAGAGCATTAGTCCTTCAGAAGGCACTGACTCCAGGGCGAGCACCCCACAGTGGGGCTTTCACACAAGCCCAGTCTGTGAGAAGGTAAGAACTGCCCTGCACCCCTGTCATGGTATTGAGCACCCTCAGTTATCCCACCCTTCTCTGCAGCTCCCTGGCAAGTGCTTGTGAGGCAGTCATTGCCCCACATGTCTGTCATGTCCACATGGCTGCATGGCCCTGCAAACCCCTCAGAGCTTGGGTACTAGAGGTTCTTGCACAGGGTTGTAAGAGGCAAAATCTGAATATCAGGGAGGTCCCAAAAGATGAGAGTCAAAGACATGGATTATGTATTCTTCCTCTGGCTCTGTTTCAGCGCCTCTTTGTGAGCCTTTCTTAAGCATACACCTGTAAGAATACAATGAATAGTCCCCAGTAGTTCAGAGACCCTTTCTCAGAGCATCTCAGAATTACCCAGGATGCTGGAGCAGCACAACATTACTGCAGCCTCTGTGTGCACCATAAAATCTATTTCACAAATGGCTTAAAAAAAAGGTAACTCAAACTTATCTGAAACTTTGTTCAAAGCTATCAGAAATTATCACTATAAGAAGTTGGAAATACACCATAAATTACAAAGCACCTCATTAAAGGAATCTGTGTGAAGCTCTCCTCCAAAATTAATTTATCAGGAAGTTTATGTATGCCTTGACTTTTGAATAATCCCATTTCTTTTAAACTTAGGCCGATCTTAAATGAGGAAATTAATGAAAAGTTTGCATTTAGATATTACCTCTTCCTTAGTATAATTCCTATCAGATATGAATTTCCTGCCAATTCAAACTTATTATTCAATTAAAATTGAATACAAAAGCAAACTTTGTTGGGCCTGCTTACTCTTGAGACGACTGAGAGGAGATATCATTAATGCACATAAATATCTCAAAAGTGAGAGGATGGTGTCAGACTAGCTTGGAGCCCAGCGACAGGACACAGAGCAACAGCTGCCAACTAAAACATGAGGAGTTTCACCTCTACATGAAGAAGGAATTTACATCAAGGGTGGCAGAGCACTGGAATAGGCTAGCCAGGGTGGTGGTGGAGTGTCCCTCTCTCCTGAGAGAGAGATTCCAAACCCACCTGGGTACATTCCTGTGTCACCTGCTCTAGGTGACCCCCTTGTCAGGGGGGGTTTGACTGGATGACTGATTGGTCCCTTCCAACCCTGACTATTCTATGATTCTGTGCTATACTACAATCCCTTATCTGAACTCGCTTGTCATACGTGAAAACATCTAATTATGAGATAAAGAGGCCCTTACCTTCCAGGGTTTTTTTCTCTTATGGCTAACTTCTTCATCTTCCTTTCCTAAATAAAAATTGTGGTATCTTTAATTAAATACTTTAAGAACATCCTCTAGATATCGAAACCAGAGAGATAAATGTACTCCTTAATGCAGATATTATGAAAAATTTATTGAACCCTTCATTTTCTTTTTTTACCTAACTGGAAGGCCAGAGCTTGAGGTAGGTATGTACTGTGCAGTATTTCCTACACTGACTGTGGAAAGAAAAACAAAATGAGAAAACATAAAATATTAAATCTTTTTGAGGTCAATTTCTATGCATCTGTTTTGTGAAAGAAAGGATGTATCTCTCCATTTAGACAGAGAACATAGTTGTCGAAGTAATCACATCCTGTAACATAAATAATGCTTTCAGTTTCAGAAGAAATAAACAGGAATAAATTTTCATACTATATGCTGAAGCTAAATTTTGCATACACACTAAGTCATTATGCTTTGACACAAATATTTAGGAAAAGAATAAAATGCACCTTTAAGTACTTGCCATTTTTGGTTTTTATGGGTTGATATTTGTTGCTTTATTTCTAAGTTTCCTTGGCAAGCTATTAGGTAGAAATCTCATTAGGAATAAACACCAAGAAGAAAGAGAAAAACAACACTATATTATTACTTGTCCAATTGATTTGTAAACCCCATTCTGTATCTCCTCTTGCTATTCTTATACACAAGGTCATGAATATTCTGTATTTTCAGTGTCAATGTAAAGTTCACTGAGTCATAGATCAATTAGATAAAATGGATTCCTGTTGGTGGAAACCAGTGTATCCCAATTTAGAAGTTTATTTGAGAGAATTTGAGATAACAATCTGTCATCTTTTACTTTGAAATACAATAGTTAGTAGAGAAAGCAAAACAAATTAAAGATGAGCTGCAAAGTTCTGACTGGTTCAGGAGATTGTTCAATTGCATTTGTATAATTACTTCCTTCTGGATGCACACACATATTTCTTACAGAATTAATTCTATTTGCTTCAGTCCCAATTTATATCACATTGGTTAATCAATTATTTTCAGACTTGCTTCATGCTAGAAACAGGTGGGGATTCCTTACTGAAGGCAGAAATCCTTTCTCTGTTTTAGAAACAGTTTGGTTTTATATTTTTGCAGCATCTATAATAGCTGAAAGAATATCGCATATAGTTTAGTTACTAAAATAACAAGAAAATCAGAAGGGTTTGTACTCTTTTGGAAACAGTCTGCTTTTATATTTGTGGTGTTTACAAGAATCATAGAATCACAGAATCATAGAATGTCTTTGGTTGGAAGGGACCCTAAAGGTTGTTTAGCTCCAACCCTCTTTCCATGGGCAGAGATGCTACCCTCTAGACCAGGTTGCTTAAAGTTCCATCCAGCCTGGCCTTGGACACTTTCAGTGATAGGGCATACACAACTCTGTTCCACCAACACATTCCAGCTCCTCACCACTCTCATAATAAAACATTTCTTCCTGATATCTAATCTAAACCTACTGTATTTCAGTTTGAAGCCATTCCCACTTGTCCTGTCACTACAGGCCCATGTAAAAAGTCTCTCTTCATCTTCCTTGCAAGATCCCCTCAGATAATGGAAGGCCTCAATTAGATCACCCCCAAACCTTCTTTTCCAGACTGAAAATTTCCAGTTCTCCCACCCTTTCCTCATATGAGATGTTCTTAATCCCTCTAATCAACTTGGTGTCCCTCCTCTGGTCTCAGTCCAAGAGGTCAGTGTGCTTCCTGTGCCAGGGACCCCACACCTGGCTGAAGCACTGCAGGTGGACTCTCTGTCAGAATAGAGTATAGGAGCAGAATCCTCTCATTCAACCTGCTGCCAAAGTTGCTTTTGGTGCATCCCAGGACGTGTTTGGCTTTCTGGGTTGCAAGTGCACATGGCTGAGTCATGTCCAACCTCTCATCCCCCAGCACCCCCAGATCCCACTCAGCAGGGCTGCTCTCAGTCTGTTCATCCCCCAGCCTGGATTAACACCAGTGATTGCCCTAATCCATGTGCAGCACCAGCACTTATTATTAAATTTCATGAAATTCCCATGGGCTGCTTATCAGTCTTGTCCAAATCCCTCTGGATGGATCCCGTCCTTCAGGTTTGTCACCCACAGATGTGTCAGCTTGTTGTCTTCTGCAAATTTGCCAAGGGTGTACTCAATCCTTTTGTCTGTGCCATTAATAAAGATATTAAATAGCACTGGTCCCAGTAGGGACCCCTGAGCAGCACCATTAGTCACTGATATCCATTGGACTCTAAGCTGTTCACCACTGCCCTCTGGATGTGGCTGTCCAACCAATTCCTTATCCATCTAACACTACACCCATCAAACCCCTCTTTCTCCTAAAGAGCAGGATGTTGTAGGGGGATTATGACAAAGGCTTTGCAGAAGTGCAGATAAGTGACATCTGTAGCACTTCTCTTGCCCTCTGATGCTGTCACTCCACCACAGAAGGTCACTGGGTTGGCCAGTCAAGGCTTGCCCTTGGTGAAGCCATCCTGGCTGTCTCGAATCGCCTCCCTGTTCTCTGTGTGCCTTAGCAGAACTGCAAGGAGGATCTTTTCCATGATCTTCCCAGGCACAGAGGTGAGGCTGACAGGTCAGTAGCTCTCAGAGTCCTCATTTCTACCCTTTTTCAGATGGGTTCAATGTTTCCCTTTCACCTGGGATAATTGGTGATTAAAATTTCACTGTTTTCACCTAAACAATAGAAGTTAGAAACAGCTCCCCAGGAGTGATCATACTAAGAACATGAAATTGAATTAAGACATTGTCATATCAGCTTTTAAACAGTTCTGGTTTGCCTTGAATTGGTTTTTTAGATGTTATACATAGAATTAAAATTTGCCATTAAATTTTGTGTTAACATACCTACTTCGTAGTTGCTTGGACAACCAAGGAACTAGTACTGAAGAAAGTAAAATAAAGTGTAAAAGCCCTGCATTTACTTAATCTTAAAAACAATGTTAATTAAACAGTGTTATTTTTTTATAATATAGAAAAAAGGAAATCTATAAAGGCAACATATTTGTTAGAGTGCATGTAAATAGTGCACATATCAGCATATTCATATGTGCATAATAAGCCTGTGAAACTTTGCCACAGAACAAAGGGGCACAAAACAATGGCTTTTGTTAAAAATTTTAAAGGAATAAATCAATATCCTTACTTAATAATTATAAGACATCAGTTCTCAGCTATATTTAGCTATCACAATGACTGTAACATTATGCCCACTCTCCAAACTCATGCAGAGAATATCCTTAAATCCATGAAAAGATTACTTTTCTAGTACAAAGAAGATATTTGTCCCTGCACACATCATTCTAGAGGTTTATCTCTAAAACAGTTGACAACAACTGTTGTCAAATTAAATAAATGTTTAGATCACTTGATATAGCAAATTCTTCTCTGGCAAAGTACCAATCTGTCAGAATAGTTATACCTCTTCATTTGTTCTTTCATATTACACATAATGAGGTTAAATTACAGAGATAAACTTTTTAATGATGCAGCCTAGCATAAAAGCCATATAGATCTCAGTACACTCAGCCATCTAAGCAGATGATGTCTATATAGTTCTTTGAGCACAGGCACACAGTGGGACTTGAATTCCTGCTTGGTTAGTGTTGCCTGGGCACAAATCTGTGCTCAGGCTCAATAGCCTGGAGAAGCAGGAGCTCCCTTTGCTGCCCAGCCTGAGCTTAGCCTCAGATGCCCTTTACACTGTGTGATAACATCATGTGAGTACTCAGGTGAACAAGTAAGCCAGAAGTTTCTTCTCACAACACTTATTAACTTGTGCAGGAAGGAATGGCTGCTGTGACAGAAATATAGGAAAGGAAATGTACAGGGTATGCACAGGTTACACTGATCAATGAACAACCATTGGGACCACCTGTGAAGAATACACAGAAATAAAAAGACCTAGTGCAGCCTGCAAGTGTTTGTAATAAAGTCTTCATGACTCTAAATGCCAGTAATAAGGAAGTTCTAGAAAAATTATATAGAATGAATGGTCATAAGAGAATAAAATAATAATAATAAAAATCTGACTTTCAATTTATGTTTCTTTCCTTTTTTTCCCAGATTCCATTGCAGAATAATTTCATGCTTTATGTTGTGTTTTCTCTACCTAGAATCCTAGAATTTGTTGGAGGGAATATTTAAAGTCATTTAATCCAAACCCCCTGCAATCTTCAACTACGTTCAAGTTGGTCAGAGACCCAGCTCATCTGACCTAGAATATTCTCATATTCGACCACATCTCTGGGCAACCTGTGGCAGTGCTTTACCACCTTCATTGTGAAAAACACTCCACACTTCTTCCTTACAGCTAATGTAAATCAATGCCTCTTCTGTTTAAACCATTATGCCTTGTCCTATCACAGCAGGTCCTGCTAAGAAGTCTATCCCCATCTTTCTTACACTCCCTTTAAGACTGAAAGGCCACAATAAAGTTCCTCCAGACCCTTCCCTTGTCCAAGATGAACAACTCCAATTCTCTCAGCTTCTTCTCACAGGTGAGGTGTTCCAGCCCTCTGATAATCTTCATGGCTGTCCTTTGGACCCATTCAAACAGACCTGTCCTGTGTTGGGGCTCCAGACCTGGTTGCAGCACTCTGAGTGGGTTCTCACCAGAGCAGAGCAGAGCAGAGCAGAGCAGAGGAGAGCAGAGCAGAGCAGAGGGGCAGAATCCCCTCCCTGGCCCTGCTGCTCACGCTGCTCGGGGCACTTTTGGCTCTCTGGGGTGGGAATGCCCATGGCTGGGTCATGTCCAGCCTCTCACCCACCAGCAGCCCCAAGTCATTCTCAGCAGGACTGGTCTAAATCTGCTCATCCATCATCTGTAACAATAGCAGAGGCTGCCCCAACCCAGGTGCAGCACACTTGGCTTTGTTGCACCTGATGATGTTACATGGGCCCAGTTCCAGAACTTGTCCAGGTCCCTCTGGATGGCATGCCAACCACAAGGCATACTGCTGTGCCAGTATCACTTGATATATCACCTTATGGTCTCCAGTGGGTTGCCATCTTTCACTACCTTTGAAACACATCCCCAGAAAGTCAACATACAGTAAATCATCCTGTTTCAAAGGTTTTCAAATGTTTCAAACTCCAGTTACATCTATTACTAGACATGAGTCACATATCAGCAGACATTAACCAGATTTTATTGGCAGAAAAAAATCTAAGAAAGGAGAATTGAAAATGAAAACATAAGAAAATAAATTAATTTTGGCTTTTTTCTCTTTTAGTTATACTTCTCTTTGAATTAAGGCACTTCTAAATTGTCAGGTACTGCAAGTCTTCATGCTTTCATTCTCTATTATGTCCTGAGGTGTTCTGCCCACACAGCTACAGATGCTGAATTGAAGATGGCTGCATCTCCCATCATGCAAGTGCAACGCTTAGTCTGCTGAAAAATTCAACCCTCTTCATAGTTTGGTTGAATCTTTGTATCTGAAGTGTTGAATCTTCATGATTCAATTTTGTAATGACTAATTTTCTGATCTCTCTTGTGAAAAGCTGAATATTTCAGGTTGTATTTCAGGAAACTGAGACGAGATTTCCTTTCTGTGCTTGTAAGAAAAGTCAAATTGTACAGTCTGTTTTTCTTTGTTTTCTGGGGTTATTTTTCAGAAATAGGTAATGCTGATGTTAAAGGCAGTAACAGTTGCTAGAGGCTATTGTAATAACTTCACCCAGGGAGCTTTTTTCCAAGTATGGTTTAGAGTATGACCTACAAAACACAGCTTGTTATTTGAAAGGATGGCAAGGACATAGATTTTTCAAGGGCATTTATAGTGCAGTCTATGTTAAACTTGCTGCTTCCCATTTGCTTTCATGTTTATAATCCAATAAGTGTTTTCATTGCTTCCAGTAGTTTAGTCTTTAATATAATTAGATGTAGTCGTTAAGCTGTTTGATATTATATAATGCAGCAGTTTTTCTTTAAGCAATATCTTTATGCAGGCAAGACAAATTCAGATTTTATCCAAACAAGCAGAATTCCCACAAGACAGCCCAAGTTATACTCAAATTAGAGATATGCTAGAGGCAAATGGATACTGTCCTTCATTAAAGTCTCTTTTTTTGTGGTTTTGGCTGCTTGGCAAAGGACTACTTGTAACATAAAGTACATATCCTGAGGTGTTAGATACATATGTCTGGATTGTTTCCACGTGAGTTAGAGTCCACATAGTTGAAAATAAATTCTCCTGGTACATATTTTCCTACCCGCTGGTGTGAAGATTTCTATTTGCTTTTTTTAACAGCATTGTTATGATGGCAGTAGGAAGAAATAATGGCACAAAAAGAGCTCCATAGGAATATTATAATAAAGAGTAATATTACTGAAAACTAAACACATAGAGCAGTGTATTTTTCAATACATTTTTTAGCAGTTACACTCACAATTTAGCTGAATTAACTTCAGCATTTTTTATTTAAAGAAATTGTTCAAGTGGTGTAAGAGACAATAGCTGGATTACACAATTCTGGCTTTCAGTCCCGGCTTTTTTCCTTCCCTTCAGATATTCTCTGTAGAAATATCTAAAAAAGAAAGTAGAAAAGCCTCTCAGACTTCAGTTTACTGCTCCTCCATGATGATATACATACCTCTCTCTTAAAGTTCTTTTGCAGTCGGTGTCACTTTCACACCTGCCCTGAGTCTTTTTTGTGTGGTGTTTTTATTGTTGTCCTGCTCTTGGCTGGCTGCAGCCAGAGGTTTCATTGAGCAGGGGTTTCCATTGCTTGCAGATCATTGCTACTGCTCTGGCTCTGATGGCTGTGATTAATGCTCTCTTTCACATGTTTGTTGGAAGGTGGATTTCACAGGCTCTGACAGAGCTGTTAGAACCATCCATCTCAGCCGATTGATGCCTAATTGCATGAGTGGTTTTATTGTTTTTTGAGACTGCTTTATTCTAAGATTTTTAGTTCCAAGGCAGCAATACTTACAAAGAGGATTTATAAGACAGAGCTACTAAGTCTCCAAGTACATGGCTGGCCATTGCCCACTGTCAAATACCAAAGCAGTTCATCTTTAAAACTTAGTGATTTGAGGCTTGTGAAGGCTGAGTGCTTGACAGGTGTTTCAGCTATTCCTCCCTCAGCAGGACAACAGGAGCAAAGGTTTTAGTTTCTGCTGCTGCTCTTTCAGCAGCTCTCAGAATTGGGAGAAATTATTACTGTGACTCCAGCTGCATTCACTGCTCTGCTTTTCTGGAGTTCTGCTCTTACTGAAACTTGAACTGCAAAGAAAGACCATGAAAATTACTTAACCTTGACACTGTGTCCATTCTCCAATAACTGAAGGAATGTAATATAGAAACAGATTATGTATGCAAGTTCATTTCCCTGAAATTCCAAAGTAAGGAAGTATTCAGGTCAGTGTAGCAGCAGTGAGACTTCACACTTTTCCTGCCATCAGAGTGAAATGTCATAACATAGTGACACACCATCATGTTAGGAAATCTTGTTCATATATTCCTACTACAAGGTTGTTGCTTTTTTATGCTGCTACTTCCTAGAGTTTTAATATAATCCATAGGAAGTCTTACAAAATGATAAATTTGTACGGAACTGTAGCTGCTTATACCTAGAGCTATACAAGATATGGAAGAGTATTCGCATGATTTTTTTTCCACATGAAAGTCATGATCCATGAAACTCACAAAAATGCCTGTGGGTTTGCTTATGAAATATGGAGGAAGATAAATTTAATTATTAAAATCAAAACCTTCCTTCACTTTAAAATATTCCTTATATTCTTCATAAACATTCCTTTGAGATAGAACAAATTCTGAAGCCAATTCTTTTTACTAGTTGCTATAGTTGGGTTTTTACTAGTACTTTTAGTTGGATTTTTATTTAAAATCCTAGGTTCATGCAGAGAAAAGTTCTTGCTACTTGCATTGTGAATACTGAAAAAGCAGACTACCTGTTATAGAGGTTTCAAATTTCCTTTGAAGATTTATTTTTTCACCAATATTGATTTTTTGTGCTTCTTTCAGTCCAGTCTTCTACAGCATGTATAAATTATTCTATAGCCCTTAAATACATTATCTATGCTTTGAACCAAAGTTAGTGTTTTCTCTTACTTTTTTTTTTAATCATGTGAAAAAAGTTCTAAAATAACTTTAATGATTCCATTTGGTAGTTCCCCTCTGAACTTCTACTTCATACAGTTTAGCTAATTAGGGAGTAGAGTGCAGTGAAAAAGCTAAAACTAAGGAAATAGATGTGCATGGCTATCCTTAAGAAGATCTTACTGAGGTAGAAAAAGAGACAGAAACGTCTTTTCTATTACCTGAAGATCCACTTGAACACTCCTGCTGTTTTATTCATTCCTCCTCAGGGTGCAGTTTTGGCCTTGAACCCATGAGAAAGGAACCTGTTTTGAGCACATCAGTGCTGCACCTCAGAGTGTACCTTGTGGTTCCTTTAGTATAGATGTAGAACAAATTTGTGCACCAAAGGAACCCTTGAAGTACACTAACTAATACAGACCCACCACGTCTGACTCACAGCAGCCATGACCTGGTTAACTGGGAAGGGAAAGGTTCCTTTGGGTAGTTATACACCTCTTTTTGCCTGCATTTCTCCTTGCAAACCCTTTATCCACTAACAGCAAATTTCTCCCTCTAGTAACTTGGATAATCTCATAGACTGTGTTTGTCTGTGGCAATTCTGATTTATTCACCCAATAGCAGTTTGTGTTTCATATCAAGAGGTTCCAGTGTAAAAATTTATAAATGAATTGCTTAGAATATTATTATTCAGGAAGAAACAATATGGAGGTAGAACTAAGAACTTTGCAATTTACTAAGGGTAGGAACCATAGATTTAATGTCAACTACTATTTTACTTAGGTCTGCCCATGATTTCAGTTCTACTGATTTAATAATGCTTACTTTTATAAAGGGAAAATGCCATTGACTTAAAGGGCCTTTGACTCATTCCCTGTGTAGGAAATATTCTGAAAATGTGCTGTTATCTCAGCTGAGAGATGTTACATACCACGAGTTAATGTATCAATTCACCAGAGAGTGGATGCCCTTCAGACAAACCACTTTTCTTGGAAAGCTCTCGTTCCTTAAAACTGCATAGAAGACTTTCACTCCACTAAGGTCAAACCATCTGATTTCTAGTATTTTACCATCCCTAAAGCAATTTTCGGATAATAAAAGTTTGCTTTGATTGTCCTTGTGGAATCACTTCTGAACTGTAAACCTTACCACTGTTCTCTGATTTCTATTCCCATCTTGGTTCAGAAATACTTACTATAATCCCTGACTTTTCAGGGACTCAGTTCAGAAGAAATCTGACTTTTCAGGCCCTGGAACAGATACAGAGTAGCTAATTCAACTACCAGAAAAACAACAGACAGATAGAGTGAAAATTAACCTGAGTAAAATTGTTACAGGTTATACTGCAGTGGTACCCAAGCAGCATAGGCAATGCTTGCCCTACATCCTCTCATTGCAGCCTAAATTCTGGGTCACTCCATGAGACCTGGCCAATGGAAGAAGTTCTGACCAAGACTTATAGGAGGACATCAGAGAAAGGACCAGGGTGTTTTGGGTAATAGTGCAGTAGACACAATCACTGTTAGCACTGTAAATGCTAATCTCAGATGAATAATAGAAAGACATTTACATTTCTTGTGACATACTAGTGCCAACGGAAACAGTCTAGATCAGAGCTGTGCTACAAACCAAATAAGTTTCACACAAACTTCAGAAACCATTTCTGTTCTTGAGAGCTTGCAACTGAAATAATGGTATAAGAAGGAGGAGGGGAAAGGCAGTACTGTCAGCCATGCTGTTTCAGCTGAGAAATCCAATACAGACGCAATAACTAACACTAGAGTTCATCTCCAGTCTCCTGTGTTGCAAGTCAATGTGTTAAACACAATATTGTCCTTCTGTCTTCCTGTGCTTTCAAAAATTAAACAATATCAGCCACCTTATATCTATTGTTTAAGATTTCTAAAGAGTATTAAACTTCAACATCTTAAGCAAATATCATCATAAATCATTGCATTAATACAATGTCAGGGCATTGCAGATTTTTTACAAAAAAATAGCTATGTGTCTCATTTAATGAAAATGGCAATATTCCTAACATGAACTATATTTCCCAAGCTTGTGTAGTATTTAACACTACAGGTATTTCTCAGAATTTCCTATTTCTTATCCTAATGTCCTAGAAAAAGAGCAAGATGATTAAGCAATATTTTAGATTTCCTTACTTGGTATTAGATGCAAAATTTAAATCTCATGAATTAATGACAGAAAATTGGACACAAAAAAAAAGCCTAGGAAAAAACACTCCATTGAAACTATTTCACTCCTTGAAACTATGGACAGTGTTATATACACTGTTATATATCCATCTTTAAAGGATACTGCCGTTTTCAGTTAAATACTAAGAAGTGCAGAAATGACAGAAAAATCCCAGCTAAAACTAGGTACAGCCCATTCATTTGTGCCTTGTGATATGGGCATGCCCACCACCACAAAAAAAAGCACAAACAGAATCCACATTTTCAGGGCCTTAGTCCAAGGAGTTACAAAAACAGAATTTTTTGTCTCTCCGGTAGCTTGTACAACACATGAGAAAGGAACACTGCAGAATAAACAACAAGCAGCCTTTTCTTTAGAGGCCATGACAATGGCAACCAAAGTTAAGTTGTGAAGATGAAGATTTTATCAATTTGAGAGCTGAACCCACACTTCCACCCTTCAACCCCATAATATTCTCTAATCATATTTTAGTGAGTTCTGGAAACAGCTGAGTAGAAAGTAAGAGCTTGCAGCCTTCATCTGATAACAAAATAATCTCACTTTCCCTGAGTAGCTCAGTCCATAAACTGGTAGCTCTTGTTTAGGGTGATTTTTTTTGATCTTCTGAATCTAAACTGCTTGTTGAGAGGTGTCCAAATGCTTTCACTCACTGTCCCCAGGCTGGTGAACAGGGTGAGCTCCTGTGATGTGCACACTAAACCTCTCCACTTGGCACTGTCAGCACCCCAACCTCTCACATTTCCCATGGAGAAATCCTCTGGTCTTGAGGATGCTACACTAAAGATATTGGTTGTTGTTGAATGGATCATCTCCATTCCTCACTACAACTATTCACACTGGACCCTGTGCTCCACCTACAACTGGAACACTGCAAAGTTTTGGATCAGAAATGTGTATGAGAGTAATGCCTAAAATTTGTAGATCCCCAGAAAGTAAGGCAGTTCTAGCCCAGTCTACTTTACTATGCAACCAAAGTAACATAGTCCTGGATTCTAATATACAGAGTTAAAGGTACTGCAAGGAAATTAAATTGAAATCCCTCCTAATTTCTACTAATCTTAACATATTTTAGTTATTTTGACATTGTATGTTTTCTCATTACTATATATACCTTTCATTTATGCACAGTGTTGGTGGGAATGGGGAGAGTATAATTTGTATATGTGTTTTATGTTCTCTGGCCAGAGAAAACAAGAGATGTGATGATACAAATATACATGGCATGTATTAGCTCCTCATCACCTACATTTCTCTGTGTTTCATTGAAGTCTAGAAATAAGACCCTCTGAAGCACTCTTGAAACACACTAATTCCATTTAAAGGCTTTTACTCAAAGTCAGAATATTACAGGCTAATGTCTGACTGAGTTTCCAAGCTTCTAGTTCCAGCAAGAGCATAAGAGTATTCATTTATTCTTGACAGTGTGTAAGTTCCTGGGGATATTCTTAATCTTGTTCAAATATCCAGCAATAAAAAGTTCCTGCTAACTTTATTACCTAAGGACAAAGTAATTAAAGAAAAGGTCAATGGGAAAGATCTGAAAATCTTTGAGGTTAAAATAGGTATCACCATTCCTCTGGATTGTGTTTTCTGTAGTTTAATTATATAAATCTAATTGCAAAACTTTGTTTCTAAAAAAAATTGAACTTATCTTTCTTGAGTAGATGAAAATCTTCACAACACAGTTATTTAGGTAAAAGAGCAGTATATGCCATGATATTAATTTAATGAACACAGTATGAGGAACTGCATATAAAACAGTGCATATACTTTACCCTTGCCAAAAGAAAAAAAAAAGTTCTTTTGTGGTTCCAAGGCTTTCAGTCATCACCTCCAGAACTACTGCAATTCTCTGGCAGAGACTAGGGCTTGGAAGACAACATGTTGGGTTTTGTTTACCATTTCACTTTGGTTAGCTACAAATCTGGCCTGGACTCATGCCTCAGGTCTTTCCTACAGCCATTTAAGGCACCCAGTGGGGCCACACTCTTAATGTGAGTGAAAAGGAATGTGGAACAACAGGGATTTGTCCAAGCCCAAGCAATGCATCTGCAGCAGCAGCTGGAAGTAGAGCCCAAAAAAACCCTGGTGGATCAAATGGCACTGTACTATAAAGAAAAAAAGCTGCTTTATGGTTGAACAAGGATTTTGGTACATATAAGTTATTAGTTTAAACTATTGTTAGACTTCCAGGCAGCATGCCATGCAGGAAAATGGCTGCAAATATCTCAGGTAAGCTTCTTGGTAAGCTTCCACCTGTAAAATAGCTCTTTCTTCTAGGGAAAGAAAACCCCCAACAGAATAAAAAATAATAGAATATTAATTAGAATAAAAAAGATTAGTTGTTAATAGCATGGGATGTGACTTATATGAGATGAAGGCATTTTCATACAGGTGTGGCTGCTCAAATTGCATCTGCTCTGCCATTGGCACTTGAGCAACAAACCTGAATGATGTTATACCTAGAGATTGTGAACCTATGTATCATATTTTGAGTTAACCATGCTATAGATTTTTCCAATATCTTATTAATATAATTCCAGTTAAAATTAGGGAATGTATTCATATACAACTAATATCCCATTGAAAATTGGAAAACACGACATAAGAAATGTGGTCATGCTGGCAAGTAGGGACATGCTCATGTTCCTGAAAGAAAGAGAATCCCTAAAGCTCTTGTTGGTTTTATGTGAGAAAGGAAGATAATATAAACTTGATAACTCCCAGAAATATAAAATAAAAAAGTAAATTCTAGTTTTTGGATTCAAACATTTGGCAAAAATTAAAACAAACAAAAATTACTGTAGATAAAATTGAGATTCTGGAATGCAGCCTGATTGCTATGTATTCATGAGGAGAAAGCATTAGATATGAAGTCTCTTTTAATAACAGTGTGTTATCTTAGTCTGGGTCTTAAGTCTGTGGAATTTCATGCCATGAAATAAAAGACTTCCCTGCACATAACAAGGTAGTCATTCTTTATTGATCTTTTTGAAACACAAAATACCTAACAACACATGGAAGTAAGTAAAATCTGATGTTTTCAAAAGATAAATAAGAGGAGCACAGGTTTGCAGAGTCATTAGATCAAGTTCCCTGCTATTTCAAACAGCTGTCTCATAGATAATTTCCATAAACTTAACTAGATCAAATTTAAATGGGTGACATTGGTAGCTCACAATTTCTATTTCTATGGAAAGTCTTGTTCAAGAGTATAAGTGGTTAAGGAGATTTCCTTATATTTTTAGCCTGAATTACTTTATTCATTGTATGCCAAGATTGTGTCTTAGTAAAGATAGACTGGGAGACTTGAACTCACTAAACAAATCAATATTCTCTAGCACACCCCCATTATCCTACCCTGTATTTCATTCTTTCTGTTAGCTTTGCCCTTTGTTAAAAAACCCTACGCATCACTGCATGGCTTCAGTCTGTGGTTAGAAGAGAATGCTTTCACTACTGTCTAGAGAATCAGGTTTTACTGACTAGTCAGTAGTTTTAAAGACACAGTTAAATTTGTTAAAGCACAGTTTTTCCATCAAGGTAAAAAAAAAAAACAAACTAAAAAACTGATTAGTTTTGCATTAGTTCCATTGAGAATATTTACTGCAGCATTGGTAAAACAATGAAACAAATACTATGGTTGAAGAGACTCTTAATTAAAATATAGTTGTTATTGCCTTGGCTATAGTTAAGGCAGCCACAAGCAATCTTAAGTCTTGTTTTCCATGAGATCATGCAGATTTGGTTTGGGTTTGTATACACTCAGGCAGGAAGATCAGCGAAAGATGACTAGAAACACATACAAACTTGAACAAATCTATATATAAAGAAATATATTGAGAAGAAAGACCAGTATTTTCAGTCACTTCCGTGAAAGGATTTTGGACATTATATATCCTCAGTGAATCCTGAATAGCTGTGCTTCCTGTCAATCTAAAGTAACAATAAATTCAACATTTACTATCTTTGCCACCAGACAGATCATTGAAACATATGAAGAGAATAGTATTACTCTTTTTTTTTTCAGAACAGAAATATATATTTGATGTTTAATGCAGGGCTTCTCACAACTGGGAAATGCCTGTTCATTCTGTAAAGAGAACAATTTTTTGCCAGCAGGCTTTTTAAACCCATGGTTTTGCTCTCTGTCTAAGGCTTTTTTATATTAAAGCAATGGGACTAAATATTTAATGGGGACATCCTACTAGGAGTAATTGAAACAAGACAAGCCCCTTTTTTAAGAATATAATTTGCTCATTATTCCATAATTTTTAAATTAGGATTCATGGCAACTAATTGTAGCTATCCAAAAATTAAGTAGCTAATTGATAAAGAAAATCAGCAGAGAGAACCAAATCCAAGGGTATTTATTTCCATTTTAAAACAGGTGGGATTAGTGACTGGCTCATCACAGAATTTCTGTAGAATGTCTCATGTCTCACCTTTGAGGAGGGAGCCTGAATACACAGCTTGGACTGGAAGTTTAACTTAAACTAAGTTAAACTTAATTAACTTAGATTGTTAAAGCTGGCTGAGACTAATATTTTAGCCTTTAGAAACACATTTTACATTAAAATGTCTGACCACTGAATTAATTATTAATGGCCACTGAATTAATTCCTTTATGTGCTATAACCATAAAGACCAGTTGTTCAATTTCTTTATTAACAACATATCTGCTTTTATTGAAAATGCTGAAAGATAAAAACTTACCACAGTGAGATTCAGGTCAATGAAAGCTTGAAATGCTCATGGTCAGAGATGTATAAAACTTACATATATGATTCTCTCAGCTGGAAATAATAGGAAAAGGAAGGGGAAAATCACATATTCGTATCTTCATCCTTGCAGTATCTATGTGCAGCATAGATATGAGGCACACAACACACTGTGTTATGTAATAGAACTAAACTAGGAACAAGGTTCCTGCTGATTTTTTTCTGAGAAAGAATGCTTCAAATACTATGCAGCTTTGAAGCAGTTGGTTGCTCAAGTCACGACTCAGTGGTGCCTGAGCATCTGCAAGAAGTCACATAGATCTATAGTGGCTGACTCATTTCCAGTTTTGTACAGAGATATGTGCGTCACATCTTTGATTAATGGCACTGGTGGTGAGAAAGACAGCATCTGGGAGAAACTGAGGAGGTCACTGCAGACATACTCATTTGTCAGGCAGAGTCTGGTGATGAACATAATTGTTATAATTGCTTTAAAACTTCCTGACTTGAAATATTGTTCTTGAAAAGAAAATTGTACAGAGTTCTCAAATGCAAAGGGAAGAATATGAGATTTCAGTCTAAGTCGAGGATTTTTCAGTATTGGATAAAACTTATACTTTCCCAGTTCTGTAGAAGTGGCAAGCACAAGTTTTCTTAACAGGGGAATGCGGTGTCAAAGATCAGTTCAGCAAATGAGCTTCTCTCTGCCCCAAGTAAAATCCTTGCAGATATTCTTATACAAGCAGCAAGATTGTGTTTAACAAAAAAGACACTCTGAATGGCATTTTCTATTTTGGAAAAATAAAGTATTTTCCAGTATTTTCTAAGTAAAATACTGGAAAATACTTCAGTATTTTTCTAAGCTCAGCTAATTTTCCACTAGCTAGCATCACCAGGGTTTTCCTTCTGGGTATTTGTGCAATACTGAGTACCAGTTTGGTACCTTCCATTCAGCAGTTGTTAGTTAGAAGACACAAAAAGGCTTCTCAGTCTTCCCCCTTCTCTGGAGAGAGAGGGATGGGAAGAGGCATCTTGGCAGTAGGACCACATGTGGATTTTCAGGCATTACAGAGGTGAGTCCATGGCCAAATGCCAGAAAGTTCCTGCTGTTTGAAATATGACAGAGCCCATTTCAGCAATACTCCTGACTTTGCCAATGGCAGGTGCAAAATCAGTGACAGATGGAAGAATTGAATGGGCCCCTCTGTCTCTTCTTTAATCAAGTCTGGGGATTTACACATTGAACAATATTACTCAGATTTTTTTTTCCTTAATTCTGTAATTTAAAAATATATTAAATTATCTCATGGCAGGATATATTTCTCAAAACAAACATAAAAGCAGAAATTAAGGCTAGCAAATTATATTAGTCTTTTTGTTCAAAATATAGTCATAGAAATGAAATTGTGTCAGAATATCTTATAGACTTTGCTGGTATCTACTAAGTTTAGAACAAATTTGTGTACAGTTAGAGTTTAATGCCTGAACTCACTTATAATTACGCAAATTGTAATAGTAAATTGTTGTTTGACTCTTATGTGATTTGATCCTACAATTTGAAGTGCTAGATGCACAAATTGAGTAATACCAAAAATAAAAGTTGGTGGCAGTAAACACAGAAAAATTGATCTCTGTAAAAGTTTTTATATTCAGCATTGGTCACATAACTCAGGAGCAATCACAGCACAAGAAAAAAAAATTACATTGTTTGTAGTATTTGCTCTGGGGACACATTTTAAACACTTTAATACCAAATAGACCACACCATCTGTGCTGGCTCATCGACTTAAAAGTTAGTGTTGCTTCTCATGTGCAGTGGAGCAGGAAATCAGATGGTAAACACTGCACGAACTACCAACAATCTTAGACAGTACCTAATGTTAACTGAATAAATATGGGTTTTGTGAATATAATTTGTACTCAGGGAAAATGAGGGGAGCAGCCTGAAGGAATGAAAACAATGGCACATGCTGGATTTGCTGGACTAAACAGTCTTGTTCATTTGCAAATGAGGAATGAATGAAAGCAGCAGTTTTTCAAGAAATACCATTGCAAGGTTTTGTGTGAACCCAAAATTTTGGTAATTTTCAACAAGATTTCAGATTGACACATACACACATACATAAACACACACACAAACCTTAAAAAAATTACATGCTTTTGCTTCCAGTCTTGAACTAAGGATAATTCTTCAGTATTTTTATCTATCACCTCTAAATGCTAGTGCTTTTTCTCTCCTCCTGTGCTTTAGCGAGAGCTCATGAGGAGAATGCCAAGAATAATAACTGAATGCTACTGCAGGTATTTTATTTTAATGACATTCCGAATGCTAATTTACATTCATGCAAATAATTAATAGAAAAAGTTTGCAATATAGAGAAATTCCTCCCCTGCTACTACCTCATTTTGTCTGTGCAGAGCCAAAGCCTATTTCAAGTGTAGTCTGTTTCCCTAGGTTTTCAGAAGAAATATATTCAGTACTTAGGATGAAGCCATCTCATCTGCATTTATAAGAAGGAAATTTTCAGTGTTTTAGTATCCTTAATGAATGTATATTAAAAGATGCATCCTATTGAGCATGTCAACATAAAATTAGCTTGACATAATCTAGTTTGTAGAGTAAAAAACCAGAAAAACTACAGACTTTTAAAAAAGCAGAACAACTTCAAGTTGATTCTTTGGAGGTGTGTGATGAAACTACTCTCTATATTCCTTCCTTCCCCAAAATGTTGTTCTCACAGATTGCATAACTTGAAAAATCACATTCAGTCACCAATGCTGAAATGTAATATAATAATGAGGTCCCTAGTGCACTTAAATTTTATGAAGCCCAGACATGGTCTGGGAGCTCATATATCAAAAAGTAAAGATCAGAGATATTTCCTTTTTTTAAGAAAGTTATGTAGACACTAAATTGCCTTAAAATTGGAAGAATTTTATTTATTCACCATAATCCTCCAGTAGTCTATAGGCATTTTTAAATTTTTTCTTCCAGTGGAGAGGCCACATTTGGGCGTCTATTGGAGTGTGAAGTGAGCAGTACAGAGACACTGCCCAGGCTGTCTGGTGTCCTGGCTGCAGTCTGGGCTCACACTGGTGCCTGCCAGAGGGCATCCAGCCCACACAGCAAGCTGTGCTGCTCCTGCACAGCCTTCTTCCTGCACCCAAAGCTTTGCTCTGAGGGACTGCTTCCTCTGGAGGTGTGTCCACACTCCAATTTTTCCTCTTAGCAGTACCTCACAGCAGCAGACCTCGTGTGATTACTGCAGGCTGCTTCCCAACATTTATTTCTTCTCCAGCTCTTACCTGCACCACATGTGAGGCAGCTATCCTGTTACACGAGTTACAAATATGTGCAGAGAAAACCCCTAAACAGCAGAATGGATACTTTAAGCACAGATTAGACTATTTAGACTCATTATATGCCCAGATGTATGGCCACACACACCATGACTCTGTGTGGGAACCAGTCAGCTTTCTAAGGTAAATCACTCTGAAGTTGTACATCAGACTTTGTCTTGCCAGAGCTAACTTGGTTCATTTATTTTCAGTCTCCTTCAAAATCTTGTCTCATTTGCCTTTCTTCTGTCTGTGGCTCTTCTAATTTCATATTTCTAAACAATGTGCAAAGAGGGACGAGGTACTAATTAGATCATCAACTCTACTACCATTTTTCTCTTTAAAAGGTGTCTTTAACATAGTTCTTTCTAGAGAATACTGATTTTCAAGATTAGAATATAAATATGCATTCTCAAGATTTGAGAGAAACAATCATGAATCTTAAAATCAACTCATGATTAAATCATAACTCATGACTTAAAATATATAATTAAAATATATAACATAATATATGACTTATAATATATTATGTTAAAATATATATAACATATGTAATGGTTTTAAGGAAATAAGTTGCTACAAACAGAAGAAATACTAAAAGTGTATGGAAGATGACATTTGGGCAGCTTTGCTGTTATGTATTGAATGCATCAAAAGATTAGTGATCTGCACAAGATGATCACCTTAATAGACAAATAATGACATTTTATGATACAGCCTAAAATTTTCCAGTGTGTTTGAACTAATAAATAGCAGTCATAGCATCTAGAACAAAGACTAGTCTGGAAGGAAGGCATTAAGAGCAAAACAGGATTTTTTCTGTTACTATGATTGACTTAAATGGTTAAATATCACCTAAAATAACACACCTGAGCCTAAAGGAGCTACTTCTATTGTCAAGGATGAGATAGAAACAGGTTTAATGCCCAGATCCTGGTGTTCTGTATGTACCTCCTGGAGCTCTTGTTTGGTTTTTTTTTTCCAGATACTAAAAGAGGACTACCACTTCTTCTAAAGCATGATAACTGTGCTTATAGTTTTCCAGGTTTTGCCCTTAAAATAAATAGGCTTTCAAATATGGTAGACCCAGTGACAAAAATCAAATTTCCTAATGCAAAAAAGAAAGTCCCAAAGCCCTCAAAAGAGTTTTAGATTTTCTAGTGTATTGTGAAAAAGAAGAAGCTGATTTTTTATTTTCCAAGTCAGGCTTAAAGAAAACTTCTATCATTATTCTCAGTGGAAGTAAATTCTAACTGGGAGATGCAAGCTGGACAAAGGTTGTCAGGAGAGTGACATTTTTACTAGGCTTTGTTAAATGTGGGGTTTTCCCTATGTTTGAAACACAGGTCTGTATTTATTGTAGATATTAAAGGAGATGTTATTCAATAAAAAATGACAGCTTGTGAGAATAAAATAAAAAGAATGGCTCTTTCTGGTGGTGGAGGGACGTATAAAATGGTAGGAGAAGATCACTGACTCCTGTAAGGAAGATTGTTCCCCAGCTGGAGTGGTTGTGAAATATGGCAAATCATTCAGTCTGCTGATTGAAATCAACTGGTTAACTCAAATTATCCATTTGAGGTGACTTGCTCAAGATGAGACACTACCCATGAGTTTCCTTCTGGAAGGCAAAGATAAGCAGATGTAATAGTAAAAACTATGTCAGTTTAATGTTTCTCACAGTTATTAAGCCTTTTTAGAGATTTTAGGAAACAAACCGTATTGCTGAGACAACGGATTTGCACCATTTGTTCATATTTGGACATTTCAAACAGTCAGTCTTCTCTAAAGATAAAATTACAAGGTTTTGACATAAACCTAGAACAAAATTGCCAGAAGTAGAACACCTGTGATTATGTTGACATCAATATATGAAAGTTTCATGTGTAGGTCTTCAGTGGAAGGACAGGCTTGATACTGGAGTTCCAATGTGTGCAATTAGGCACAGCTATAATCCTGAGGATTATTATAAGCACTCAACCTGCTGTCAGCAGTTCCTCTAAAAGCTACCCAAGATGATTGTCATACTTGGAGTGGGATTCATTTTCAATGAGAAACAGCATAAAGTTACCTAAAATGTAGTCTTTAACAACTTTCAGAGGTTTAAAAAGGAGAGTAATATAAATAAAAGGAAATAAAAAGTGCAATTAGTAGGATTGAAGATGTTCAGAAGGAAAGGGGATTTATCTTTCTCAAAAAAGATAAAAACAAAGTCCAGAATTCTCAACATTTCATTGAGTGCACTCTACTGACAGTAGAATGAAAGAATGAAGTAAACAAGACTAAACAAAAAGCCGTCAAAACCTTCAACAGTATGTCCATGAATGCTACAGAATTTTAAAGTTGAGCTTGCTAAAAAAAAAGGAGAAATTTGAAGAATGCTGCTAATGTAGACAAAATAAGTAAAGATAAAATAGTAAAAGCTAAGTAACTGAATTGGAATATGGGATTGGGGTGTTAGAGGCAGCTGAATCCAGAATCCCTGACCCCAGTCTCTTTGGGAGATGGCACCCCAAGCTCTTTTCCTATTAGCCCCCTAACCCAGCTTGAAGTTCACTAGCAATTCACACAAGTAGTCTTAGAACAAGCACACACTCACAGAAGATAGTCAGAAATAACATTCAATACAGGACTGACGGCAGCGATCATGCACAGGACTCAGTGAGACAAGTGTGCTGTGCAGCAGGTGACATAATACATTCCCATCTTCCATTTTGCTTTGCCTGGTCCTCCCTTCTCCAACTTGATCACTTCTTTCCCCTGCCATTGAGCCATCCCTTGAAGATCCCATAATAAGTTTTGTACCATCTCCAAATTTTCTCTCTTCCAACAGAATATTGTCATTCAACATACAATGGATCCCATAGCAAATTCTATATTTTTGCGTAAAAGTCCCTTTTAGTCTGCATAGAATTCTGGGTAGATGGTTTCTTTCTCTGACCTGATTTTACATATATATACATATACATAAACATATACACATATACATATATACATATATATACATGTATATATACATACACACACACATATACATAGATGCATATATATATATATATGTTTGAAACATGGGTCCATGGCCTGATCATTCTTTTTTGATGTTTTGATGTGCTGCCTGATCAGTTGCGTTTCTTGGCCTGTTACTGTTCCTCTGGGTCATCACCAATCTCTGTGATTGATTTAATATGATAACCTAATGCATAAGACTGGAAAAATATCCCCAAGCACACAAGTCTACTCTTCTATCATTAGCATCTTCAGATAATTGTCTCCACAAACTCTTAAAGCTTCACCTTAAAATTAAGGCTTTTTCAGTTACTGAAGTGATAGAAATGTTATTTCAAGCCCCTGATGCTTTGAGTTTGCAATTTTCTTTGGATTACCTTCTTAGCCATAAAAACACATTTATTTTTCTGCCAAATTTGTCTATTATATAAGTAGTTCTCTTTCCCTGTCTGTACTTTCCATATAACAACAGTGATGATATCTCATTGCAATACCAATTTACCAACCTAAATATTCCAGTTTCGATTAGTCTTTCTTCATATGAAACATTTCCCATTCTCCTGATCAGATTTTAGAGCTTTACATTTAAATAAAAGGAATAGAAATTGCAATGATTCTCTCAAACACACGATTAGGCTGAAAGAGCCTAATGATAGTGTCTCCAGTCTATGAAATAATAACATAAAATTTCTTCAGCATTTTGATGGTATAAGATATTAGGGTTTATGATGTAGCCATTTCAAGAGTTATAAATGATCATATTTTTATGATGTAATTTAACTTGACAACTTTAATGAACAGGGAGATGATGGGTTCACAGCACTCTTTGTTAAGCATCTTTCATATGATCAACACAGAATTTAATAAATTTTGAGCATTACCTTACGGATCAGTTGCATCTTAATACAGTGGTATAATTAATAGCAATGAAAATAATTTTGTCAGATACTTTTCTCATTAATTAGCTAAATCAACATGGTATTGGAGCCTGGCTCACATGAGATCTTCACAAATAAGTCTTGGCCAGTAAGAATATCCACTGCATTTTGGTTGCAATCTTAACATGAGTTTGAAAAATTACATTTAAAGATAAAACTTTACTGAAAATCTGAAATTAAGGAAATATTAATTAGTCTAGAAACTGGAAGGAACTATTCTGTTGACAGAATCAGATGCAAGAATAACCTCTCAATGTGAGATATAAGGCATAAGCCAGGGCAGTTTGGCCTAGAGATCAGTCAAAGCTGGTTTGACACCTTACTGCTACCAAGCTCTGGTATGTCTGCTTGTGACACCAGGGGACTTGATGACACCACCTCAGCTGGACTCCAGGTCTCCAAGCTTTCATCCAGCTGTGTGAGACCTGCTGCCATCAGCCCTGCTGCTCAGGAGGGATTTCTGGAAGACTACATGGCAACAAAGGCTGAGGTGTGAGCAGTGCCTGTCTCGTCTTGGATGTCACAGGGTTTGACACCTTGTTCAAGAGCACGTGTTCTGGAATGGTGTGAAAACAAAGCCAACCTGCCAAATACTGACATATTGGCCCTCTTGGGCTTCAGATCCCTGTGGGTGGAGGTATCCAAGGGCATTCCCTTCAGCTTCTGTTTGTATTATTACACCAAGTAAAAAGAAATGGTTACATTTCTGGTGCAACTTGCCTGCTGGCCAAAGTGAAATCTGCAGGAGGAGACAATGTGCAGAAAAATGGAGTTCATCCATAGAATAGGCAAAGCTTGACAGCATCACACTTCTACAG
>NC_031769.1:132443573-132449613 GCF_001522545.3 Parus major | reverse complement strand
CCACAAGCTACTATGAAGAACTTTAACTCTATCCCAGGCAAAATAATATCCCACATGATCAACCTTTCACAAATGTTGCTGGAGTCAAAAGACACCGCTGATGAGCACGGGATGAGTAGTGCAAGGGAAGGCTGGAGGCTCAGAGACCCAGAACCAGTGTGGTTGTGATATCAGCAAAGAAACTGCAGACCTCATGTAGCAGTGACATTGAGCTTGTAAACTGTACCTAAAGATGAGCTGTGCTATTTTCTCATTGGCAGGGTCTTGCTGCAAACATTAACATACTGCTTGCTGAGGAGACAAAAAGGCAGGACCAAATGTCTGCTTACGTGACTTAAATGAACACAGGGCTGCTTTAGCTACTCTCAGGCTAATGCATTTTTTGGAATGGTCTTGTGCACTGTGTACACATCCTTCTGCCCTGTGTGTCTGCCCTGCTGCAGCTGTAGGTATGCTGTCTGCTGAAATGGATTTTACAGTCTCACATGTGAAGTGCTGCATCCTGATTATCTGATACTGCTGGAAGCCTTCCAGGTTGATTTCCTAATCCCTCCCATAATATCTGTCTTACACCAGTCTTATCACTGGCAGACTTTATTCCTGCACAAAGCTAGGTCTCCAGTATGTAAATAGGATAAAGAGAAAATACTGGAACAAATTGGAATGCTTTTTTTTTTTTTTTTTTCTGTCAATGCTCTTTAAGTATCTACTCCAGATTCAAGTAGAAAAATTAATCCCAGTCTATAGGTTTTCCTCATTCCTACCTCCTCCAAGGCATTTGTATCAGAGAAAAGATAAAAAAAAATGTTTTAGCAAATATGAGGTTATATCAATTTCATGGGCTCTATGTCTTGTTCACAGCTGGGAAACCTCTCTGTAGACTTTCAAATATATTCAAAATTTACTAATTACTAAGTAGCATTTTGGAATGCAGATAGTGAAATATTTAAAATGCATGCAACCATATTTACATGTAAAATAGGTGGCACACATTCAAAAGACCTTTCCTAAGATCAAATGATACTTTTCAGGACCTACAAGCTGACTTTAAAAGATAAGTGATCTTCAAATCTGGTTTTATTCTGATTTTCAAACAATTCATTACGCAGAAAGGCTCATTTTATCAGTAAGTTAAATATGTATGACTCCCACTTTCCTTCAGGCTATAGGATTTGGTAGTCATAAATAATCTCTGTTGGTGGGAATAATTTCTCAACTACTGTTGTGTGAATGCAATTCAGATTTAAGAGATGGTTAAAAAGGTAAAATTCTATACAGATGGGGAGATAAAAGACCACGTGTGACAACATTCAGCATTGACTGAAAAGCCAAATAATGAATAGGAAGTCCTAACTTGTCTAGCAGAAATGAGGAGCGGAAAGAAAAGCTGAATCCTGAGACACTTAGGGCAGAGTTTGACTCAAGCTTCTGGGACTAGGGTAGTAGTCCAAATTTTATTCTTCTAGATGGTTAAATATACATTTAGATTTTGTTATATTTTATTCTCTGTATCTCTGGTATCTAGTAGATGAACTGTTTGTCTTGATTTTTAGCATTTATCCATTTGCTCATTTATCATGGATGAAACTCAGTAAATGACATAAATACTCCCCCCAATGTTTTTTACCCTATAAAATCTGCTAAAATCTAATCACACTAGCTATCAGTTTTGCATGCCAGTGAGATCTGTTTCAGCACAGGTGAACTTTACTGTGAATCAGGGATAACTGCAGATAACTCTGTTGAAAGGGATGTTCTATTGAGACGGTCTGTGCTGCCTACACAGAGAAGTTAAAAGTTCTGCAGAGTGTGTCTTCCATTAGATATTTTTTCATTTTCCTAGGTAGTTGTAAACCAAAACAAAATTGATTCTGAAGACACTTAATATTGTTGCAATTGATTAGCTTCCATTTCCCTCAAACACAATATAACCTAAATTCAGTTGAGATAGACAAGATTCTTAAATAATCTTGTTCATGGATTTTACTCTTTAATTTTAAAAGGCTGTTTTCTCAAGTGATAGTTTTGTTAATTTATTTGTGCTTTAATTGAATTTTGTTGAATAATTCAGAGAGCATATTGGGTAAAGATTTCCTAGCTATAAAACTTTATGATTTATTTTCATCAGTCTATCAGATATTAACCAGTCTATCAGATACTAACTGTTGTCACTCATAAATAGCACAGAAAGCAGTAGATCCTAGTCTGGTAAAACAATCCATGCCCTGACTCCAAATAGGAAAAGAACAAATTCCAAGCAGCATCTTTTCAGTTGTACTGAGACCTCTTATTTTTACTGGAGAATAACTTTGATTTATTTGCAATGGAGAGTCTGGATGAAACCCAGTCTGGCAGAGAGGGAGTACCAAGACCTTTACAGTACCATAACACTTGTGTACACTCCTGAAGGGGTATCTGTCAACTGAGCATTTAAGACAGCAATCCTTACTCCTGAGTGCTGGGTGAACTCCTGCCTAGGCTTTGGTGAGGTTGTAACACAGAAGTTCTCACAGCTTGCTGTGGTCTTTTCTCTATTGTAATTTCTATAATTTTTTAAGTTGCTATGAGCAAATCTGAGTGTAGTGTTAGTCTGGCACAGTTCCTTGTGCTCAACCTCCTGTGGATAATGCTTGTGCAGAAAGCAGGGACATAGACAAGAAACTCTGCTATTGTCTGCAGTGTACATAGATGAAAGGAATGAAGAACTACAGAAGACATTTTATTTTAAACTGAATCATAAGGGGAAAACAGCTCTGCGCATCATACACAGAGTCACAGTTAATGTACAAGTCCATAAATCCATTGGATTTACAGAAATTTCCATAACTGTAAAATTTTGAGTTAGTTTATCTCTAGGACATCAGAAACCTTATGCTTAAGGCTGAGAGAATGGCTTCAGAAGAATTCATTTTTGTATCACTGCCTATTTGGACTCTAGGAAGAAATATACAATGGAGTAATGAGATATACAGTATATAAGGAATATACAGTGGATTAATGAAATAATATGCTTTATACTTTCCATGCTTTTCATGGAGAACATTGTTTCCATTTAAGTGGGCACTGACAGAAAAAGGGAAAATAATCATTAGAGACTGAAGGTATAATTATTATTGACAGACAACAAATACAACACTTCATATGTAAGCAAGACCCATTGCCTACATATGTAAGACCAACATGGGACACTTTCCATTTCATAGTCACAGTGGTGATGAAGACCAGGTTTCCTCATCTTTATCATCTATTAAATTGAGTGGGAATAGTGAACCATCTTTCTCAAGACTTTCTGGAAAAATCAGAACAAATGCTGTGCAGTCATCCTTGTGGCGACATTGTAAATACATCCACCACTGCTGCGCTTGAGGCAAACATTCTGTGAGACAAAACACATACACAACTGACAGATTAAGTCATGTCTTTCCTTTTGGACAGCAAGTTGCCTAAAATTGAAAAGGTCCTTCACATAATGTGCATTAAAGAATGAGAAATGTCTTAACCATCTTTCCAGATCCATGATTCAAAGACACCTGCCAAGAAAACAAACTCTTATAGATAATTCTGACAGCCATGAGTCAGGAATGATTAATGAAAACAAGCATAATTTTGGCCACAGATATTAGGAGACAAATGAAGGAGAATATAAGGAAAGAGATAGTATTTTCTTAAGATTTGAATCAAGAATTGCTTGATTCAAATCTTAAAAAAAAAAGTTATCATAATCCACTTCCTTGTAATTTGTCCAGGAGTATGATGGTGTACCACAAAATCTGCACACATATTTATGTGTCTTAAAGAATGTCAATCTCCTAGACAGGGTACTGACAGGAAAGTTAGGCCTGCCTTCTCTTCAAAATTAAGAACTTATAGATCAAAACACAAGGATATTTCATGGAAACTTACATATTGCTACAAACAGAGGCAAAGGAGGAGCTACACTGGAACTGAACGTTCTTCTTTCAGTCTCATCTACTGATCATGCCTTTCTTCTAAAAATCTTAAGTGCAAATGGAGCCTTGCCACAACAAAACCTTCATTATGTATGAAGCTTGGTCCATGAGTTGTGAAGTACACAGTGAGCCCTCATGGGCATGTTTAAGTTTTTGTAAATCAGAAAATGAAATTTTAAGAAGAGCTATCATGAAATAAAGTGAAAATGTTGCCTTCTATGATAGCTCTGCTCAAGTTCTATGAAACCAGTACTTACCTGTATATATTTATAGGTTACTAGAAGAGGACTTAATATTTGAATGTCTCCAGATACTGCTTGAAGAGGACAAATGAGTTACCTCTCAGGTTAATGACATTCTTTTAAAGAAAGTTAGACATTTTACCTTCTTATAAAGGTTCTCCCTTTCAGACTTCTCTTTGTCAGTCTCTCTACCTTTTAATAGGATAAGTTTTTTGACCTCCTAAATACCCTATCTGCCTTTGGTTGCTTTGAAAAGTAGGACAGCCTGGGAAGGTACTGTGAACTTGGGGAAAAGATTATTAAAGTTCAAACTGAATTATACAGGTTTTTGTGTTCTGTCTTCCCAGAGATGCTGATTCTTTTCAGCTTGTAAAATGACCAATAATATCTAGTTGTACTTCAAATGCTACCACATTTTCACACTGGTAAATATTCAAGAACAAACAATACAGAAAAAATTATGCATACTCTAAGCACAAGTGCCATGCTGAAAGCCACTTATATTTAAGTTCTTTATATGTTAAATGAGTTTCTAAATTTCTATAAAAAGGATGGTAATGTACATCACTCACTAAATGCATACTCAGGCAAACTGACCTCTCAGCTTCTGTATGTGGGCACACATAGGATAATAGATGGAGATGAAATTATTCTCTATATAGAGTTAAAATGGTGAAAAGAAGGATTCTTTACCTGCCCTATTTTAATAGTTATCTATAGGGCTCATTTATGTAGACAAGAGAAGGCATGAAGGTTATAAATGTTGCATTATACATTTTTAAGGGTAGAGAGAATAAACTGACTTAGCTATATAGTTTACTGGTTTTTTTCCTTAGCTGGCACAATGAATATGAATGTCACTATCAAGTATACCTAAGTTATATCAGATTTAAGTTTCTGAATGACAAAGCCAAGATAAGTGGCACACAGAGATTGATGAGAGACTGAAAAGATTTAAAAATGCCTCTTTCTGGGAAAAGAACACAATAACAAACCAATCATTTTCATACTGAAAGCAGAGCTACTTTCTCCTTGATACAAGTAGTGAAGGGGATTAAGCAGTACTCCCCCATGTCTAAGCTAGCTATAAATATTTACCATCTTATTTTAAAGCAAGCTGAATCATAATATCTAAGGGGTTTTGATCCAGAGTTTTGGTTTTGGGCATGTTTTTTTTGTTTTGGTTTGGAGTTTTTTTGTTCTCTTTTTTTATAAATAGAAAGTATAAGTAAAGAAATTATGCAGCTGCAAGAAAGCAAAGTACTGACAGTGCCAGTTGTGGGGGTGGGACAGAATGAAGGATTCAAAAACTAAGAAGAGGTATGCCAGGATAACTAGCTCTTATTTAACCTTGGCATTACTTTCTCTTTATATTTCCAAGTTACATAAACTCTTGAAAACCAGACTCTGAAATGGAAGCCAACTAATTCTTAAAAGGTAGCAGCGTCACTGCTACAGGACTGAGCATAAAGACAAGACTGCAATAATTTTATTGGTACATTTCCCTATGGAAGATTCAGGTATAAAAGATTGGCTCAGCTCCCGAAAGAAGTAACTGAATAATTTCAGGCAACATTCACATGTACTTAGTTCTGTCTGTGATAAAAACATGAGTAATGATAAAGGATTTCTTCCTCCAGGTTTATGTTGTTTCTTCCATTGACTGCTCCCAGTATGTAACTTGCTTCATCAGTGTCAGAGCTGCAGCCAGTTTTTGATCCACTTCTAGCTCCACATCCTTCTCTGCTATACTAAAGGCTAGCCATTTATCTCCATTTTGTATTTACTAGCATTCTTTCTCTTCTTTAAATGTAGAGCTTTTCTGTTGCCCCTTTCTCTCTCCCCCTC
>NC_031769.1:132421807-132443528 GCF_001522545.3 Parus major | reverse complement strand
TCCCCCCTTCTAACCTCCTCCCATTCCAATGCATCAAGATAATTTTGAATTCTGATCCCATCCCACATACCACCTGCCATCCATCCTGCCTTGGAGCTGTCAGCAAATTTCAGAAGCATACGTTCCCTTCCATCATCCAGGTGGTTAATGGAAATATCAAATAGAACCAGCTCTGGACCTTTTCTCCTGGGAGTCCACTTGAGACACCTTTTTGACAGCAAACCTCTGAGAGCAGCTTTCCAGCTGATTGTGTGTCCCAGCTGGCTCTGCCTCTACCCAGATAACAGGTCCCTGCCTTAGGGAAGGATTGTCAAGCAGGATGGTGTAGAGTGTTTTGTTTAAGTTGAATACTTCACCCTTGTCCCTCAGAGAAGTCCTTGGCACATAAAGAAATATCTTGATTTAAACATTGCTTTTTCTTGATCACTTTTAAGAGTTTCTAAATAGAAACTCTTTATAGATTTTGTAATATTTTATCATATAACTAAAAGGTAGCTCTGGTTTCTGTTAGATGACCAGTTTGTCTTGATTTTTAACATTTATCCATTTGCTCATTTATCATGGACAACACCCAGCAGATTACATGAATGTTACCCCCAATGTTCTTTACCCTATAAAATCTGCTAAAATCTAGTCACAGTAGCTATCAGTTTTGCACACCAGTGAGATCTGTTTCAGCACAGCTGACCTTTACTGTGAATCTGTACTTTTCTTTTTTACATGTAAATCAGTACATGCTGACATGGTTCATGAGTGAAATACAGAGAAAGCTTATGATTAAAATCAAAATCAGAATCAAACATTGTCAATATTTTTAGAGCTTGAATATGACTCACCTCAAAAATTGGACTTTCTCTGGAATTCAGTCTTTTCAATTAAGCCTTTACCAAGACAAAATCTCAGCTACAGGATGAAATTTATACTCAGAACAAAAATGAGAATGAAGGAAAATACTGTTTCACCTCTCAGATTTAAAAAGCAGTTTGATTGAGTATATTGCAGTAGAGAATATTGCTCTTATCTTTTTTCCATATAGAAATATAATTTTTTCACTGAGCTGAAGTTGGAATTTCCAACATTAGTTGGAAATTTAAATTGCTGGGCCACAGATACAATACCATCCTGGCCTTGACAAAGTATAAAAGCTGTAGTAAATTGAAAATAACAAGAGCTAGGAGAAATAATTGTGTTCAAAGTTATCTGCACTTTTTTGTTCAGCTCAAAATAAGATCATGTTAACTAAAAAAAAACCCATAAAATCTATCTATTTGGAGCAGAACCAACCAGATCAGTAAAATCTGGTGCATTCCATATGCAGAAAATTAATAAATCTACCTGCAAGTTTTGCAGCTAAACAGTAAAATGCCCTTCTTTTTTTACGGAGCACATAAGCAAACACTGTCAAGCATGTTTCTTTCTTGTGGAAGAAAACAGAAAGCTGCAACCACATTTTCTCTGAACTTTGCATTTTGATTGAGTTTGTACTTTAATTAGTACTATGATGGGGCATTCAGTGCAGATCTGGATGCAGGTGTTCACTGACTTTGTACTGCTCTGTGCTGCCTTACCCTTCTGCTGGTAAAACATGTCTTCCACCTCTGTGTCCATACCCAGTTAGGCAGCATCCCTTAAATCACCAAAAGGCACATCACAGGGGGATTCTGGGTTTGTGCTTGGAAACAGACTTCAAAAAAGCCAATAAACTATATTCTGTCTTTTAAAATACAGATGCTTCTATGTGTACAATGGTGCTTGCTGGTGTGCTGAGAAGTGTCCTATCTGCTACATTTCACCTGTTGATACCACGTTTAGAGGCCTATAAAATTTCCAAAAGTTATTTCCACTTCCAAGTGCTGCATTAGCAGAACCAACATTAGACCCTCTTCAGAGGCTTCACCTTGCTGATGACAGAGAGGGGACAAATTATGCCATTCCTCCCGTAGCTTTCTCTCTGCAAGGAAGAACATTCATCAGGTACCATTTCTCCTAAGGGGAGCAGAACCTTCTTGATCCCTGGGCACCGAACACGAGCAAGAGCTGTTTCCATTTCATGAGTGTTCCTGCTCATTGGAGACACACTTGCTTTATCCAGAGGTGAGCTGCATGGAAAAAGAAAGAAACCAAAATTCTTAGTAGGAATATTCTTTTGAAAAATTGTGAAAAATAGCCTTCACAGTAGTAAGTCTCTTTTGTGATTTAGTGAGAAGGCCACAGGCTCTGTTTTAATCCATTTCCAAAAGAGTAGAGTTTATATGATACTTCACTTTTTTCATTCAAGTAATGCAGCTTGCTGTCTGCTTACTGCTGAGCTCTTATGAGAGAATGCTGCTTACTGCAGACTGAAAAATCTTCTTTTAGCTTGGGGCCTTAAATAAAGTAATAAAATTTTAGAACTACTTTAAAACTGCAGTAAAAATATTGATTGCACTTACTTTTATCTGTCAGCCTCCTTGTAAAAGTTTTTTAAGGATTTAGGATATCCAACAACCCTGTAATTGGAAAATGTTTTGCAAAAAATCAGATCTCAGCATTACAGATTTTGAAGACAGATTTGTGGGCAACATGCTTTTCTGGTCAGAGCCAAGAGCCAACACTAGCTTTGGAACAAAGAGCTCACCAATCAGACAATGCTACTCAACACACTTCTTCAGTGTAGGGTGATGTGTAAATCCAGGTTGGAAGGTGAAACTTTAGTTTGCCCAGTAGAAGCCAATCCACAGTGCCTTACACCTGCTCTGCATCAAAGCACAGCTCCAGCCATAGGAGCACACAGCTCTTTGGGGTAAGAAAAACACCTTACTGCAGCTGGTGGAAGCTCCTCATCAAAAATAGTTTACTTTCTATTAGAAAAATACTGATGTTTTATAGGATGCAAGAGGAAACTGAGAAGGCCATAAGGACCATTGAACTTGCAAGAGGTATGCAACACAGACTGTGAAGAAAGGTTGTGAGTAAAGCTAGCTGAAAGGGAATTATCAACACACAGAGGAATTAAGAGATTCACCTTAACCTTAGAGTCTCTCAGGGCAGTGCAGCTTTTCCTTTCCATTGAGTTCATTCTTTCCAGGCTGTTTTTCTTCAGGTTGTATTAGCCTGCATCCCCTCCTCCCAAAAAAGGTTTCACATTAAACATCAGCTAGCATGAACTTCAATCATGGTGTTGAGGACTGTTATGCCCAGAGGCCAGCTCTCTTACAGCAGTCTAACCTGATTGTCAAAAGACAACCAGGCCAAGGACTATATGCAGAGGTAAACTTTCTTCTTCTGTTTTGAAGTTATGTCTTTTCAAAGCCAATCCAAGACTATTTTTTCAGGTTTTGCACTGTATGATATTTACATTACTCAGTCCTGTCAGAAATTGTTTTGAGGAGCTGCCTTCCAGGTGCTTCTTTTACAGGAAAGCAAGCGTTTGAAAGACTACTCTGAACTAGTCAACTCCGCTCTTTTAGATTAATATATTTGATTGGAATTTATGATAAATCAGTCTAAGCTCCATTTATTTCCTTACATACATTTGCTTTATGGCATTTCCCTGTCAGTTCATCTGTGAACTTGATAAACACATAATTCTGCATTCCATGCATTCAGTTTTTGCACCTGTCAAGAGAAAAGTAAAAGATGGAACTTGCACTGGAAGTTGTAGTCTCTATGCACTACCCCTACCTCATAACTACAGTCCTTAATTTAGGACCAGTGTATCAGGAAGGAAAAGAAACCACCATCAGCAGAAAACCTCAACAACAAAATCTATCTAATGAGGATGTTAATAAACTTAACATGAAACACACAGATAAACAGAACAACTTTTAATTAAGACAAACTACATCTCAATTGCTGTCAGGGGTATTTTAATATTTTATTTCAAAAAGCTTGGGAAGTATTATCTAATCCAGTGAGATGGATTTTTCCTGTAACTTCATGCAATAGAGAATTATAATTTTCTCTTTCAGTCTTTAACACTGTATCACCTCACAAACGGTTAATGATGAATTTTTCATTTCTCCTTTTTCATAATAATGAAAAATGTATTGTGATTTTTCCAGTTGAATATTACAAAGTGCTATCCAGCTACTGAATTTTACAACAAGGCCCTTTCACTGTTTTACTATTGAAGTGTTAGATCTTTCCAGAGAAGAAAGATCATCATCAATATCTCAGTTTTGTGAAACCTGGTATTAGAAGCCAAAACTTTCATATTTATAGTGTGGTAGTTGTACTTCTCACAGAAATTATCTGCTTTGCTGCAGTTGTCAGAATATATTTTTTATCAGGAAGAGGTTTCTTGGGTCAGATCAACTGGGTGAAAATTTGCTGGTCTCACTGGGATGATCCTTATTAATAAAATGCTGTATTCTTTGTAGAAATGCATGTAAATAAAAAAACACTTGGGGCTTGTTTCAATTTGTAACAACTGTGCTAAACCAGGAAATTCAAAGGAATTTAAATACTTTGAGGACAATTTAAATGGTCTTCAGGGGCCATCAGCTGCACCACAGTTATACCCCTGTTGGAACTCCTCAAAGATTCCACTGTATGCCTGCCCATTTGGAGTGACCTCTGGACATTTCTGTATGTACCTGCACATTTCATTTCTCTATCACTGCTACAGCACCTGCATGAAGGCTTTCAATTAAAATAGATTTAAAGTTTTGTGCTTGAAATGCATTGCTTATTTAAATTTTGTGCCCGGATGAGCACGACACAAGATTTACTAGTAATTAATCTCGGTTGCTTCAGAAATATGGCTTCTTAGCATGATTATACTCTTTACTGCATCTTACCTTCTTTTCAGATTTTCATCCAGTTTTCTAAAGTATTGCTCATTTGACAAATCTGACTGCAAAGGGTTAAGAATTACATGGATATGGAAAATGAAAACCAAGCACTAAAATATCTTGGAGATATATCATTTGTCATTTGAGTCTAACATTTTATTCATTCTATTTAGGCCTTATGGTATCTTAGGCACAAAATATAGCTTGGACTCAGGAACTTATCCAATTCCCTTGCCATCCTAAAGGAACACAGAATTTATAGTGGAAAAACCTATTGTGCTATCAGGCTCTAGATGGTTGAAGGTACATTCTGACAATACAGAAAACATTAAATGTAATACCGATACTTACTTGCATTTAGCTGAATAAATATATTAAATTTATGAGTGAAAATAATAAGATTGAAAAAAGTCTTAACTCCACTCCTTGATTGCCTGTGATTAATTATAAATACAAAAAGACAAATCAGCAAATGTAAACAATAATGAAATTATTCAACATAAAAATTCCATTAAATTGTTCTTTGCAGTACTTCAGTTTTATTTATCTCCTGTTTTGCTCTTTTTGTCAATATCTACATAGTGTAGGAGATGATTCAGAGAAGATAAAAGATAATGAAGGCTCTAAGTAAAAAGTGACCATCTGGATTTATCTTGTCTCCCCTAAGAGGCAGTGACCCAGCAATGACTGTAATTGGTGTGCTGCCCAGTGCTTCCTTTGCTTGTTGAATACAAGTGATGTGAGCAGGTTCTGCACAGCTAAGCCACTCGCTGTGCTTTGGGGGGGAGACTGTTTTGTTCCTATGGTGAAGTTAATACTGATGGAAAAGTGTTAGCCCTGGAAAGCAGCACTTTCAGGGAACTTGCATGGCCTGGGGAGCTCCAAGGTGGGATCCTGTACTCCAAACTTCACTGTGCCTTGTGTGTGGTCTGGGAGGAGTGCTTACTTTGAACTGCCAGTTCAAAACACAATCTTTTGGTCCCCAAAATACAACTTATGAATTTGCAGCATAGGACAGAGCCCGTTCCATATACTGGGATGCCATTTGTCTGTGTATTTGGTTAGCAAATCTGTGTTGTCCTAGAAGGAAGAAAGTCAGTGAGGCTGCTTTTGCAGCTCAAGTGTTAAAGGTAATCCTGTGCTGTGGAAGCATGTGCTTTCCCTCACATTCCTCCCTGGCATGCATGGGGATTTCTGACTCATTGTGGGTGGGAAGACTTCATTTATAATCCATCCTTCTGACAGTGGCCCAGCACTGGACATCCAGCAGTTCAAGATGTGGAAGGGCGAGAGTGATTCAAATGTAACAGGTGATCCCTAGTTCCACAGACTCTAACTCCCATGCACCTAAAAATGGACTGAAATCACAAATTTGTTTCATACAGCCTGATGAACACAAATTAGGTGCTAAGAGAATTTCACTTGCTCCTGCTCCTGCACTGCTGCCACCACCCAGCCCCTGACAAAGAGAGAGCCTGAGCTGTGACCACCATCACCACCAGAGTCTGCGTCTTGGAAACACAAGTCATTCAGACTAACTAGCTTTCCAGGTTTTGGGTTGTCCCTGTTTTCCATTGTTTCCAGACTGGGAAGGAGAAAATTGAGCTGTGGGAGACTATCCAGCATGCTGACTGTGTGCTCCTGGATACCAACTACAGTGGAGAATTATTATCGAGAAAATAATCTTTAAAATTTCACAGTTAATAAACCAGGAAAGAATTTTAAAAACCCATCAGAGTTATGTCTTGCTATTATTGAGGTTATACAACTACTACTGCAACAGAATAAATAGCTGTAAAACTGCTCTAACAGTGAGAAGTTTTAAGATCCTCAATCTTCATATAATAAAGATAGCACTACTGGCTTTATCCTGAACCATATCCTTGGGTTCTTGTAGCCCACAAAGTCCATCTGGGCAAACAGTGCTGGAGGGCAGAGCAGCTGCTCAGCTCACCTCTAGAGCTGAGATTAGAACACAGCTACACCTCTCTGCAAAAGGCCCTGAGGGTGCCATTATTTTCACTGGAAAGCAGCAGTGTAACAAATCCTACAGCCATCAGTGAACCTTGACATCTCTGGGATGAATAATGTCAACTTTGTACAAGGCAAGCTGTAGGCTGAGAGAAGTGATCCAGGAGCAGAGTGACCTCTTTGAGAATCCCCTGAGCATCACAGATGTATTGTCAAAAGACCCTTATCTGAACTCCTCTCATAATCTGAATTTGTGGGATCTGTTCTGCCTGCAAAGGACTTTGTAAAAACATTCATAGCAAAGGGTAGCAGTGCACTGCACAACCAGAAGGAGTTGGCAAGTGCTTCTGGGTCTCCTAAAATATTAAATATTTAAGAATGGTCTGTAAATTGTATGAGATTTGTGGCCATGGTGAACGAATGATTTACAGAATAAGTAAGACACCCTGCCCTCACAGACATATTCTTTACCAGCTTCAGGTCCAGCAGCATCAGATATGTGTCTTTATAGAGCAGACTCTGGGACATCTTTCTGGAACTATATTTCATGTTGACATGTATGTCATCAGCCTGCTATTAAGAT
Organism: Parus major; assembly: GCF_001522545.3. Lineage (NCBI taxonomy): Eukaryota > Metazoa > Chordata > Aves > Passeriformes > Paridae > Parus > Parus major. The sequence continues at coordinate 132,436,199 of NC_031769.1, read as the reverse complement.
CTTAGTTCTGACCAAAACAATCCATACAGGAAGGAACTGAGCTATGATATAGCCTGATGAAGTGTGTTTCATAAACCAGTATTATTGCAGACTCCCATGGCCATTAATCTCTTCAAATGGGTCTTGGTGTAGGCTGGCATCTGCAGACAAATAAGTTGTGTCAGAAACAGGGCTGGTGATGTCAGGGTTTTTATTTTTGCCAGCAATATATAATCATAAAGCACACTATATTCTTTAATGGCTCTGCAAAATGTCCTGGCAAGAAAATAACTGAAAGCAGATGTTCATGTTACTCTCATTGATACAGATTCACAAATTTGCTATAGCCACACAAAGCAGCACAGTGCTATTCCAACATATTAATGGTAGTGTTGAATATGCTATCAGAAGTTAGTGTGACTGAAAGGAATGTCATTCAAACATGGGTAATTAGTGTTGCCTAAACAGAAAAGTTTATTAACTTTGGTAATGTTCTGTGGTAATAAGGCTACCCCACCACAATTTGGAAGGTTCTGGTACTCCCTTGCCTTTTGCAGAGTACCCTGGAGGGCTATTATTCTCAAGATGAGTGCAACTTTGTGAATAAAGTAAAACAACAAAGGATTTGCTTCAGTAACAACTAGATCAAATTCAAGATGCATCCTAAACCAAAGACAAATGTAAGCCATCTTTAGGTTCATTGAAAATACACAAATAGATACATACTTTACAAAGTTTCAAATGCCAAAACATATCTGAAACTCTGGAAACTATTGAAAACTGATTGCAAGAACAGTTCTCTGTGATCTTTTATAGACTTGCTCAGTATAAATGTGCAATTTCAATGTAATCAATTTAAGAGGTTACTACTTTCAGTAAAGCAAAATTAGCACACTGAACTGAACCTTATTTAAAATAAATACTCTTCCTAAACTCTGGAAATTGTTACCCTAAGGTATTGATTGAAGATTTCCCAAGGCCAGTAAGCTGGGGGTGCACAAGATGTTGTGATGGGGTTATACAACTGGCAGGCATTTGACTCTTAAATTCTGGAATGACAACACGAAGATATTGAAAACATGTGATCATGATGATGGCAGAAGTGCAGTCTGGACTATCATCAAGGATAGTCACTATACATAATGACTAATATATCACTAATGCACACCCTTCAAGGGTTACAAAAGCTTGATAACATGACATGCACTTACAGGGCTAGGAACAAATCCCTGAGGAAGACGTGTAAACATATATTGAATGGATTTGCAGTGAACACAAACTACTCACAGTCCTTGGGCTGCAGAGGAATCATGAAAGTCATGCCTTTAAAACCAGTGGCTCCCAGCCAAGGACAGGAATCCCACTCAGTGAGAAAATTCAGGTTCAAGATAGATAGGACTGCCACACGAAGGGATTGTTGATGCTTTGTTGAGAGCACAGTAATCTACTGCCAGCTGCCAGTCACCATTTGGTTTCTGAACAGGCCAAAAGGGTGCATTCAAAGAGGAGTTGGTGGTGACAATAATCCCTCTTGCCCAAAGGTCCTTGAGGAAGGCAGCTGCTGCCTTGGTGGACATGAGATCTATGTGGTACTGTTTTGATGCTCTAATGAAGTGGGTGGCAGAGGTGGTGCAGTTTGAAGGAATTACACTGTAGCATTTACAGTGACTGGGATCCACTGGCCCCACTGGCCTCCTACAGCATGGGTTTGGAGAAGGTCCACATCTGAAAAACTGATAGCTCCCAGTGCTGTGGCTGTAGAAACATCAAGGCCAGAGGGAGAAGTTTGACCTTACTAATGGAATATTGGATGGGATCCTGGGAGGTTTTCTCTGTGTTAACTGAAGAGATGCACAATAAATTCAACATCAAGATTTGGGTCTTGGTGTCCATAACAAAGTTGAGCAGGTGCCGGTCATTCATGAAAATTAATAATCAGGACTAGGACATGGGGTAAGCAAAAATGCCTTCTGGAAACAGATGTAAGAGGCAGATCTCCCTTGGCAGTGGACTACGACCCATGAGTTCTGTAGCATGGGCTTTGTGGGAGCCATCCAAAAGGAGTACCAAAACAATGTTCTGCTATCTCCCAGTTTGCTAATGTCCCTATCCAGCAGATGCCAAAGGTGGCTTATCTCTGTCTGGCCAGTGGAGGTGCCCACCCCCTGTCCAGATGAATGTTCCTCCACATCTCACCTTCAGGCAGAGAAGCCATTGCCACAGACATCACTGGGAAATGTGAACCCTGTCAAAAACTGACCAACCATACCCTCCCTGTCTGACAGCTTCTGACCGTGTGTGGGATCTGCATTATTAGGCTGTAGCTGTGAGAGTGCTACACCCATGGGTGTCAGCTGGAGGCTTATCCTCCATGAGGAGCCTGGACACAGGGGATTTTTTCCAATGTCAGCTTGACTGAGTAAATAGAACATGTCTATGTGTTCCACTGTAGTTTTGCTCACATATTGTTCAACATTGTGCTGGTTTGGACCAGGATAAAGTTTTCTTCATAGTAGCTAGTATGGGGCTAGGCTTTGGATTTGTGCTGAAAACAGTGTTGATAATTCAGGGATATTTTATTAAAGCAGTCAAGCAGCTTAATCTCTTGAGTCAGGTAAGGTAGGTGCTACTACTTCTGGGCTATGACTACGCAAAGGTGAGGGAGTATGGTCAGCAATTTCCTCCTTAATCATAGGATACAATGAGAGTGGAGGTCAATATAGAGGGTCTGTTGGGTAAAGGTGGCCAACTAATACTCCAGCATTGATGCCTGGGCTTAAGAAGCCAGGTAATTGAGGTGCCAGGCTCCTTTTAGCCCCTGCTTATCTTCTCCCACCCATCCAAGAGTGTCACACTGCCCAGCATTTTGACTCAAGTTGTGTCTGGAGCAACTCAGGAGGCTGATTGAGGCACCTTGGCTCTTACCCTGTGTCTTGGGTTGCAATGCAAGATATAACCAAAAGTATGTGTTCTATTACCATCTGTTAAAACAGGGGCAGCGGTCTTTATCTCTTCCACAGCCATCCTCCCTCCAGAGGGATATCTTCTGTTAATGGGCCATTGAGTCTCGCTGCATGACTGATAAAATTACATCATCCCATTGGGAGATGCTCCACACAGAGGGAGGAGCCAAGCATTCCTGCCTGGATATAATCTGAGACTGGGAACATCATAGGCAGCCTTATCCACTGGATTCCCAGAGGAAAACAGGACCCATCTACACCACCACCAGACCTCCAGAGGAAAACAGCACCTTTCTACAGGATCATTGCTTCAACAGAAACAGATCTGTCACTCCAGAACAGCTGCAGCCACCATTTAATTGGACTGTACCAACACCTGACCAACAGGGTGTCAGGTTGTATTCTGACTCTGTCAATGGGTTGTTTGTTTGTTTTTTACTACTGCATTTTTATTTTAATTTTCCTAGTAAAGAACTGTTATTCCTATTTCCATATCTTTGCCTGAGAGCCCCTTGAATTCAGAATTATAATAACTTGGGGGTGGGGGAATGGTTACATTTTTCCATTTCAAGGAAGGTTTCTGCCTTCCTTAGCAGACACCTGTCTTTTCAAACCAAAACACCCTGTTTGCAGTGGCTGGTTTTACACTGCTATTCAAATTAATCTCTGGTGGCTTGCAGGTTGGTCTGGTTATCTTGGACACAATCTGCTGCCCACTAGGAGAAAACTCTAACCTTGCTCCCTTCCTAAGGCTTCCAGCAAGCATTGGAAAGACTCCATCCTATCCTTGATACCACTTAATGATGGATCTGACAACATGTAAATCAAGCTTTGCAAAGGCAGTAAGAAACATGATCAGCAACATGCCCACCTGGCTACTTATGCTATCAGAGATAGTAAATAAAGGGTCATCCAGGATGCTGTGGCTCTTGTAGACTGTCATGTCTAATAATGGTCGAGGGGTACAACTGTCTAATCTGAATTCTAATGAACAACCAGACAGTCTATGGCCCACAGGCCACTGGTATATTTAATACTTCCCTTTATCTACATGTGTTGAAAGAAAAAACAGCTGATTTATCTTAACATGAACATTGCATGAGAAGTTGAGAGGCAGATATGAGAAACAAGTGTTCCTATCCATTTCTTTATTACAGACTATCCTGGCCTGTTTTTTATGCAGCTACTGAAATGGAATTTGGATGCACTTCATAGCATGGTGACCCCCAACACAGCAGTTATGAATTCAGACTCATCACTGAACAGAGGAATGTGACCTGTTGTTTGGACTGTTGCAGTTTATGTCACTGTTGGCTTTTGATTCCCTCAAACACTTAAATAACAAAGATAATTCTTGCCATAAGCATGAAAGAAGTGCCCCCAATATGTTCCTTTAATTTGTGGTTGAGGTTCTCATTATTCTCTGTATTGTAATGAAGCACACTGCCAGAACTCCTCTGCCATGATGGGTCTGGGATGGGCAGGATGATGATGGCTCCTTACTTATGGCACAAGCTCATTTCTCCCCGTGACTTTACTACCTGTCCTGCTCCTTAGGACAGTGACATAACTTGCTGTACTGTTCCACCTGCCAGTGGGAAGAGGCTCTGGGCAAGAGACTGACACCAGAGTGCAGGAGCTAGCCAGCTTCAGCATCTCCCTGGGTGTTAAAGCTCAATCACAAAATTTTCCACATGTTGTTTGCCTAGATTAATCTCTTTCTGTTTAATACAAATGTTTTCTATTGGATTAAATTCATGCTTTTTTTTCCTTTTGCTGAATTACAGGAATAGTACCATGACCTCAAAACTACACATATGGAACAAAAAAAAAAAAAGAGTGGCTTAGGTTTTTTTCTTTCTGAAGACCAATTGGTCATTCTATAAAAATGACAGGAGCAAGTGACTCCGTTATCCCTTCTGACTCTTAACAAAGAAGCAACTAAAAAAGCTATATCCTTTCCTCATAGCAGTAGTACTGCTTTATTGTAGAGTCCACAATGAAGAGCTTTAATCTAGATGAGATTTGGCTAGAAAGGAATCTTTTCTTATAAACTAAAAGGTTGAATTTTATATTTAAAAATTGCTATTAGGCTTCCCCTTGTTGATGTGCTAGATACTGACAGTGGTCTATTGTGCTCCACTGTCCTCCACTAAGATATTTTTATGAAGGTTTTATTCACTGCAATTAAGGTCCATCTATACTTGTCAAAAAAATATGTCAACTGTGCAATATGATACGTGCAGCATCTCTGACATTCCTGACTCCTGCTCTCTGCTACTTTGCCATCCTTCCAGCCTCTCTGCAAGGTTCAACCAAAGGATAGCAGCACCATCTTGTGGGTATCTGAAAAAGTTACAGCAACAAAATAATCAGCAAAATTTCAAGCAGGCAGGCTCCTCATTCTGAGCAGTGGCTGGCACTGTCTGCACAGGGCAGGGATACCATAGCAGAGCTCAGCAGGGTACAGCTGCCTGCTGAAGAGAGCTTTGTGAGATGGACCCCACAAAGCATCCAAAGCTGAATTCAGCAACTAAAAAATCCAGATATTAAACTTTGCTTAACATTGGCCATAAAAATACTGTGCAGGGTTATGGATGAACATCTGGATGCCACAGTCAGGAACAGAAAAATTCTTGGTGGTTAAACATGCAAAGTTAAAATGGCTGGGTTTACTTCAGGGCACATGAACACAAAAACCATTTTTGTTCATCAAATAATGATGTGTTGTTCATCAAATAATTTTTCTCTTTGCTGTTGCCATCTGACTATGTTTGCACTGTAAGTATAGCAGTCAAGCCAAGTGGTTTGATGTCAAGCCTGCATTCAAGAGTGAGCTTTGGGCAGTTTCCCCAGGAACCTGTGGGGGTGGGGAAAAGCCTGAATTCTTGTAATTTTTTAGCACAGGTTTACTGCATGCAGTCAGCACCTTGTATGACACAGATACAGCCATACCCAAATGTATTTGGTCCATAATTTATGGTGACCATGATCCATGGAGCTACAGATGGAAATACATATCCTCTGTGTGTCCTTTCCTGGGCAGCCTGAGCTCATTTGCATCAAGGCAATGGGAACTAGGGAGGGTTTCTGTGCTGAAGGAGCAGCGAGAGGATGAAAGCATCTTGTCTGAGCAAGATAGGGGTGGGGAGGCCAGGAAGTGCAGTATGCCCCTCACTGCTTCTGCCAGCGAGGCAAACACAACCATTGTCTAATGGACAATGCTGAACTTGTTTCTGTCTTGAGCTTTGTGATAGGGCTGCATTTCCAACACTTACTTCGTGAAAGCTTGTTTTCCCCTCAGTCCTCACTAAACAGCTCCTTTTCACATGGCTGTGTCTTTTTACTTTCCTAAAGTTAAGTTAATTTAATTATGATTAAGACTATAATGAAGTCATGTATCTCTTAATTTTGTTGCTGAAGACATTCTTTTAATCACTTTATAGTTTTAATAAATTGCTACTTATTTAAATAGTATCCTTAATAAAGTATATAGTAAGAAAGCAAATATTTAAACATAGAGATAAGTTAAACCACATCTCCTTCACCAAACAATGCAGGAATAATTGCAATAAATTAATGGCAGTATTAAAAGTACCCTGAAAAAGTACCTCCCCAGTATTTCATGTCTGCCTGCTGCACGTTTATACTGAGAAAAAGAAGAAATAGATTCTCTGAGGTTGGTATAAATGTATACGTAACTTGAGAGAAACATAGAAAAGACTCTTTCATCTGGAACTTGTCTAAAAATTATTTTATGCTACACTTGAAGCACCTCATCACAGTAACTTAAACAAGAGAGGAAAGAATAAGGCCAGTTGTTGTGGCTGGTATTTGTTCAATATAACTCTCTCCTATTCTTTTCATCACACTTTTTAGCAGAGGCTGAAGTTTCAGCATGGTGTGTTGAACGGCTGCCCTCCTGTGGCTGCAGCTTCTCTTTATCTGAAGCTGAGACTTGCCAGGAGCATGTGGCTTGTTACAGAACCAACAGGGAGGTCTCCCATGCACAGGTATTTTACAGACTTAAAAAGAATGCATTAATTAAGTACAAAGCAGCATCCACAGCCCTTTTAGAGGACGTGCAGAAAAGAGGGCTCCAGGGACATTTTACAGCAGCATTCCAGTGCCTTAAGGGGGTCTAGAAGAAAGCCGAAGAGAGACTATTTACAAGGTCCTATAGTGGTAAAACAAGGGGTAAAGAGTTTAAACTGACAGAGGGGAGGTTTAGAGTAGATATCAGGATGTTCTTTACTGTGAGGATGCTGAGGCACTGGCACAGGTTGCCCAGAGAAGTTGTGGATGCCACATTCTTGCAAATGTTCAAGGCTAGGCTAGATGGGTTCTGAGCAGCCTGGTCTAGTGGCAGGTGTCCTTGCCCACAGCATGGGGGTTGTCACAAGATGATCTTTAGTGACCCTTTGGTTGTCACACTTTCCCACCCAAGCCATTCTGTGACTCCATGATTCTGTGATTCTCTGCTAAAGTGTTTCCTTGACCAGATGATTTGACATGCATCACCCAAGAGTGGGAGATATGTTGGAAGACCTTGTCATTAAAAACTGGAACTGTGCTTTTATAAAGTGATAGATTGTAAGTCATATGACTCCAGGCCAGCTGTATCAGCTCAGAATCATTAAATAATTCATAATAGTACCACTTTGTTGGTTTCTTCATCAGGTGCTTTATCAGGTCTGCAACATCTCCACCTCACTACAGAGATGTGTCACGCTGGTTTCAGCATTCTTCATCACCAAAAGCAGCATGACATCCCTGTCTCCATTCACCACTGATAGCTTTGCAAATAGGGTATTCTTTGAGTTGTTGTACCCCTGACTCCAGGCAGAGCATCCTGCTATAGTTGTGTTCAGGAACTCCCAACAGGCAACAATCAGGTCTGGGATCTTTAAATAATGAATGGCAATGATGGAGACCCTGCTGTATAAATCAGTCACCACAGGTGTGGCAATATGGATTATTTCATATTGCAGCACACAACAGGAGTTAAAATACAACAGCTCTACCTTGGCTTCATGCCCCTTTGGGCATATATTTATTATGTAATTCCTTCTTGGTTGAGTTCTCCCAACTTTTAATAAATGGAACATTTATTCTTTCCTCTATGAGCCTAATCTGAATTTAGCTTGGCAGTCTTCTGCCAGCACTGAATGGTGACTGGCAGGATTTTGAACCCCTAGCCCTGCTCCCAAAGTCATTTGTTTTCAGAGCCATCCATATTCAGTAGAGAACACTCAAAAAGAGAGGTTGCTGAGTCTCTGCCCAGCCCAGCAAGTGTTATGGGTGCCCTGCATTGGCAGTAACCTCACTGCTTTCTGTTTATTTTCTACACAAACAAGGACCATAAGCAAGAAATTGCATTTCACTGAAAAGTTATTAATTATTATTTTTTTTAAAAAAACAAATTTCAGGTGAAAAGTTTTCTTAGACAAGCTTCTCTTAGGTATAGGATGGAAAGTGGATAGTGGTAGCCTGCTGGGAACCTTATGCTGAATCTGGAGGTAAAAAAAAAAATCAAGAAAGAGTTCTGTTTAAAATCAGTGCTTCAAATCAAAAATAACCCACAGGAATTCTCTGTCATCTTTATTCTAGAATAACCAAAGCCAAATTTATGAAGTCAGGTTGGAAAGCAACATCAAAGGGCATTGGTAACTTTGACAAAACCTGCCAAAGAACACACTTGTGCAATTTCCATAGCACGTCTATGTCTTTGAAACTTGAAGGAAGAGAATCAGGAAATCAATAAGTCCAAACTATGAAAGACCTATATTGGCACAACCTCTTTTAACACAAATGTGAGGCTTGAAGCAGAGAATTAATATCAGGCTATAGTTTTTTTTCTGTTCAGAAAACTACTCACAACATCTCACATAGAGGTTATCTGCAAAGCTCCAGTAAGATATATTAGTGCTATGATATAGTGTTTGAATTTTGGCAGGATTTGCCACACATTTAGTCAACCCACAAGTGCAAACAGTGCTGTGAAGCCAGCCCATGTAGGGCTCATGGCAGTAGTCACACAGCTCTTCTGCCTGCACCTCCACCATGTCCAGTTCCTAGCTCCAAAGGTATTTATAACATTTTCATAAGCAGAAAATATTTCTTCCTTGAAGAGTAAAAAAATAATCTACATGAAATCTTCTGCCTAACACTTTTCCACTTCCTAAATACTTCCAACTTTGCTATACATAACTGGAAAAAAATCCAACTCTAATTTTTCTAAGGATGTACAAATCCAGACATGAATTTGCTACTGTCAAGACGAAAACTTGAAAAAGATAAAGAAGTGAAAAAAACCCCAATGTGATACACAGATCATTCTCTAACCAGTCTTCCTTCAGGTCAACATGTTTTTCCTAGGACCAAGTACTCTTTCATATTCTTTGTCAAGTCAGTTAGGCACACTAAGTGATTACAAAACACATCTAATAAGATAATAAAAATACTAGCCCCATGAAGACCCTTTTTTCTGCCTTGTATTTTGCACTTATTGTAGACCTCTTCAGTTTCCTGAAAAACATTCAGAACTTTATTTCCTGGATGTCCAAGTGGATTTCAACTGACACAAGTGCCACTGAAATCTGGGAAATAAATTCTCCAACCAATCAGCTGTGTTAGAAAGTCAGCATTACTTTATTAGTGATGCTGGATGCATGGGGATTTCTCCTCAAAACATGCTTGAGCAGCAACCCAATAGACCAGGTTTTGTTCACGAAACTAAAAAACATACCATCCTGTTTCTATTCATTACATGTCCTGAATACTGATCGTATGAGAACTTACTGATATGAGTAGGGGCCTTTTGATGGTCGTGGGTGGTCATCTGGTGGTCAAAATTCCCTATATTATGGCTGCAGACCTTCTGATTTATCTTCTGTTTTTGAGAGAATCTCAAATATGTGGTCAGGCCGTGATGCCCTTCTCTTATCATTCTTTACTCTGACACTCTATCTTTGTTCCCAAAACTAAGACATCTACTAGCACATATTAATCAGTAATGTAAGTAAACAAGGAAACATCAGTTGGCACAAGACTTATTAGTCCCAGATGTAGGGAGTTAACACAAGGCCACATTAATCTCAGGCATTTGTACTACGATCTGTATGGTACAAAACTAAGAGTAACCACAAATACAGCACTACTGTGCTAAAGTTAAAAGAATTTAATGACATCTTCTCCCACTGCTGCATAGACTCCTTAAAAAAATACAACTTGTCTGGTAACAAAGTTTGAGAACCATTATCAATTTCTTTATTTTTTCCAAGCACCTGTGAAAAGTGATTAAAACGGTCTATACCAAACCTTCATTTCTCAGAATGCCAAGTGTGCACCATGCTGTCTAGGAGAGCTTTGGAAACTTAGTTTATTTTAAGTGAAGTGGGTTAGGGGGGACTCAAGGCAATCAGATCCACTAACAGTTCTGAAGAGAGCATAACTTCAGTCCTATGGCTGACAACACCCAGCAGAGCTGGGCTGGTGATTAAATCCAGGAGAAGTCAGATTTTTTAGCCTAAAGTATTAGATTAATTAATAATTCTTTTTTTAAAGATTCATCTAGAATTTAGAGGAAACAGAAATCTCTCCTACAGAGAATTCTAATCCATGAAACTTAAATTACTGTCAGTGGATCACATTGCATCCTCTTCCATTATGCTTCCTTCTCCATAACATGTAAATGGAGAAGAGATATTAAAATTAAATTTCTTTATTAACATTCAATTTCTTGATAGGCTTCTCTAGATTGTAAACTGTAGCTCTCTTTGTTTCTTCCTTATGTACTTGCATTGAATTAAATAACTTTTCAAGCAGTCAGTAAAGAAAAGGAAATGTGGATACATGTAGTAATACATGACTATTACTGTTCCCCAGAAAGAACAGGAAGAATCTTGGACAAAACCAGTTTGCCATGGGATCCCTACACTATAAAAGTTTAATATTCTTAGGTATAATTATGATAAAACTGACTGTTGTCAAGTCATAGTGAACATGCTGCACAAAACATGTAAATTGTCTTCATCCTTCTGAAAATACTTTGCAACAGCATTTGCTTGTGAGCTGTCTCCAGTAAATGGGCAACAGATTAATTTCTTGGCTAACAATAGCAAGTTACTATGCTATGGATTTTGAGATCCTTCCCACTAGGTCTGATTATGCCTCATCCTATTTCCTAACTTAGGTCAAAATTATTTCTCAGTAAGAAAGCCCCACTGTGAAATGCTGCTTTAGTTCCTCTCCCAGACACTGTATTTCCTTGAGCGTGCATTGTACACATGCAGGGAAAAAAAACCACAAACATTTTCTTGCTTTTCGGTTTTAAACAATTATTTGAGTTTACATTCAAATAATTTCAAAGCTTCAAAAGTACATGCACAGAAGGCAGAACAGACAAAGTTAAGATCCTGAAGAGAGGACTTACAAGAGCAGAAACTGTAGAAGTTTTGTTTGTACACTCAACCATTTCAATGTTCTAAATGGAGAGAAATTCATTCTGCATTCAGTGTTTGACAAAAGGGGGAGTAAAGAATAAGAGGGAAGACGTATCTGCGAATGCCTTTAATAGAAGTTTATTGATATGGTCTGTTCAACACACTTGTTTCAAAGTCCACACTTGGACTTTTAAACAAAAAAAAATTTCTTGGGAATCACAAATTAGACCCCAGATAGAGGAGAGGCTGACACATTTGTAGTTTTTTGCACTACAAACATGTGTCAGACTCTCCTCTATCTGGGATCTAATTTGTGATTCCCAAGAATTTTTTTTGTATTTCCTAGCTTTGCTATCTGTAGCGGCTACATAATTTTATTTCTGTGTTTATTAAGACAACACAAGGAAGTGATTAATTTCAGGTTTATTAGGCATATTTGCTGTTTTCCTTTCTCTTTCCCAGAGTATACAATGTAGAAGCAAAGCAAGATGTCTAGATAGGTGGTGAAGGTGCTTTGAAAGGATGGCAAGTAGAATGTGGTTGAGAAGGATAAGGCATTGTTTTATAAGAGGCAACAACCTCAACATGTACTTCTTCTGGTCTGTTTTTATTCTAGTTACAATGGAGCATCTGTTCAAAATCCCTTTCTCATGGCTTTACAGCTTGGATTGAAAACAGACATTTTTCCCCCAAATGTTGGTAAAAAGTTTCCCAGCATCACAGCAAGTAAACTTAAAAGGGGCCTATTGATAATATCCTCTCAATAGAAGTGGGCAGGTGAGCATGGTGCACTGTAATCCAAACAGTTGTATTCATACAATTTTTTCCCAAGTCTTACTCCTTTTGCTGAAGCCATATTACAGTAAAACTCAGAGGCATGTGCTTAGCTTAAGCATATGACCAGTGATTATTTTTCTGGACTCACTTAAGTACTGTCCAACCTAAATTTTATTTCTGAGGGATGGAAGATTCTTGAAATTTGTACTGATTAGACAGAGCTGTTGTAAAAATGTACAGCTCTCACAGTGCTCATCCTGGCAGTCCAAGAGGACTGGGAATTCTGTGCTGACCCTCAGTTTTTTCCACACAGGGGAAAACATTGCCTTTCCCTGGTTGCAGTGCTGGGGATTTCATGGCAAGAAGAGCTCTGCAGGCTTTGTGTGTATTAGCAGACCTGAGATAGCTTCCCAATTCCCAAGACTGTTCTCACAGACTGCGTATATATTCACATATATTCACATACCCACTGTATCTCCCAGGCGAGAGCTAAGGCTTATCCCAAGCAAAAATCAGTCTGGACTAGACAGGCTAGAAGACGTGGGATCTGAAAAGGCAAATTTAAGTGCAGCAGATTTCTTCTCCTTTGGCATTTTACAGTTTTTTTTCTCAAAAACTGATGACTGTGTTCACTTGTTCTGTAGAGATACTAAACCTACATGGGTTGCATTTAAAGGAAATCTCCCACACCTTACAAAATACGTATCTAGTTTCTGTAGTTCCCAATGGAAAAAACTGTTCTTGAAGATAGGTGTTTTTTCCACCTTTACATCTATTCCATGTAAAGGAATAATGTAGATATTAGGGGAAAGGAATGAGAGAAAAAAATTAGCAAAAATGGCAACGGCAGCCTAGACTGGATCATTAGTTTCATACACATACCTTTTATGTCCATCTTGTCACCGATCTCTGTACCTCCCTGCACTTCAGACAGTGGGTCAGGTCAGCACATCAGCCTACAGTGGGGTGAGAGCCCATCACCCAGCACTCCCAGGGTGTCTGCAGCAGCCAGGCAGGACCCCTGAGCTCGCTGCTGAGCCCTGGTCTCCCACAGAAGCACAGCGTTTGCTGCCAGCAGGCTGCAAGGCCAGCAATAGTCAGATTTTTCATTTAAATTTTGGCACCATCTGAAGTAATTTCTGTTACTTCCAAGGACTGTTGCCATTGTATTAAAAAGAGTAAATTTACTGCTGAGTTACTTACTGCCCAGAAAATCCAGCTGAAACCTGCTACTGCCAAATCAGAGGATTCGATATTGGGCCAGGGACTTTAAATAGCTTCTGCTGCTGAGGATTTTCTGCTGTCTATGCTGTCTAAAAAAAAAAAATCCTTTAAAAAAAAAAGGATTGATAAAACCTCAGTTTGAGGGATTGGACATGGACTGTTAGAAACTGAAAATTGCCACTTCTGTTGCAGTTACTACCTACCCAGGTTTTTTGACTGAATCATCTGGGGTTTTTTTTAAGTCTAGGTTTGGTTGCCCAGGGTCCAGGATAAAGAGCACAAAACCAAACAAAACCCCTAATGCTGATTTCTTAAATGAAGCAGAGGAAAAGCCCTGTTTATGCAGGTTGTCTGCCTTTTGTATACATCACAGTTACTGAGGGTGATCATCATCACCGTCCTTACTGTGCTCCTGCATCCAAGTTATTGCATATTGCAACCTTTAATTGCAATATGAAGTCTTAACTACAGGATCCAATTCTGGCATGCTACATTTTCAGAAGCTCAAGCTGCCAAAAGAAAACCTGTCACTATCCCTCTCTCTCTTATCTTTCTTCCATGTTTGTCCCATACACCTATATAAAGAGATAGTGCAGGAGGTACCCAAGGTGAAAGGTAGCCTTTATTTTTTCAGGGTTTTTTTCCTTTATTCTTTTTTAATCTCATCTGCCATGTAGATAGGCGCAGTGACTGCAACAGTGCACTGGAATCTGTGAGCCAGCCAGGAAACCACTCGCTGTGATCAGGCTCAAACACTGAGGATGCACTGGCAGATACTCAATGTGAATTCTCCTGCACACTACAGTCTGTGAATTTATGATGCACTCTGCTGTGTAGCTATAACCTTAGCAACAGCAACCACTGTACAATGAGCAGGAGATAGTTGCTGCTGACTGTTTGAAGGAGCTCTCCCTTATGGGCAATTTGTGCAGAAAATGACAGGAATTGTAATGATTTCATCTGAAACCGTAGCAAGACTGCAGTATCTTCTCGTAATAACTCAGT
>NC_031769.1:132337617-132421557 GCF_001522545.3 Parus major | reverse complement strand
TTCTCTTCTCTTCTCTTCTCTTCTCTTCTCTTCTCTTCTCTTCTCTTCTCTTCTCTTCTCTTCTCTTCTCTTCTCTTCTCTTCTCTCTCTTCTCTTCTCTTCTCTCCTCGAGTCTCCTCTCCTCTTCCTTTCAACCTTTTTACTTTTTCTGCCAGAAGAACTTTCTTTGATTACACATTTCTGGATCTGTGTAATCTCTTTCACACGACAATTTATTTCCCCATATTCTTGGGGCAACAGTTAGGAATACGTTGGAGGTTGTTTTCAGAAAGGAATAAATTAATGAACAGATTGAAAAAGGTTTTGCAAGCTTCATGATATTGAACACCTTTTTTTTATTACTCCAACACTAATATCTATGTTAAAAAACATCTGGTTTGCAAAGAGCTTCAAGGCAAGTGTTGTGCATATTCATGCAAATACATAATTGCATATGCAGTCAAGCTGGGAATTTCCTCAAAGACAGACTGAGAGCCTTGCCATAGTTTGTTGTCACCTTTGTTGCAGTACTTGACATTAAAAAAGCATTCAACCTGTAAGGGGTTCAGTAGATTTTTATTTTAAATATTTTGTGTGCTGAAACAGTAAATTCTAAAATAGGAAAATCTAAAAGGAATATTTATATACTTAATGGGGAGGCTACCAAATGATAAATAGATTTCATGACCTGCTGTGCAGGAAGATATGGTTGACAGTGTAGAAGCAATGGAGGTTATCATGGTCCCACTGACACTGCAAGTTAAATTATATCATGTAAATGACACATTGAGAATATTTGTAGTAATTAATTTAAGGTCTGATTGGCTACTGATCTGATCAATTTTCCTTTAATAAACAGCTACCATAAAAATAAATAACAATGTTAAATAATTTAAAAAATTAATCTCTTTTTTTTGTAAGGTTTTTCTTACTATCTGTAATGGCCAAAAAATCCTTTTATCTGCTGTTTCTAGATGTTATTGGGTTGTTTCTTAAACTGTATTCACCAGCAGCATTCTGTGTCCCAATGGCATTACTTAAAAACAATGCAAACTTTGCATTTTAATTACTATGTGCATCCTATTGACCTCCTATCTACTTTATGCCAGCTTCATTAATAACTGATGCCCAAGTTGCTCATCAAATTCAGCCATGAGTCGTTTTAGTTTCTGAAATGAAATTAGGAGTTCCTTTCTATGTTTTTGGTGCAAAAACTATTTCAAATGCATGAGAGAAAGCAAATTGGAAGAAGGTGTCTTCATGAGGAAGAAATTTACTTGTTGGGTATGTGTAAATTGGGCCACTGTAGTCTATGTTTGTCATATTAACTTAGATCTACCCACATTGACTTTTACATTTCATATTATGTGTTACCAGAAGTGAAACTTCAACCTGGAGTTGATGCCTTATGCTTGGCTAGTGCCAGAGCTCAGAATCTTTATTGCTGCATTTGTAGTTGCCAAACTGGCCTCAGTTTTTCTTCTGTAAAGCTGTCATGAAGTTGAAGAATTCCTTTCCAAGATCCTATGTGCTGGATTTCAGATGTGTATCTGTCAGATTGATCCTGAAGTCACCTGAACCTGGTGCTGCTCCAGAGGCTGGACATATTTTGTAGCCATCCTGCCTTCAGTCCCAGCCCAGGCTGCTGGCACAGCTCACTTGTGCCCCTTGGCACAAAATCCAAAGGCTCCAGAGAGGTGACCTCCTCTGCTTGGTGTGTTTGCTGTTACCTTTGAAAGGGATAGTGGGAAACCTGAGGGCCAAGATGATCCTGAGACCGGAGTGAAAAGTAAAGCTGCGGCAAAGTAGATTTACCTTTGGTGAACAAAGATCAGGTCAGGGAACATTAAAACAAACTGAACATTCCTAAGTCCATGTGACCTAATGGGATGCACCCATGGCTGCTGAGGGAGATGGCTGGTGCATTCTGAGTCCACTCCTGAAATCCTGTGAAAGTTCACGGGGACTCGAGGAAGTTCCTGAGGGCAAGAGAAAGCAAATGTCACTCTCATCTTAAAGAGCAAGATGAGGATCCAGGAAACTATAGGCTGCTCAGATTCACCTTGTTTCCCTGGAAGGTGATGTGGTAAGTAATCCTAAGAACTATTTTCAAACATATAAAGGATAAGAAGGGGAATGTGAATACTGAATGTGAACTTACGAAGGGGAAATCATGCCTGAACAATCTAAAAGCCTTTTGTAATGAGACAACTGCCTCAGTGGATAAGAGGAGAGGAGCAAATGCATTTTATCTTGACCTTAGCGAGGCTTTCAACTCTGTCTCCCTTAATATCCTCACAGACATATAGCTGAAGCAGGAGTTAGATAAATGGGAAGGGAGATGAAAGCTGGCCAAACTGCTGGGCTGCAAGGGCCCAGCAGCACATGGAGTCCAGCTCCAGGCCAGTCACTAGCATTGTCCTCAGTACTGGAACAAGTACTGCTTATTCCCTTCATCAGCGACCTGGATGCTGGCACATCATGCATCTTCCACAAGTTTGCAGATGACACAAAACTGGGAGGAGTGGTTGATCATCAGATGACTGTGCTGCCATTCAGAGGGATCCGGACATGCTGGAGGAATGAACAAAGATGAGCCTTATGAAGCCCAAGAACAATAAACACAGAGTCCTTTTCCTGTGAAGAAATAACCCCAGTGTGGGAAGAAATAACCCCAGGGTGTGCACCAGCCCATGCTGGAGGCTGACCATCTGGAAATCAGCTTGGCAGAGAAGGACCTGGATGTTCTGATGGACAAGTTGACAGCAAGTTGAACCCTTGTAGACACGAAGAGCGATCCTTCCCTGCTGTTCTGACCTGGGGAGACACATCTGGGTTCTGGATTCTGATGTTGTGTTGGGCTCCCCAGCGCAGGAGAACATATGGATATACTGGAGTGACTTCAACAAAGGGCCACAAGGATGATTGAGGAACTAGAAAGTACAAAGAAAGGCTAAGAGCTTGAGCTGTTCAAAGATACAAATATATCAACATTTAAACACAGCTGATGAGGAGTAAAGGAGTCAGAGCCTCACTCTACTCAAGGGCACCCAGTGACAGGACCAGAAGTTATGGGCACAAGCTGAAGCACAGGAAATTCCATCCAAACACAGAAAAACACTTTTACACTCTGAAGGAGCACTGAAACAGTTTGCCCAGAGAGACCATGGAGTCTCCATCTTTAGAGATAATAAAGAACCAACTGGATGTGGCCCTAAGCAGCCTGCTCTGATCTATACCCTTTTTGAGCAGGGACTGGACTGGACAAACTCCAGAGGCACTCACCAGCCTCAGCCATGCTGGGATTCCATGAAGCTGCAAGGCAAGCTGTGTCCTGCAGGTGCACTAGCATGAAAAGAACACTCAGATTTCCTTTTTAAAATAATACAGAATCGCTCCAAACTCAAGTTGTCTTTCCTGAAATGTTAATGTTTTGATAAAAATTTGAAGAGTAGGAACATTGTATAAAATAAATTTAAAATCTGACAACTTACAGAAATTATTTACATATTTTATGAACTTCTAAACACTCGGTATATATGTACTCTAGAGTCTTAATTTTAATTGTGTTAATAACTAGTTATAATTTTCTCTTTAATTTCTGATTTAATATAGACACATAATTTGTCATTAGTCTGGACAACTAGTGAAAATAAAACAAACAGCCTTGTTTATGAACCATTGAACTACTAAAACAAGAGTTATTAACATTATTAAGAGTGTAGGAGAAAAATACATGAGCTGATGGTACCTGGAGTAAAGAAACCATCCCCCACCTACTTATAAGGTTATACTCTCTAGAAAAATAACACAGATACACAGAATTTGATGGTTTTAAATATATGAGCATAAAAACTATTGTAGAAATAGTTCTTGATACTCTTTTAAATGACAGTCATTAGCAATAAATAAAGTAAAAATGCAACTGGAACATTTAAAAATATCAATAGTATATGTTAAATATTGTTTTAGAGATTTAAAACACATTTAATCTTTTCAGTTTGTAACTTCAACTATCCAAGTTTCTACTTTGGTGATGTGTTAATGCTTAGTTGCACTGGAGATGTTCAAGCTTTTCATTTCAGCTTTGAACTCAGCCTTGACAGAATAATTTATCAGTACAGTAAATATCCACTATTATGGATGCTATTAATGGGTATGTCTTTTTAATACTTTATAAGCTGTTATATGAACTTAAACCTTTATTTGCCTTTTTGTAGTATTTTATTGAGTTCTTTTCCAGCCCAAACAATTCTCTGATTTAGTTGCCTTTAAATTAAAGTTAGGAATGGCTGATGGGAAGAAGAGCTTGATCCTCTTACACAATTCTCCCACAAATAAGACACAAAGAGCTAGAAAGTTGATTTTCCTTTAGCTTAAGTCCATGTAACTCACAGAGCTGATCAAAATACATAAAAACACCAATGGTGTAATTTTATTGTGATTGTTCTGGTGACGTCAGGTATTTTCTTCTTCTCCTTATTAAGCAAAATAGTTTAAATGTATCAAAATCTTTCATCAGGAAATCTGTAGGTTTAATACTTAGAGGTGAAATGGATAAAAACGATCAGCAGACAGGTTTTAGTTTTTATTGTATTTTTGAGGCATTCAGAATCCCTTGATGATAATAATTCTTGGGAAGATAAAAATGTTTTCCAGTGTCAGAAGAGAAGTCACTATTGACTACAGTCTCTACTTTGCTTTCCAGATCCTATCAGATGTACTGTACTTGCAGTAATCATGTGGAAGATATTATGGCAGTTGTTATAGGTTAGGTGTGATTCCAGGTACAATGCCTGCACAGGATAAAAATTTTTAAAGCTTCAATCTGAGACAGCAAGGAACTGACATGAAAACTGAAGACATGATGATCGATAGACATGATACCACTTAAAATGACAAGAGCAGAAAAACTCATAAAGCAACAAGAAAGGAATGGATGACCTTGTAAAAAGGTACAGATAATAATCTATAATCTATAATGCCAGCTGCAACTGGGAGTGTGGGTCTGCAATGTGAAAGCACAAGTATCATATATTTTCTGTGTAAGGGAATAAGACAGTGATTTGAACTGTAATTTCAAATTTCACACACTGGGAGTGAGTTATTGTAAATAATTTTAGGGCCCAGTTCTTGAATGAACTTGAGAAAGAGGTTTAAATAGTTTTGAGAAGTGAAGAATGAAACAGTCCTAAATGTAACTGAGGATATTTTCACTGGGAGCTTTTATCAGCATCCTGCTAGTTTGAAAAATGTAAAAGAGATGTGCGAATTACTTGACAATGCAGAGGGAAAAAATCTGATCTAGTCTATATATTTGATCTCTTTAATCAGTGTAACAGGAGAGTGACCAGAATACTGTGTTTCAACTGCTGCTAAGCTTTGACTAGAATATAATGTTGTCAAAAAAACATGAGAAGATGATACTTGCTTTTCTCCGTTGAACTTCCTTTGTGCACTTCTGTATAACACAGTTTAGGAACTTCCTTTTTCTCTTGAATGTTCATTGCTCCTTCCCACATGTTCTAAAAGATACATTTGAGTCTCTTTCATTGTCAAACTACTGTTCAAATTTCTGGAGCTAAGGTAATGCTGTGCATTTAATAACCAAGTTAAATGGTGGCAGTTAACATCTATTTTAGAAGCCAGCCAACATCTGTGAACACTTCAAAGAATGGCTTGATTTTTTTTAGCGACAGGACTAGTTGGGAAGGACTAGCTGCTTGTAACAATATTTTGAATGCCAATGCTTTACTGTGTTAGCGTATCACTCACTATTCTCTTGAGCTTGGTCAATAGCAGCACTGTCAGGAAATGCATCCCAAAGAGGAGAAGTATTTGCAATCATTTCTTTACTGCTTGCTGGCCTGGCATGCCAGATTTTTTCTAAGAGTATCTCAATGAGATAAGGAAGGAAGAAGGATTTTGGATGACAAGAGAACAGTCTGATGTAATTCACCGGTTGGGTATGAAGATCCAAAGGGAAAACACAGTTGCATAATGCCTAATTTTAAATTTTTCAGTTATTAAGCTGACTTCTTCAGGTTAGAGGTATGCATTGGCCACACACCTCCCTTGATGGACTAAATCTTTCGCTAAGCTAAACACAGAAATTTCCAACTAAATCTTGGGTTTTAGCCTCCAAAGGGCATTGCACCATGGAAATGAAACTCAGTCCATAAACTGAGGAGGAGGAGGTATCAGGATAGCAGTGAAGTATCAGGGACTTCAGCCTGGAAAGAAAAGGCACATTTAATGCTGAATCAGACCTGAAGTCTATTGGCTTTTAAACAGATTGGGTTTGAGATAGCAAAATGCTTCTTTTCAACATGTTTGAAATTCAAATGAATATTTGAGTTGGAGAGGTTCATGACAGACTTGGCTGGATAGCACGGTAAGAGGTACAGACCTGTTATAAAAATATGCCATAACTCTGGAGTTTTATATGAACAATAAATAGTATATTAAAATCACTTTTAACTGCAAGGGTTCCCTTCAATAGCAAAATGCACATATTTTCTTTTGAACTGTATGAATGGTTCACAGAATGCTTCATTTTCCTCAAGTGACCTTGCAACACATTGCCACTCCAGCCCTTTAATAATTTAGCTCAACTGCTGAACCATAGCAGCAAAGGTTTTCAAAGTGTATTGGTGCATTGTTTGTTTGGTTACAAAAATCAAACAGGATCCAGC
Organism: Parus major; assembly: GCF_001522545.3. NCBI lineage: Eukaryota > Metazoa > Chordata > Aves > Passeriformes > Paridae > Parus > Parus major. Next base: position 132,414,883 of record NC_031769.1, on the reverse strand, counting down.
TACAGTCTGCCAACACATGGCTTGGCCACCTGAATATTGGCTATGCATGATTAACAGGCACACGTGGACACTGGGAGTCATAAAAGAGAGCAGCAAATACAAGGGGAGAACATTTGCTGCATAAACCCCATCAAATTCTGCCTTTGTAAAAGACCAAATGCAAACTGCTGTAATCCTGCTGAAATCGCCCCACAACACAGCAGTTAAAGTACCTACAAAACTGAGGATGTTTTAGCTCTGCTTTTAGCTAGTTGCAAAAAATAAGGACTTTTGCTTCCATCTGTCGGGAAGTTCATATTGATCAGATTGAATCACTTATGCAACATAAAATCCTTGTGGGACATCCCAGTGCAGCCTTTTGCAAGCATTTCCACAGCAGATTGCAAATCACACAGTGGGTAAATTCTCACAATGTACTGGTTGTCCAATTTGGATCTAATCCTAAAGAAATATGCCCAAATTCACAGAAATACTGAGCACCTGTTTATCCACCCTGAGCATCCCTGCCACTGCTTGCAGATCCTACAACTCTTGCCTTGCTTTCCTGTATTGCATCAGTAAATTAGTGACAGAGACATGGATAGCAAAACAAGGGCTGAACCCTGCCAGGCTCCTAACGAAAGGACACTCAATTCCATTTTGGCCATAAATATAAATCACAGAAAATAATTCATTAAAAAGAAAAAAAAGAAGAGTTACTGCCAAACAACTCTTGGAAGCTACTCAATAGCCCTTGCTTTTACAGTAAACATGATCCCAAGTATCATTTATAAATAACTCACAAACTGTGTCATAATTCAGCATTCATTTCACTTTTGGGGGAGATACATAGCATGTAATTTCAAACCATGTGAGAATTATTGAGAGAGCTTTGAAATGTCTGAATAGTAAGAACTTTTTTGCAGCCCTCTTTGGAACCACTACAGCTAGTGCACAAACAAGGTCACTTGCACATCAGGTTTTATCATGGTAAAGCTGATCAGAGCCGATTCCTGCAACAAGAGCCTGCAAAGCCTTGCAAAGCTCTCCTACAGCAGTCAAAAACAGAGGAGCAGCTGTTTTCACATGTTTATGCAGCAAATTACTCTTATTTTCCATCAAAAAATCTGCAGCTTTTCATAGTTTTCCTCCAAAGAGATCTACTTCTCTAAGTTATCTAAAATATTGTCAATACTATACCAAGGGAAGAAAAAAAAATCATTTCTACATAACCCAAATGAAAGTAGCAGAAAATGTATATATACTCCATAGTTATAAATTGATATGTCTAAACCTACATTAAAACTTTACAGATTTTCATTTATATATTTGCTTAAGAATATAAGTCCTGTCCTTGCTTTCCCATGGCAACAAAAATGAAATAATGAAATCCGGGTCTAATGGCACTATAGATTTTCACTTCAGTAAACCTGAAGCTGCATGATTTGTCACTCATGCATTTATCTATATATGGTAAAGTGAGTAAACACCACATAAATATATTTTGTGCTTCCTCGGTCTTGGACAGATTAGCACAAATTAAATTTCACACTAATCTGCCCATGGTCAGGAGTGCTACATTAGGAGTGAGGGGGATTCAGCTAATTGTGAAGAATATTTTTCTCTAATAAAATGATCTGTGAATATAGCAAATCTTTTCTGGAGAGCTACCTTTACCAATATGGTCTATCAATACTGAATCAATAAATGATGAAGCATATCTGCATGCAGAGATATGTCATATATGTCATAATTTCTTTAATTTGTTCACCAAATTTGAAATAAGATTTCTTCTCACTTAATGTTTTCGGATGGAGTTTTCAATATTCATCATTTAGGTTATACTACTTAGTTATGTTTGACTGCCCAAGTCACATGGCATTTGAGTCACATAAGTCTGAAGAATACACTGAACTGCCAGAAGAGGGAAGTCCAGGATCAGAAGTTCGTTTCTCTGAGCAAATGTGAAACCTGATATCAGAATATGAAAACCCTGCATAATACTACCCTTTTTTTAAACCAAATTTGCTGAAACAGAATCATGGAATTGAGGAGAAAGAAGCGGGAATACTTACAACTTCTGCAACTCCAATGTTTACACTGATTGATTAAAAAATCTGGGTAATTGTCTAAAGAAAATTTTATCTTTCCTCAAAACAACCAACCAGTTCTGGTCAGCCCTGGTTTGGGCTGAAGGACAAATAAAAATCTGTATGCATTAGCACTGGCCATGCATGGGGCAGCGCTCTTTCTTTTGAGTGAGAGAAGATCCATGGGCAGCAGCGCTGTATACGCCCAGGTGAATTGTAGTGCCCAGTTACCGACTCTGATAAAGATTTGTGGATACCTTAAGGTTGGCAGCAGCTAGACTTCTTAGCACTGGAAACAACAGAGAAAAATATCCCAAATTTCACCGCAGGGATGAAGGTCTGACTGATGGAAAAATCAGTATGTAAAATATGCCAAATACACTTGAGACTAAATACTTGGAAATATTTGTGCTGCTCAGTAGGGAAACTGAGATAATATTATACTTCACTTTGTAGACCTAACTTTCCCACAACAAAACTTCATGTTCCTTTATAAGTCAAGTTTCTTTTTTGACTTTTGAGAAAGCATTACACAGTTAAAAATCAGGAATGGTGGTATGTAAAACACTGATAAATAAATGTTAACAACTCCCCATTCTCTTCAAACAGAGAATTCTAGACAGTTTCTGAGTAAGCAAACACTACATACTCGCAGAAAACACTGTAAACATTATAAAACATTATGAAATGTATGTACAACACACTGAATAGCTTTAAACAAAAGCTGTTAAGACTTTAAATATCCAGTATTTCCTCATACAGGCTCCTCCGCAACTGTAGCTGTTGAAGATACGAATTTCAGTGTAACGCTTCAGTATAACATTGACACTTTTACACAGCGATCGAAAGACATTCTCGCCCCATTTTTGGTGTGAGGTGTCTCCTCGGGGAGGGCAGGGCAGGAGGCAGCTGGAGGGCTCTGTCCGAGCCGGGGAGGGCAGCCCGGGACAGGCGCTGGGTCCCGCCGGCTCCCGGCAGGAACATCCGCGCATCCACAGCGGGAGCCGCGCCGGACGGGAAAGGTCGGGCTAGATTGGAAGCTTCAGACAAACTTCATTAGAGAAGACCTTCCACGGAGTCACGAGGTACAGAAGGATGCCCCCCTTTCTTTCCAAACTCCTCCGAGCGGAGTCTGGGCGTGGCTGGCTCCAGTCGTAGCCCCAGACTTTGTTAGCGGTTTATGTGTAAAGGACTGCAGAGGTGTCACTGGATCTTTACACAACCTTGTTCCGCAGAATAAAGGATGACAAACCAAACATATTTATATAAAAATAAAGGATTTGCTATGAAAATTATTAGATTGAAAGAATTATTTCTTTCACAGTATATGTAACTTTACTAATATAGTAAAGCATGTATTTTTTTAAGCAATATTGAAGCAATTATATTAAAAATAGCAAAAATAAGTAGAGAATGCTGTTACTCATCCCATACTCTTATGTGGGGAAATCTCTTTGCCTCAAGAAGTAACCTTCAGGGACACCCCTATCAAGACAGATATCTCCAAACACACTCCAAGAAGGGATATGTTGGAAGTTAGAACCTGGGACTGGGTTTTATTTATAGACACTGTCATTCATGTGTCTCCAAGCCAGCTGTGTCAGATCAGCATCTTTAAATAATTTATCATTAGTATCACTTATTATTGTATCACTTATGTATTGTTCTTCCTCAGAATGATTAACTTTGCAATTGATGAGTCAGTCTGGCTTCAGCTTTTCACCAAATGAGCTTGATACCCCCTTCTCTATTCATCACTGGTAGTCTGGCAAACAGGGATCGGTTCGAGTTGTTTTACACCAACTCCAGGCAGATCATCCCGCTACAGATTCTCAGACAAATCTCAGCTAGAAGGCATTAACAGCCCTCTTTTAACACCTACATTGGTGATCTTCTGCTTTGCACAGTAGCTTGTCTTGCAGAGGATGACTGCAAGTGAACTATGGGGAAACTTCACACTGGGAAATGCTGCTCCTCACCTTCAAGAACAGTCTGCTTAGCAAAACTATTACCATCCACTTCAGTTTGGTGCTTAGGTCCTTCTCCATGATTTCCCCAGCCCCATATTTTATTCAGAAACATGAGGCCTCACCAGTGAAAACAGTGAGACACTGTTTTTGATACTTCCTTTGCATCCAAGAAAGACAAAACAATCATTCAGCATAGGGTGTATTAACACAGGTTTTCCTTTTCATGCAGGGAGGCTGCTCCTTCCACCACTTCTGTAAGCATTCCAGCTCTGTTCCAGGAAATAAAACACAGGTCTAAAACAGCAGTCATTCAGCTTAACTAATCATCAGACCATTTGCAGAAATCTGATTGCCTTCCACTTGAATGGATCATATCATAAACCTCCCTGGGGAATGTCCCCTTTCAACCAGCAATAAAACTATGTTATTGCTCATCTTTTGGTCGGCAAAAGAACCACCAAGATCCATTCATTGTAGTTTTCTCTCTCCTTCTTCATGAATGTACGCCATTGCTTGCCAATGTCCAGTTTTTATCCTTTAAAACTTTGTCCCTTCTCTTTTAAGGACAATATAGTACTGTACTGATGTGTTAGACAAAGAGACTCCATGAGCTGGTCACATTTTTCAGCAGCAAGTCCTACTGAATTCACTAGATCATGACGAGATGTAGCCTGGAATGCACATTAAGGTATTAATGGAGTGTGTATGCTTGATATCAAGTTTTCATGCTGAGCTGCACTGGTGTTAATCTAGTTTGATTACAAAGCCTAATGTAAATTCTTAGACAGATATTCTATTTTAGCTGAGAAACGAATGCTGACAGTTTACTGCAAGATGACAAATGAATGCTGACATTTTATTCTTACATGTTTATAAATCAGTTTAAAGGTTAAGAGTCATTAATGTGGGCAATCTGAAAAATCTATATACATAAACAAAATATTCATTTTTTGATAACTATGTATGTCCAATGTCAGTCACAAAATATAGAAGTTGGATTAAAGAAAGAGGGAAAAATTGCAAATTTTTCAGTATTAGTTTATCTTTTAACTGGAAACTAAATTACTTGATTGATAAGCCTCTTGATCAAACCACAACGTAAAATGTAAGGGTTTTTTTTGTCATTTACTTTAAAAATGAAGTATCTACATGACAATTTGTAAAGAATAAAGGATTAACCCCTCCTTTCCCATATGACCCACAGAGATTAGAAGCATTTGCCAGTAACTGTACCAATCTTCCAGGCAGTCTCAAAAACAGCTAATCAGTATGGTCTGTGCTAGGACACATCACAGGAATAATTTCCATTCTTACTCCTATTGCACATTTTCCTGGTATTACCAGAACTAAGAAATAGTCATGGATCTTTGATCTATTTCCAATAAAAGGTCTAAATAGTGCCCTGAGAAGAGCACAAATTCCAGTGGCAGCTTTTAATGGATGATGAGGGCTGCCACTGGGTGAGAAAGGTAGCATGGCATGTAAAAATTATTTATGGAATTTACTGATACTCTGATGGAGACAGACGTCTGTCTAGATGAGCATGCCCCATGCTCCGTGTTAGACTTATGCACTATGGAGGATATGAGCACCTTCTTCATCATATTCTGACAATTTTTAAATAATGTAAAGAGGTTTCTCTCTAAAGGGGAATTCAAGTCAATTCCAACTATTAAAAATGTGAAGTGAAATTGGCTTTGTGAAATACGAGACCAAAATCCTGGAACAACTTTTGGACATGAAAGTACAACAAACTTCAAAGCATTCATCACTGTTTTTCCTGGGTACTTGACCAACACGGCACACTTTGTCACAGTCCAGATTCCAGCTGTTTTCCAGATATTTATGGGATTTTCCTGATACAAATATGGTATTTTGTAAATTTTGTTACCCATTAGCTAATGAATCAGACTTACAGAGCTGAAATACATGTCTAGAATATTTTGACTAAATATATGCATATATATATATGTATTTGTATTTGTATTTGTATTGTGTATATATATACACATATGAAGCATTATACTGAGTACTCATAAAATAGGTATGGTCAAGGAAAGCTGAGAACTGAGAGCAAAACTTTGTGCATTCTTTGACTGATTCTTTCAAACAATTTGCTTTAATTTCTCAAGATTCTTGAATCACCTGAATCAAAATTGATCAGAATTGGTTTTCTGAACATTTTCTGCTTATTTTGTATTAAAAATAACCAGCTAGGGAAATGAATATCATTGAAATTCAGAAATCTATTTTAAGTAGGAGACAGGCTTCTTGGTGTTTGTCAGAAATGTCGTTCCTGAGTTTACTAGTGCAGGACCAGCTTCCCTTCCTCAGAGGAAAGTCAGAAAATGGAATCTGCAGCTCAGGTCTAGGAAATGTTCAGACCGAACATCACTGTTACACAAAAAACTTCCACTATAAAACATTCAAAGGTCTAACAACAACAAAAACTATCCAGAGAACTGCTGAACTAAAATTCATTTTCAAATTCAAGACACTTCTCACTTCCTTCTTCACAGCTCTTTTATACTTCTCAAGATGCCAGCTGGCATTCAGACCGTTGTTAGGAAAAGTTTAGGGGATGAGCTATTGACAGACAGTCAATCTTGGTAAGTAAGGCTTTTCATTTCACCTCTACATGGATGTACGCCTTTTTCTCAGGCAATTGCATTCAAGCAAATTCAAATGTAAGCCTTTTCCTGAACTCCAGCAATAAAAACATATATTCTACTCTATGCTGAGCTTCACTTTGCCTGACCATTACATAAGCACCTGCCAAACATAATAAACACTTGCAGTGCAGGTATATCATTATATTTGTCTGCCACAATCTCTTGATCAAATTGACCTCTTGTTATTCAAAAGGCTGAACAGAAGTCTAGAACTATGGAGCATGGAGGAACAGCAGAATTGTGCTTTTGGTATTGAAAATATTTCAACCTTCTGAAAATTGTTATATGGAAGATGGAACTGTCATCTGGATATGTTTGAAGTTTGTGTGTTGGTTTTTAATGATTGTATTTAAATACTCTCCACTGAAAGAAAACCAAAATATCATTCATCAAAGATAAATAACTTTTATGCTTCATGTTTAAACTAGATTATTTGTTCAGGGAGAAAACATTCACCACCACCAAATTTGGAAAATAACAATACTCTGCATTCACATAATACTTTATATGTGATGAATAATCTTTTTTAAACATGTCCATTGCTGAGGATAAGAACTGCTCATGCTTGAATCAGTGAGATTTCAGTGATTATATCCCCTAAAGCCAAGCTTCTCTATTTCTTTTCTCTATTTATCTTCTCTTTGCCCTATATCTACACCTGCACAGCACATCACATCATGTAGCTATACTGCCCTACTGAATCTGAACATGAATTTCCTGAATGAACTTCAATTGAGGGGCACTGAATGGGTCTTAGAAATACTTGATAGTTTCAAAGCAGTGCAGGAAGGAAACATATTTCTTGTGAGTTCCCACAATTTACATGGAGATCATCTGGAAGTTTTCAAATTGTGCATTACTTCTCAGGTCTTCTAAACAGAGACCAGGATAAGTGTTCCATCTCACTTCTGCTTCTTAAGAAGTATCACTGATGCTTCTGAAAATAAGTTTAAAAAATACTTAATATAGATGAGGAAAGAAAACCTTTCCAGTGGTGCCTCCAGAGAGGCCAGCAGATGACTAAAATTGCACATGAGTGTTCATATACCCAGTAAACTGAAGAGCAGCTCCTTACCCTCTTAAAGCACAATTTTTGGTGAGAAGAATGCAGCTGTGGATGTATAAAAATTGGTTCGTCCACCCTTCAGGTTGGGAAGGAAATGGTCTTGGAACTTGAGGAAGACTTTACTGTCTTTGGAGCTGGATTTTGAAGTTGTTATTGGAGAAGATATGAAAGGGCACATTTTATATGGTCTCAGGGGGATTTAAAGAGTTGGAATCACAGACTGTGTTGAAGTCACAATGTCTGCTTTCTTCTTATCTGGAAGTCCATTAGATGGACAGGACTTCACCAGCTGGGGAGCCAGGCCCAAGCAGATGCTAAGTTTTTGTAGATGCACCTTGCTTCCCAAAGAAGTGAATTCTTAAGCTGCACCATCAAGAGTGCAATCATGTGTCTGATTACTAGTGTCAAGTCTCACAGGCACACAACCTCTCCTTGCTGTAAATAACACTACAATTGTCCAAGGAAAAATTGAATCTTATGTAGTTCAAACACTGGTTGTGCTCTTTTTACACTCAACAAAATCATCCTTTTGGTAGAAGTCATGAACTGTTGTCTAGATGGGATTTCAGCTGTCATATATATTTCAGAGAAAAAAAGAAGTCAGAGAATAACGTGAATCCTTTAATGGTAGCAATTCTATAAGTAACTGGCCTTTCTACATGTTGCAGGTTATTTATTCCTGAAATAGACATTTATATGATAGTAGCTAAGCTTGACTCAAAATGCCTGTAAAAGCAAGTTCTTTCATTATTTTCAAATTATTTTAATAAATTATTTCTTATGAAGATGGTAATATGAGGTCTGAATTAGACAAGCTAGCAGCAGTTTCTGGGATGTATTCTGCTCTCTGTGGAATCAGAAAAAATGTGGAGTAACTCCAGCTGCAATTTAGAATAAATTATTTACTTTGTTCTAGTGAAACTGAAAAGAGAATCTAGTCTGATTAATGCTAAATGGAAAACACTTACTGCATCTATTTTCAGTTGAAAAATTACTAGATCTATATTCATTCATTTGTAATATGAATGTGGACGGACAGATCTTCAGTGTATTCCTAGTGATTCATGTGGTGCTCAGCTGGTTTTTTTTTCACTGCATTCCTATTAGGTGAGCACAACTCTGGAACAACTGTTCTAGGTTAAATTTATATATGTTAAGTCAATTTCCTTTCTGAAGAAAAAGTGATGTAAAAAAAAAAGCAAACTTACTGATTAGGGTCTGAATGAAAATCAACAAATCCAACACCTGGAGAAAAATCACTTAATCCTCACTGAGCCAAAACTGCCCTTCTCCCCAAAAGAAATTCTATATTTTGCCAGATGGGGCTTGGATATGATGGTAAAGATAGGCTGAGGTCCTAGTTTGAATTTAAATTAAAACTTTTTTAGGTTTAGCAGTGTTAAGATATGAATTTTTTTCTCACCTTACTGCAAATTATTTGTATTTTTCTTATGCACACATTTTTTGCCAAGCTGAAACTGGAACTGGGGAGAAAGAAGGAAAGCAAAAATGTGGAGAAAATATGCTGTTACCAAGAATATTGGAGGAGGAAAAGCGAAAATGAACTTGACAGCTTAGTGAGAGACAAGGTAGACAGACAGACCTTCCTGGTGACTATAGACTTCAGCTCTGGAACCTACTATTTTCAAACAAAATAATTTTGAAGGCTCTGAACAATTATTGTACATGCAGCCTGTAGGCCTGATGCTGATTTCAGTTATGCTACTGATAGCCTAGAAAGTCTTGCTGCTCTCTGAAAAAACTGTTCCAGACTTACATTATTGCAACTGATAACACACTCATGGTGGACAAAGTATAGATGGAAGGTCTGAAGATGCATGAAGATGCCCAAGAGCATGAAGACCTGCCAAATAAAAATGAAATGTAGGCAATTTCATAAGGTTATGGACAAGGTCCAGCTGAAGTTCATAGAGTCATAGAATGGTTTGGGTTGGAAAGGTCCTTAGAGATCATCTAGTTCCAATCCTCTTGGTATGGGCAGGAGCACTTCCCACTAGATCAGGTTGCTCAAAGTCTCATCCAACCTGTCCTCGAACACTTCCAGGGATTGAGCATCCACAGCTTCCCTAGGCAACCTGTGCCAGTGCCTCACACACTTCACAGTAAAGAATTCCTTCCTAATATGTAATCTAATTCTACTTTCATTCAGTTTACCCCTTGTACTGACACTGAAGGCCTTGGTGAAAAGTCTCTCTTTCCTTTAACTCTTTTTAAGTATTGAAAGGCCACAACATGGTCTCCCTGGAGCCTTCTCCTCTCCCATCTGAACAGTCCTAACTCTCTCAACCTGTCTTTGTAGGAGAGGTGCTCCAACCCTCTGATCATCTTGGTGGTCAGGTGGGGGTCTCACCAGACCAGAGCAGAGAGGCAAAATCCCCTCCCTTGCCCTGTGCTGGCCATGGTGTTATGATGCAGCCCAGACACAATTTGCTTTCAGGGCTGCAGGTGCACTTTGCCAGACCATTGTGTTGAGCACAGTGAGGGCTGTGAAAGGCAACGAGCAGGGCATCTGCAGGTCCATCAGCCCCAAAGACGAGGAAAAAGAAGTGTGCCAGTTGCTGAACAGGCAAAAGCATAATGAACTGGTGATAATGTGAGCAGAATAGAGGTACTTAATTCCTTCTTTGCCCTTATCTTTGCTAGAAACCCATGACTCACAAGGATCATGAAGCAAGAAATAGTTAGTTCTGGTAGGCAAGGATCAGGACAGGGAAAATTGAAATAAACTGGGCATATTTAAGTCCATGTGACCTACAGGGAGGCACCCCCGAGTGCTGAGGGAACTGTTGGTATCTCTGTGAGTCCATTCTTGATTAAGGTCATATAAAAGATCATAGTGATCAGGGGAGATTTCTGAGCAGTGAGAGAAAGCAAATGTCATTACCATCTTCAAAAAGACATGAAGGAAGGTTCAGGGAAACTACAAGTCAGAGCTCCACCTTGATCTTCAGAAAGGTGATAAGCAACTTATCCTGAGAACCATTTCCAGGCAAATAAAAGACTACAAGGTTACTGGGAGTCAGCATAGATTTATGAAGATGAAATGATGCCTGACCTGTGAGGCTCCTACAATGGAGTGAATAGGGGAAAGCAGTGAGTTCTGTTTATTTGACTTCAGCACAGCTTTTGGCAGACTATCAACAATCTTGTAGACATTCTGATAGAATATGGGCTAGCTAAATGGACAGGGAAGTTGATTCAAACCTGGTTGAACTGTTGGGCCAATAAGGCTGTGATCAGCAGCATGAAGTCCAGCTGCTGATCAGCCACTAGTGGTGTTCTAAAGGGGTAAATACTGCTGATCATCCTCATCAATGATCTGGATGATGGCACATCATGTGCCTTCCACAAGTTTGCAGATGACACAAAACAGGGAGGACAGTTTGGCAGGCTAGGTGGCTATGCTGCCTTTTAGGAGGTCTGGACAGGCTGGAGAAATGGACCAAAAGACATCTCATAGAGGTGAGCAAAGGAAAGTGCAGAGTCCCACTCCTGGAGAGGAACAACCCTGGGCACAGGAATAAGTTGCCCAGAAAGGCTGTACGATTTCTGTCTTGGGAGATATTCAAAAACTCAACTGGCCACGTCCTTGTACAAGCTGTCATAGCTGCCCCTGCTTGGGCAGGAGTGGGATGGGTGGTTTCCAGAGGTGCCTGCCAGCCTCATCCTGTGGCACTGGGTTTACTGGGACATAGCTCTACCCCTCTAAAATTTTGAGGAGGTAATGGTTCCTACTCCACAGGCAGTGGTAGCACATACAAAATAAGCTGTTTGTATAATATATAAATGGAACAGAACATGTATAAAGGTCACAAAGACATATTCTCTTTTATCTACTTGTAGGCACTGCAAGTGGAGTGAGTGATTCAATAATTCATTTCAATGTGAGTTTTGTAAGCATTAGATGTAGGTTCCAAATGCCTGACCTGCATTTTTATGGGTGATTTGTTAGCAGCAGTGGGTAATCCTGTGGAGAGAAGAGGTTTTGATACTCAGCTGAGTACTAACTTAAAACTCATCTCCATTTCTAAGAGAAATTCAGGTAGCAGGATAGTTCATGTTTTCAAAATGCTGCTTCTTGATTCAAACAATTTACAATGATTAAACAACTAATTTGTTTTTATCTGAGCCTACATCAGGTCTCAGTTCACTGTTGGTTCTGAACATCAGTAGAAGGTTCTTGAACTGTGCTTTTCTACACCAGGGATGCATCCACAGCATGATCTTCCACAGCTCAGAGTAATGGCTCACAAGTGTCACTGGACAAAGTTGTACAACATTTCATTTTTTTCACTTTAATTTTATCTGGTGGTAAGAAAGTTTTGGAATTTGTTGTTTTGGAAAGAAAACTGGCACTTTAATCACCTAAGAATGAATTCTACTTCCACCTTGCTGGTTATTGGGATTAATTATGCTTGTCATGAATTTAGAGAAAATGCACAAAGTAATATTATCACATAACTTTAATAGATGGTTGGCAAATATACACAGCAGTTTTGTATCAGGAAGGTCTAACAGTTATCTTCAAGATGAATATTTTATATAAATATTATTTTCATACTGTGAATGCCATTATCAAATCTAATACAACAGGCATAAACTGTTATATATTTTGATGTTACAAGAATAAGGAACACATGCTATTGACAAGGAAAGTTCTTGCAGAGAAGACAGTTTTTCCTTAAAGTGGCTGCCACAAAGTGACACTGAATCCCTCTAGCACAGTAAAGTTCAAATAAGTGAAATCATATCAACATCTTTTTTATAATTGTTACTTTTAGTTCCACAAATTGCATGAAATCTTTTGTATTTTGTAAAATGTATTTTAGTGATACTACAGATTTCAGTATGTTAAAAACTTCTGCAAACTGTGCCAACTTCTTTTTTCCTAATATAAAAATTACCTGCCCAAAACTACACTTCTCATAAAAGGAAAGTGATTTCTGGTACAATTTACAAAAGCACACTGCATGTCAAGTTTTCTAACGTTGAAAATAAGCCTTGGTTGCTGATAGGCCATTTTCCCAATATCTGCTTAGTGTAAAAAAGACAAGAAGCCACCTCAAGGCCAGAAGCCACAAATCCCTTCATACATTATAGCCCTTAAAGTCCTTTTCTCTGTGTTCCAATGGTTTTCTCTCTATTTTGCAGAATGACTGACATGGGAGGAGAAAACCAGTAAATGTTGACTTCCCTCTGTCCCTGTGGTTGTCTATGTGTAAGACCTGAGATTCTCCTGACATCCCTAAGAAATGACTGGACCTTTACTACCAAGGAGCACAGCCCTCACTTTTGGGGATGAATATTAGGTTGTTATATCAACAGTGAGTATTAAAATTACCAATAGTGCCTTATTATTCAAAGTGCATGTCCAACACATTCTTTCATGGAGATTTCCTACAGCAAAATATTTCTAATTCAAAGCAGACAACTGACTGAGTCTCTGGGTTATGCTGTTTAGCACTAGAAAGCAGTGAAATTCAAGAAGTGGTGAGGGATATAAAAGTCCTAACAAGGGGACTCAGCTGCAGGAGATGAGAACAGCTGAGCGTGTAAACCTCCTTTTCATGAGTGACTCAAGTGACTTCATGTCTCCAATGATGGAGATTAACACATTCTCCAATACACCAGTGCAGGTGAATCCTTCCACCTGCCTCTACTGTGACTCATTCAAGGTTGGTAAAGAGTTAAAAAAACTCCACAATAGAAAACAAAACAAGACTGTTACAAAACTGACAAAGTTGTCAGGTGGAAAAAAATTAGTGTGAGGGTCACTGAGTTGGTAGGTAGGAACAAATTCCTTTCTCCAGGCTTGGGACCTGCCCAAAGCAGCTGAGAGCAGAAAGAGAGAAGAGCAATTTTGCCAGGACATTTAAATTTGAATATGAATGAGCGTATTATCACCCTCCATGCACCAAAAGATGCCAGTTTACCTATGCAATGAAGATTAAAGAGTTAGGCTATTACTTCTGCAACAAAGGATTTTTCTAATCACTTTATAGAGGTGTTTGATCTAATCTCTTAATCTAGTTTATGTTGTCTCCCTGTTTTGAACATTCTCATTTCCCTGTGCATGTTTTATACATGTGTTTGTGTATATAGTAAAAAAATCCATGTACTTGAAAGTTGAATTTGTCAGAATCACAATTTTCTGTTCACCCCAGCATAAAATCCTTGTCTCATCCTTCCAGTCACAATGAATTCATCCCATGCTGCTGTATTATGCAGAAGCTTTAATTGTGTGACTGCAGATTTTCTGCCCACCTCCCTTCCCCGTGCTCTGTTTAACTCCATACAGAAGTGACACCACTATTTTAGTTCATTCTTCTGTGGCTCTAAGTGGTCTGGATTTGAAGCATTGTCAGTGACCTCTGTGGAAGACATCAGTGGAGGGACCAGGTGGGCTCCCAGGCTAACACATCTGAAGCCTGGCTATCTGGCTTGACTCCAATTTACAAGAGGGTCACACATATCTGTTCTGGATGTCTGTCCTGCACAGTTCATGGCGGCACAACACACCAGCTCTGAAGGTGATCTGGAAGGTCAAAAGAGTTGTGGTTCTCTTTCCCATTGTCAGCCTTGGGGAAAAGGAGAACACCGGAAGCCAGAACCTTTCCATTAACAATATTTAGAATTTGGGAGTGATCTTCCAAGGATTTTGTCTCATCAGTATTTTAGCCACTCTCAACGGGCCCACAGGGACATGAAGCATTTTTATGGGGCTGATGCCTTGTAACTGCTGCCTTCTGTGGCCTTCAGTGCACCATACTACACTCTTGGCATTAACAAAGTGCCACTTCCCTTTTTCTTTATCTTCTTTGCCCTTCAATAAGATTATCCCACACCACCTATTTCCATTATACTCACCATGGAATTTTCTGTAAGTCAGGTTTTCCAGGCTGCTCAGAGCTCCATCTCAGTTCCACTGTTTCACAGTGGCTTCTGGTTCACAGCTTATGTATGTATATTCAGCAAAGTGAATTAGCCCACCTACACATCATCTTGATAGTGGAGCTGGAATTGATTTATTTTTTTTAATTTCTACATCAGGTTTTTTATATTTTTTTTCCTTCTCCACTTGCCATTGGTGCAGTGTTTATGGTATAATGGAGAAATCATCTTATTCATACTCTCCATTATGTTTAGGATATGAGTTCTACATTCTTGCAGACAGTGTAGACAGTGAACATAGTCAATAGTTACCTAGTAGAAATGAGTGACTCAGAAAGTTAGGAGTGTGGATCCACAGTAGATATCTGTGATGTAGTTTTATGATCATTTGTAATAATGAGAAGATGTCATCAGAATCCTAACATTATTACAATTATCTCAAGACAAGTAGACATCAGCTTGTAGCAATATGCCTTACTGTTTTCTTTTACAAAGAAAAAAAATCATCATTGCTCTGTGAAAACTGTGAAGATTGTGGTATGAATGTTGTATGAATGAGGAGTCACAACTGCCTTTCAGAGTCTGAATTTTGGTGTAAAAACAAACAAATAAGGTAGACAGGGATGTGGCCAAATTAGTTCTGAGCACTGCCTGTGGATGGGATGTTTTGTGAATATGGAAATCTTTCATAAAAAGCACAAAAGTTGAATGTATAACCTGCCAGGCAATCAGTACACAGGGAGCTAGGCAGGAACCAGCTCTTCTAATTATTAAGTCTTCATGTGCAGCAATTCTATTTTTTTTAACAGAAACCCAGGAAATATTATAATGCCTTTTGCTGAGCTGTTCACCCCATAGCCCCAAAGATTTATTTACTGACACCAGCTGACAAGGATTAAGGAATCCAAACCATTTAATTGAGGTGCTCTGCTTCCTGCTGAATTCCAGGTGTCAAAGACTAACTAAGAATGGACTCGTTTTGCACAGGTGATTTGATAAAAAATTAATAACCCTACAGAAACCTAAAAGAACTTTTTAGCAATAGGCAGTTTATCAATTTGGACAAACATGTAGATGTAATCTGAAGAGAACACAAATAAGCCCTTGGTCAGAAAACAGATTTGAATAGTTTATTTCTGTAAACAATAGTTATGACTTAAATGGAGATGTGATTTAAGCCCCAAGATGGGATTAGGCCAGTATTGTGCAAGCTGGTTTAAGAGACAGGAGAGAGATTTCTGGCTGTTTGTTTATGTTCTCATTTCACATGGGCAAATTTAAAAATGAGTGCAATAAAGAATTAAAACAATTGAAAACAGCCTATAAAATTATGGAAAAATATGGTTCCTGAACCCAGCTCTGTGAGCAGTTGTTTTTTTTTTAAATGCCTTCTGTTTTTAAAAATGTACTAAAAATTTAAAATGTTTGTACCTGCTACCCACATAGCTTGTGTACAGTTTTACTTTCACAGAGTGTGATGGAATAACTTAGGGGTTTAGTAGTGTCAGAGTTGCCAGTTGTTCCTGTGAAGGGACTAAAATATATGAAATGTGTTTACAATTGAGTAACTCTGTACCCACAAATGAACAGGTTGTGCTTATTTTGAGCTTGTAAAAATGGAAGCAGTCAACCAAATAGGTGATTTATAAAGAGAAAACGTTAGCAGAATTATTCTGTTGTGTGAAAGAAATTGGACTAGCCAGTGGGAAGAATATAATGAAGCATGGAAGGCTTTAATTTACTTCTGGAATATATCAGGAACCCTCAGCATTTCTGGATCAGAAACCATTTGTGATAAGGCTTTCCTTTTTCAGCATCAATTCTCAACTAGGTATTTGCTTTAACCCTGATATTTTCCTTTACTTTCTCACTGTCTAAACACACCCCTAGAGCTCTGCAATTGTAAATTACACAACCTATGGCCCTGTGACCAGCTTCACCTAAAAAGTTTTCATCTAGGCATGAGGATCTTTCAGAATTAGGTTATTTCAATCCAGATGTAATCACCGAGTTCTTTAACACAGTATTGCAAGATAGATAATCTTCAAAATAATGTTTGCCACCAAAACCACCAAAATTCACTATCTATTTCAGATATCGTAAAGTCTTAGATATCCTGGTGTATTTCCTTATAAACGTTTAATTGATAATCATGAACATTTTGCCTGTTTTATTATCCCTGTGATTGTAATGCTTTTTCTCCTTCTCAAGTGTTATTATCTATTAGTGTGTTGTATTGGTGTGTTGCTATAGGACCAACTTTGGGCCTACTGAAATGAATGTATACATCTGCTATCTTTGTTGCAAGTGAGAATTAGTACAATTTTAAGCAATCTTGACCTGTATTTAAACCCCGGCTAACCAACACAATTGTTAACTATAGTTTTGAAGTTTATTATTTTCACTACTGGGTTACATGTAGCTACACTTAAAAATAATAATAAAAAAAGAACAGTTTCAGTCCAAACTACACAGAAATGGGGTTGCTGAAAGGTAGTGGCATTGTATGCTCTTATGCTAGAGTACAAGTGGCCACTGAAATACCGTCCTTTTATGTAGCTTGTTCTGAGTTGTTTCTTTGGCTGATACAGGAATTAAAATACAACTGTTTATGTAACTATTCAGATCATGGTTTTGCTCTCAAATTTGTAGGATGAAAGTGCATCAATAGGTCATTTTTATAAGCTCAGGTTTTTTTAATGAAAATGGTGTACAGGAGACCAAACAATTGCAAGTGAAGGGTACTAATTGTGCATTAGTTCAGATTTTAATATAACATAAATTATTGCCTAATATTTCGATACTGAGTTAGTGGACCAAACTGCTGTTCTCTTAAGTGAATGATCTTGTTTCTTATATAGGAACACTGAACACATGAAAAATCATACAAGAGGTATTAGGAAGGAGATTGTTCCACTGATTTTGACATATGGAGATACTGCCAGGGAAGTATGTGTTCCTTGGCACTAGTAAAGAGAACAGCCTTCCTGGTTTCAGACCCTCAGATTTAAAGTTTTGGTTCACCAGGCAGTCTTAGACCCAGTTGCACTAGTGACTTGTCAGTGGGGACTCCCTGGAAATGGAGGCATCCTCTGTACTCATTGTCTCTTTGAACACTTTGCTTCCACTGAAGAGAAGGCAATGTTGGCTCATTCCTAAGAGCTTCTGCACAGTTTGTGAGCTCTAAATCTACCTTGAAAAACAAAATTAAAAAAAATTAAAGAAATTACTGCCAAACTTCTCCAATTATCTGGAATTTTATTCCATCCATATACATGCATAGTAACAACATTTGTTGAGAAATTATTTCTATCAGAAGTAGAACATTATCTTTTTGATCACCAGTTGCAGTATTGCTACTCTTATATTTAAATATATCTTATATATGAATTAGATTCATAATTGCAGCATTGAGTTTAGGGTTTTGTTTTAGACTGTGCCTTTCAAAAGATAAAACTGATTGATATGACCTCATTTCTTACAATACTGCTTCCAGTAATTTTGTTCATTCTTTATAAAGTATTGCATTTAACAGCAAAGGTTTAAAAATTGAGACAGAGATGCATCAGCGAAAGAAAATACAAGTACTATACAAGAAAGAAAATGCCATCTTCATTTAACGTACGTTTCAGATTAAGAAAGTGGACAGAAACATACTGCTACATACAAATGCAAAGCCTAATGACTAAGGTACTGTATGTGCTAAAATATAAAGTGCAAACTGAGCCCAATTGTTCAAAAAAATTGAAATTTTAAGGCGAACTTTACAGCATAGTTGAAACTTCTTTGCAAGTTATATTTTAGCATATACATATATCTGCAACAGCATATAAGAAAAAAAATCAGGATACACAAGTGCTTTTGAAGCTATTTCTAAAATGCTTTTCTGTATTGTTTGCGACTATTTTCTTTAAAATCTACTATACAGTGCAAACCATATGTGCTACACAATAACTATACAATAACATTACAAATGACTTTAATATAAAGTTTTTAAATAAAAAATAACATAACTACAGCTATGAATACTGCTGGTAAAATAAATTAATATTTTTGAAAATGGCACCAATAATACACTTTACTAATGGACTGTAATGAAATTACACCTTTAAGTCTTCAACTCGGCAATAGTGAAATCTCCTGATTGTCCAGATGTAATTCAAACAGCTTTCTTTAAACTGTATGGAACAATATGCTAAACACATGTACCAAAGGTGACCAATTATTTCATTTAACATGTTCTGCTGCATGTGAAGAGCAATAAAACTTCTTATGAGTTATAAAGTTTGAGAGATTGTTGAACTGGATGTCACACAGTCGGCAATACTTTCCACTGGTTGGAGCCTGGGTAGAGCCATTCACACCTTTAGCTATACTAGACAACTGTTCCTCTGCTGTAGGAATTGCTGGAGAGACATTTTCATTTGTAGCTAAGGGATTCTCAGAGATCCAAGAAGGAGACTTGTGCCCATCTTCATGTGGAGGGTTCTGGGAAATGTTCTCTTGCTGTGGGTTAGCAGCAGGCCTTTCCTCCTGTTTTAGTCCCCCATTAACTATTACCATGCCTCGGTTTTTCGGCAGTAGTGGAAGAGATTCTTTCTTCTGCACAGCACATCCATTCGAAGGCGCCTGGCCTTTAGGAGATTCACTTTCTGTATTTGTGCTTTGATCTAAATCAGTATTATGAATGACGAGAGAACCAGAAATGTAATCACTTGGCTTTATTCCATAATATGGAGAAAGCTGATCTGCTCCTTTAGCTTTCTTTATTGCTCCAGGGTAAAGGCATTGTGGAAGAAATAAATGTTTGTTTTCTTCTTTTGTAGCAATAAGCTGGGCAGCTTCACTAAAGACTTTCAGTCCTTGAAGTGTTGCTAAGTGTGTGGAAAATAAGTTTCCATTAGGAGAGGACTGTTTCGAGTTTCCGTTTTTCTCACATTTGATTATGCTTCTCTCATAACTGACATCTGGGCTGTTTCTTTCACTTTCTGGGTTTTGAAACACCTTACTGTCAAGTTGTCCCAGGTCACTACGCTGATGAGCAGTGACAGGACAAAAATTCTGCTTGTGAGCCAGGTAGTTCTCTACCTTGTTAAAACTGATCTTGCATACGGTGCACTCATGGTAATCCAGCAGCCTTTTGGGAGAAGTGGATGTCCTCTCCGATGGGGGTAAGCATTTTTTACTGAGATCTATTGGCACATCCATCTCCAAGCAAGACACGGTGGAGTGGGCAGTATCACACTTTGAAACAGGAACACACTTGTTAATAGACAGTGACGTTTCCAGATGCTTCGAGACTATTCCCGGAAAGATATCACATCGTGGGTGGTAACATTCTCCAAGGCCCTCTGTTGACTCTTGAGTTGATGTACAAGGATTGCCAAGATTAGCAACTTCTAGAAATCGCTGTTGAACTAGTGGAGGCCTCTGCTCTTGCTCTGGTAAGCACATCTCATACATCTTCCTTCGCTTCCGAGTACGCATTGTTCTCTGCATGGCAGGCACTTTGTTGGAAGCGGACCTCTTCAGCGGGGGATCGTGGCGAGTGGCACAGTAATACTGCTTGTGGACCATGTAGGTCTCATGTCTGCTGAAAGTAATATTACAAGCTTCACACGTGGTCTTGTTAGGGTCACTCTCCCCCTCTACTAAGGGAGTGTTGGGATTCTTCACATCAGGTTTTCCATTTATCTTCTCATCACCGTTGCTTGCAGCTGACAGCTTCTTAGGCTGTGCAGTAAAGTCTTTTTCATGACTTTTATTGTTTGGCCCAATCAAATCTAAAACATTGGAGGAGTTTAAGCAAGATGTCTGCAGAAGTTGATTTTCTGGATCTGATGTGTGAGGAGCTGGATTCAGGATGTTTATAGAGCTTTGACCATTACTGGGACTTACAGCTTCAGGAATTTTTTCTGGAACACTGGAAAAATCTGGTGACTTTGCCATCTGCTGCCATCGGCTGCTGCAGTAATGCTTTTTGTGTACCAAATAGTTGTCCAAATTATTGAATGTTATGTTGCATTCAAAACATGTAGCCCCTTTAGGCATCAAAGGACTGTAAATTACAGGTGGATAATTGCTACTTCCATGCCTCAGCCTTCGATGGACCAGTTCTGACATTTTGGCTAATATCTCTGAAGCCTGAGGAACCACAGTGATATCTTGGGGAAAAGCAAACTGGGAAAGAAAAGGTCCCATCGGGAAAGAAGGACCAATACTAGGCTGAACTGGCGATGAAGCAAGCCTTGGACTGGATGGTTCAGATTTTATTTTGGTATATGAAAAACTCTGCTTATTTGTGGCAGGCTGGGTTTCTGGCCTCTGGTTTGGAAGGAAATGTGGAGCCTTTTTTTCACATTTATCAAGCTCTGTATCAGAACTTGCATCTTTAGTCTGCATGGTCTTTTGGCTCTGGGGAACGTCATTTCTGCTCAACAGGTCCGTTGCTGGCTGTAAACCTTCTTCATTTCCACTTGGAGAGTGTTCAATGTCACTTTCTCTCTGAATTTTGTTGCCAGAGACATGTAACTCTTGGTGCTGCAGTAGCTCCCTCTGAGTTTGGAAGCCAAAATGGCAGTGATTGCATCTAAAGGCAGCTTGAGTAAGATGCGAGAACAGGTGCTGATGAAAGTTAATCACTGAGTCTGCGGTGTAAGTACAAACTGTGCATTTCAGACTAGCACCGGGTGGGAGAAATTCTTCCATTTTCACTCCTACAGAAAAGACAAGCAAAATACAAAAAATAAAGTGACCATTTTGCCCCTCATGAAGAACACTGGGAAATCAGCTGCACAGAAGGTACAAATACAGCAAGAATGACTAATGTTCCTCTAATGAGATAGTATTAGTCACCCTAAAAGTACTTGAATTGTTTTTCCTGAAACTGCTATGTTATTCACAGACTTTTGCACTGCTTTGGAGAGCCCTAGTATTTGCATGCATTCATCAGAGCTGCAGGGAGAGAAGGAACAAGGGAAAGGATAAAAATAGACTGGACTTATTCTAAATGAAAAGGTCTCAGAAACTGCAGTTACAACTGAAGGGACACATAATGTTCCCCATACACAGTCACTCGAAATTTTCAATGCACAGAAAGCACAACAAGGTCAGGAAGTTCAAGGTTATGATATAACTTGAGGTACAGCCCTCAGCATGCCTGAAAGCCACAGACAAAAAAGAAGTAGCATTTTGAGTCTTACTGATGCTCAGCTCTTTGCTTGCATGGGTTGGCTGTAGTTTGGGAAGAGGTTACAGATCTGTCCTCATCAGAAAGGACTGATGAGCTGTGTCCCTTGTGAAGGGAGGAGGAGCAGTAAGACATAGCTTCACTGACATTTTATCTGTCTCATATAATGGCCATTGGCAACAACTGCTATAATATGACACCTTTTCCTCATGAAATCACTACTACTTTATCAAGAACAGTACATTCAAAGACATCTTACAATCACCGATTAAACAAAAAACTCCATTTTTCATGGCATTTTGAAATTGAAAATGCTTTAAAAAGAGATAAGACCAAGTTTCTCCATTGCAACAACATGGATTCTAGTTACCTTTTAGACAATAAAAACTGCAAAAATATTGATAGGGACGTTATTCAGAATTTAAAACAAGTATTTGTTCTGCCTACACATATACACATATACCACACCTCAGTCAGGTGAAGTAGGTGTGCGGTAGTTGGTTAGTGGTTAGTAGTAGGTGGTAGGTGGTTAGTAGTGAAGTAGGTAGTTGGACAATACAAAATAGTAAGAATACTGTAGTTCACTCTGTGGGTAGTCACACTGTTGTACCTGGAGGTCCTCCCTTCTTCCCCAGCATCAGTGACCCCCCCCCAAAGCTGTGAATGGCATTTGAAATTTGACCTGCTCTTGGCCTCAGAGGCCAAAAGGGAGCCAAGGAGATGCACAGCACTTGCTTCCCATCAGGCTCTCTTTACCCAGGAGGCCACATGAGGCTTTAGCTCCACCACTGACATGAGATGGTGCTTTGCATGCTTCTCCATCATGGGGTACAGTGACAGCAGTCTCTATGGGACTTTGCATTTCAGTCAGGGCTCTGCTTTTCAGTGGTGTAGGTCTGCTAGAGCCTCCAGTGGGAACAGTAACAGCAGCTGAACACAGGGCTTCCAAAGATTATAAGACATTTGGGAAAGGAATGTTTCATTCCTACTGCAGGTGTTATAACTTGTGATAATCTGTATAGAAAAATAGAGACTGACAGGATAGGAAAAATAGCAAGAATGATTGAATAGACTGGTTTGTGACTAAAAAGAAGACCTCTCTTGTAAGAAATAACCAAAGATTCTTACTGGAAATTCACCACAATCTCAGAACTTTGTCTTTCAAGGAACACACATCTCTAGATTACATGCAGACATGGTGACTCACAGCTCATGGCTCAAAACCCTCAACACCTAAGCCAATGGTGTGTCAATAAATGCAAATAATTGAAGCAAATCTTTTGCACAATGGTTAGAATTTCAGTTTTCCTCTGCATGGGG
Organism: Parus major; assembly: GCF_001522545.3. Taxonomy (NCBI): domain Eukaryota; kingdom Metazoa; phylum Chordata; class Aves; order Passeriformes; family Paridae; genus Parus; species Parus major. The sequence continues at coordinate 132,391,685 of NC_031769.1, read as the reverse complement.
AGAAATTAATCTATAATCTTCCCAGAGTATCTGGTTATAATTACCAGGCTGTAAGACACACTGGGCTGCCTTCACCTGATCTTATTGAAGCAGTTGTAGCTTACGGTTCTGCTGGTTTACTGAACAGTGAAATATTTTGTAGGCAACAAACAGAAAATGGCAATAGCTTGATAAGATCTTGAAGCACAAAAATATCTGACCTCTAAATGAATGGCTAAGAGTTTTCTGTGTTGTCTACATAAAGAAGTTTTCACTCAGCACTCTTCTAGTCCTTTCCTGGGAGGTACCAAACTCCTCCAAGGCAGTATGTTGCCTTTTAGATTTGCAATTGCTATCCAAGTATCAGAGGAACATTTTCACTTCACCAAATCCAGAGTAGACTACACATGCCTCAAGAGTTTTTACACTGCAGCCAAATAAGGTTTTCTTCAGTGACTAAAGCACCCATATATGTCCTTTAGACTCCATTCATTTAACAGGAGGATCAGGGACATCTGCAGAGCCCTTGCTTCTTTCTCAAAAGCAGCTCAGTACACCAGACAGCAACCACACCACACATTGACACTACAGTCTTTCTTATTTGTAGGTGTTCTCTTCTACTGAAAACTCCAATGCAAAATGTCCTGCAAACTCTTAACTTGTGTTTCCAGCCCTAATTCAATTCAAAATTGGTTGTCTACACCATGCTGATGTGCCTAGGGACATGGTTTAGCAGTGGACTTGATGATTTCAAAGGTCTTTTCCTACCTAGACAAACCTATGATTCTTTGTTTTTGTGATTCTAAAATACTATCCCCATTTGATATTTATAAAAAGGGAAAAGAATATTTCTAGCAAACAAGAAGTTTTTTGTGAAACAAGTGTCCTGGTAAAAGCAGAGAGTTTTGGACCATGAATCTTAAAGCTTTCTGCCCAAGAAGCCTTCTCTAGGGCACTTCAGAAGGACATGTTCTGTGGTTGTGTGTACGTTTGGTAGCTGGAATCCTGCAGTAATTGATTGTGTCTGGATTCCTGATCATAGCTTCACCAATAAAGAAATGCTGCCTGCATGTGAGTATACACACATTAAGAGAGAGACAACATTCAAATGAGGATTAGTAGATAGGACAAATGACAGAGGTTACCTGGGAGAGGTACTTGGTGTAGAACACAGGTCAGAAACTGTTGACATTCTGGTATTATCTACATGCAAAGCTTGCATATATTTGGCAAGACATTGATCTACCGAATTCCTATAGTGAATAATTCTTCAAGAAGTTATATCTAGAAGATGATACACAAAAATACGTGATACTTACCACTGTGAGAATTTAGGTGCATTTCCAGAGCTCTTGCATTTGAAAAGCTTTTGGTACACTGTGGAAAGGGGCAGACACTGGATATCTGCTGAGCACTGTCCTCACTCTCCTCTGACAGCTGTGGCCCCTCTCTTTGCCTCCCACTGCAGTAATACATGAGATGGGCCTGCAGGTTCCGCTCACTTCGGTACCAAATGCCACAGGATTTGCAAGGGAATATGTCCTCTACAAGCAAGTATAAGCAGGTGCAGGTTAGCCACAGTTAACTTGGTGCCAACCAAATAACACAGCTAGATTAATTCCCTTCCCCATTAAAAAAATACTTATTTAATAAAACATTGAAACCAGAGAAATGGGTTTATTAAAATGCAACTTGCAGATGAGAGACTAACATGTAAAACAGTTGTTTCTTTCAAAAGGCTATTTTTAAGAAAAAGTTGCACAAAGAAAACTGCCAGAAGCTTTTGGCACATAATTATTTTTAAAAATTAAATTAAATTAAATGTTTGTTTGGAACAAGCAATACTAATTCAGGAATTATGCTGTATTTCCAATACATCAGTACTCGTTAGGTGACATCTTTCAATTTTTTTCCTGTGTGCAGAAGACTTTCCAGCTTTGGGCCCTGGAATTTTTGAGTGCTAACTGCAGATCATTCTGAAGGATGTGTATTTTCAGTGTGCATTAGAGGCTACATTACTAATGTAAAGAGTAATGATGCATATGGTATACTTACATGAAGTAGGCAGATATTTGTGTATTAATACCCTGTCAAGGACACCTACACAGTACCTCTTGTGAATACATCTCAGAAAGACAAAAGAACTATTTGATATTTCTGAAAGGTGAACCTTCCATGCTATCACTAAGAACAAGAAGAAATCTCTGATCTTTTGGGGTACATCTACACTAGAAAACTAAACTATGTCAGGATTTACACTTGAGAACTGGAACTTGTTTCTATTTCTATATCATGAGAACATCTCTTTCTATACCTTTGGCTTAAGTCAATGAACACTTGTGCATACATTTCAGGAATTATCATAGGCATAGGACCATCCTCTGCGTCTGACCTGGAGACCACTCTACTGTTTTAGAGATTAAGAGAGGATAAAATTATGATTAACTCCAGACTGTGACAGCCGACCTCAGGATCAGGTAATTGCAGTCAACATCAAAACACATCTTGATCAACATTAAATCTCCCCCCGACTTCAGAATGCAAAGAGCTGCTAGAGACTGTAATTAACTTAGTTTTGAAGAATGGCTGTCTGCTCTGAAAACATGGCATGTGTAGCTGATGATGTAATTCATTATCATTCATGACAATTTATGTTTAATTTCGAATATTGATGTGTATAGGACAACTGCTCTGTTTCAATTCCTTTGGGTGAACAAAGTTGAAGACTCCAACCCATTGACATGGATGAGTCTTTTATTTGCTAAATATTTACAAATGCAGCCAAAATTTACATTGCTTAGTTTGCTTCTCTGATTGCAATGCTAATGCTTGTCTATTTTTCTGCTCATGAATTTGCAAAAAAATATTTATATCACTACCAATTTCTATTTTTCCCTTTGCCACTGAATAATTGTGCATGGATTTCAGACATAAGCATTTAATAGAGCAGTTAGTATTCCAACATACACCACTATTAAAACATTACTGATACAGGTTGCATCATTTGAAATGTTCACTTTGCTATAAAGGTGACATTTCAACATTTGGTTTTGGCCTCAAATGGCTTAAAAAAGTTGAACTATTGATGTTTCCACAGAAAAGAAAGTCCAAAATTACTAATAGGAAATTCTGATATCGGCAACATGTCCTATTTAAATTCATTTGACTGCATTCCATCACAGAATTGAACTTCCTGATTATCTTAATGAATTTGACTTTCAGCCATCTTTATTTCCTATGGGTTAGATGGCCTGGACAGTCTGTAGCCGCAGTTACGCACGGTGAATATGTGACTCCGATTATGTGCCAAGCAGAGGAAATGTATTTGAGAAGTTTTGCATGGTGAATGGATGGAATTTCAGGGAGAACAATATATAGGGATGGGATCTGAAACTATTACTATTCTAAAGAGATGCAAAACAGATAGAGGCTACTTGAAGCTAATGTTTTAATCACTTAAAACCAAAATATTGCAATTTATTTCAATGGATAACTTCATATAATGAAACATTCAACCTCAAGCTGAATGAGCCAAAGGTGATATTCTAATTTTCTTTTTCCAGCTAGCAAACATTAGGAAACATTAAAAAAAATCCCCCAAACAACCTACAAAATCGATTTTTTTTTTCAGATATATAGAAAAAGAATGCTTAAGAGATGGCTCATTACAAATCTAGAGCTTCATTCAGCTTGTTGCATGACTTCTAGTTCAAGAGTTTAATGAAGAAACTGAATTTTACCAACTCAACAATGGAACGTGAAAATAGCCCCTTTATGATCAGAGGCAGAGTCGGGACTGATATGGAAAGCTCTGAGCAGTAAGATTTGCTATTTTAGCATCTTCCTGGAGTCAAGAACACAAAAGTTACTCTGAGTTGCTGCTAAATGTGTACAGCAAAAGCTGATGCACCATAAACTTAAAGACTCCTCTTAACAACATTCAGTGTGGCTTTCCAGGGCTCTGCAAAAGTCAGTGCTGACAGAAAAGATGTTTCCAGAAACGCGATCTTGTAGAAATCTGACTACTTTGCCAAAGCCCAGAGTTGGCCTCATAGATGTACACAAGAATCTTAGCTGAAATAAGCTGTGACCTTCAGACAAGGTAACCCACTGTAGCAGCTCCCTTTCAGCTGTTGGCTATAAACACAGACCTCTCCTAATGGTGGTAACTTCATGGCACTTTAGGTGCTTCTGACACCTTATTGTGGAAAGGTCCTGTGCAATCCTAATTGCTGGTTCTATGAGCAGGTATGTCAGCTCACAGCTGCCCCACTGGTCGGTAGAAATGAATGTGCTTAGCTAAAGGGCATGAGGCTACTCCAACTCACTCTTGGAAGACTTGGATAATATGGACATTTGAAAGTTTTTCTTTTAAAACAGGCTAACAATAAATATGTAGCTATCAAAATTCTTTACCAGAAAATAAGAAATTAAAACGAAAATAGAAACTGAAAGGAAAATGTGGAATGAAGTATGTTACTAGGGATATTTTAACTAGTCCTGTGTAAAGAACTTGAAGATGTTGTGACTGCTCAAGACTCAGTGTTATTAGGTGTGAGTCTGAGTGGCAGATCATGTGCTTGCATGTGAATGTACACCTGAAATATTATGTTCAGTACTTCATTATAACTAATTGTAATACTTGGAAACCATAGGAAAGGCAAGGAAGTGCTCCTCCATGGGGTCTAAATGGACTTGCAAAGTGCTGAGAGCTAAGAATATGTAATCTAAGTGATGACTGGAAAGGATCATGGTAATGGCCAATATATTTGAAACGTACTTAGAAAGGAGGATGAGGAACTAGGGGTGTATAAAGGTAAACAGCAGTAATAAGCAAAAGTAAAAGATATAAAATTTAATTTGAGCTGAATTGTCCCAGTTCAGGACAACTCATGTCCCTCCTCTCTAAGGGCAGCACTTGAATGCGTGCTCCATTTTGTCCATGACAGAGCCCACTGATAACCAGAAGATGTAAAAACATTCTTGGTTAACCACACTGAGTGAAGATGCTGCAATAAATGAGAGCTGCTACAAATCATGGTTTCCACTGCATTTTTAAACAATCACTGAAAAGGATGTGTTTCTTTTCTTTTTCTGAGTATCATGAATTATTACCAGAAACAGCAGCAGTAAGCAACAAGCTTACTTGAGCAGCAGAGGCTAGACTTGGAGAGCTATCTGACCTATCTCATCTACTTTTATAACAGTTTCTAAACCTATTGCCTTTGGGAACAGATCACAGAACCTCCACACGAGGGCAGGTCAGGTACTCTGGGTGAGGCTCTCGCCAGACTCCTCTTCCTGCTTGTTTTATCTCTGAGATGATGGGGGAAACAAAAGCAGGCTTTGAGCTGTGGTGTGGTTTCTGTGGTCATGAATTCACCATTACTGCATTAGCTCTTCACATGTGCCTTAAAGTACTGCTGTTTTAAAAATTCGGCAGAGAACAGAATTCCTCACTTACTGTTCACAATAGCTGTAGGCAAAATAGATGCCATTGCAGCTTGCTGCGGGAGCAGCTGTATGGAGTCCAGCAGGCGGGCGGGGTACATGCCTTCTGTGAGAGTCATCTGACTGGCAGCTTGCAGCCTTGAGTCAAAATCCACAACAAAGGCAACCAGCTCGTCACCCTCTGAGATGGCCTTGGTCGTGGTACACCAAAGCTGCCCTCCTGCAGGAAACATATAAGCAGAAAGATTTAATTGACAATATCAAATTCCAGAATTTAAAACATCAGTGCTATCTTCACACTTCTTATTTTTTAAAATTTCGATGGATTATTTACCTCTTATAGTAAAGAGGCATACAGTTTTTACTTTTACTGTCTTCCTTCTACCAACATAGGAATTTTCATGTATAAGAAAAATGATTTGGGGATAGTTTTCCTAACTATTTGAAGCATGAATAATCGTTTTAATTTTTTGTATTTCCTCCTAAAAAGACAGCACTATTAAAATCAAGATATAGGTTAAAATAACTTATGCAGCACTTCTCTCATTATTATTTTCACCGAAGTTCCTGTAAATTTTTTCTTAACTCCAAGTTTATTTTATTTTGAATAGCAAATCACAGCTCAATAAAACCAAACAGCTGCAAGAAAGAAATCAGATTTCCTCTTAAGGGCGTTCTTCCCCTCCCTTATGTTTGTCACCCTCTTTCTCTAAAAAATCTTCCCTTATGTAATATTCTTCGTAACATGACTGCTTTATCTCTGCTTACACTGACTGAACTTCCTGAAAAGAAGATATGCCAAAGATCTGTTTCATAAAGGCTTATTCAAATAAAGGTTTGTTTAAAAGGGGGAAAGGGGGGGGAAAGTGGAAGAACTTTCATCAAACAGTAAGATACACTATAGCTCTGTGCTGCAAATGTCACGTGCAGTGCATTAAAAAGAAAATTAACTATGCGAGTACATCTACTAATGTATTTGAATGCGATAGTGAATGCTCATTTATTTAACATGTTTAGACAGGCAAAGCACTTATATTGTGTTATCTACACTCTCAGGCCTAGATACATATCCAATACAGTTATGCCTGAAATAATGTTGCATACTTTATATGTTATAAAGCTTTTTTTTTTTTCCTCAGGTTTTGTATATATAGAGAAAGCTATATGTTGCATTCATTAGGCAAGCAAAAACTGTACTCGTTTTGATAAGTAATATTGCTGTGTTTATCTTTCGGCATAACTGCCTTTTCAACTGCACTTCATTTTTTTCCCTTCAACGAGATTATAGTTTTAAAACAACTTGTTGCAAAAATCTGGTAGAGGAGATAACAACAGTGTATGATATGCCACAGCTAAATGGAAGAATTAGGACATTGTTTTAGAGAAATCTTGGACAATTAATTAAACCAGTCTATTAGCTTTCAAAGATGAGCAAACAAAACAGCATCAGTGACAGTGTATTTCAGTGGCAAAATACGCTAAGCTTCCAGACCTCAAAGTGGTGTACAAGTTTCAAAACAGAAAAGTGTCTTTGTGTTCACCCTTCAGTAATACAGCAGTTGAAGGTGCTACAAAGTTTATAAACAATTTACTGTGAAGGGACAAAAGCATATCAAGGTTTACTAGTCTCTGAGATTATAACATTAAATTGTGCAAACCTGAGTAATTTCCTCTAGAGAATAAGAAAATGAAAAGCGAAGATAGTACCAAAAATTTCTACAAATGCAGAATTCTAGCGCCTGAGCAGGAATTCAAAAATCTGAAAAGCACAATCTGACATATTGCCTAATATAACTAGTAAATATACAGAAGTCTTCAAAGCTAAACTGGGATAAAAACCTCTTCCAGAGAGAAACAGGCAAAATTCTTAAAGTATACTTAACTAGTCTTGTAGATGAAAATGGAACACACAGTGCAATTTAAGAACCTGAAATCGGGTACTTCTGCTGCAAACATCACACAGTTAATTTCCATTATTAACGTGCACTTCTATCTTATTTATATACAGAAGGTGTAATAATCAACCGACATGTTTTAGTATATTTTAATACAGAATAAGAGCTCTTTCTAGACTTTATTATTCACTGGATCTCTTAATGAGTCACTGCAGAACAACCAACCGAGACTTCATCCCAGCAAGATGTGCTGTGTGTACCCTTGGGGGAGGAAAAAAAAGTGATTGCTGGGTCTCCAGCTGCAATCAGTCTGGATCAGCTAAAAGGCTGAGTCAGGCTCCTGGTGTTGGAGCTCCTCAGGGCGTTGACTCCTGTCCAGCAGCAGATTAAACTCGGACAGCTGAAGAGAGCAGAGACTCCGGCTGCCTGCTCCACCCAGCTCCTGCAAACTGTCACACCTACGGCAGGCACAGCCTGCTGGGATGTGTGACAACTTTGGAAGCACAACAGTTTCTAGTTTGGCTTAATAAAGAAAATTAGAACTAGGGAAGTTAAATCCATTCCCGCATATGAATGCAAACCTTCAGCTCAGCAGGATTCAGATCCAAGAAGGACATTGCTATTTTGTTTTCTCTCATCCTGGTCTATAGAAAATGAGGCATTTAAGTAATCATGACATACACATCCACATCACAACATGATATTGCGTTAAGTGAAATCCCCAGATGAACTACCAAAAGATGCCTTCTTCCAGCTACTGGAAATGCACCTCAGCACTTCTGCAGCGTCACCTCCTGGGACAGGACACGGCACAGTCCCCACTTGTCCCCTTCTATGCTTGCCTGCACAGAGTGAGGCAAGAGCTGCTGTTTTGAAAGGTGCAAAAGACCTCCTTTTCCCCTTAATGCAGTGAATGCAAACATGCTGACCCCTTCATGCACAGACTGTGGAAGAGAAGTCTTCTTGAGCCTTCTCCTGCACAGTCAAGCAAAGAGCACAAGACAGTCAAGAGTGACAGAAAAAGTACTGTCAAGTGCAGAGAACCCGACAGAGGCTTTCAAATTTAATAGGAAGTTCCAATTGTGGCTATCATATGAATTACTGCGCTGTCTAGACACCTCTGGCAGGGATAAGGGCCTCTTTACAGGTGGCAGCTAAAAATCAGGAAAAAACTTCCCACAAACATTTAAACAGGCTAAGACACAACTGACATATATACAGCAGTCTCTCAGGAGCACAGCTTTTCATTAATCACAGAGCAGTGTTAACAACAGGTTTTCAAAGGGATAATATGGAAGCCATAGCCAAGTGCCAGTGGTCATTAGGAGACAGGAAGATGTTTACACAAAATATTTGCAAAGGCATGAAGATTTCATAAAGAAACGTGAAGGACTATTATTTATATGAGATGAAGTTCTCATTATGCTGGCTACATTTTTTTTAACCAGCTGTTCCTCTTGTCAGAAATAGCTTATGGGGGTGAAATTGTTCTACAAAACTTTACCAGGCCAGGTCTCTTAGTCTCCTAAGATTACACAGGCGTCTGAGGAAGAGAAAGGATGAACAGATGATTTAACAGGGTGACTGACAGTGCCTCTAAAATAGTCATGGTTATATAATTGGGTCAGAAAGCAACGGTAGACTAGTGATTTTGGGCTTCTTCTTGTCCACAATGAATACATTGGTCACCCATTCTGCCATAGCAGAGAGAAGATTCTTAGTCAGGCAGAAGATGACACTGATTATGTGAATGACGATTGTCATCAACAATCAATTATTGCTCACACAATATTTAAATACTGTCAATGCAGTATATAATACAAGCAAGTCTAAAGGATTATACTACAAACAGCTTCATCTTGAAACATACAGGTTTACAGTATTTGGCTTACAGAATGTAAAACAAAAAGCATCCCTTTTGCTACGATAGGATTTTATCTCCGTATGCGGCCGGATCTTAGCGCTTTTACTCACCCATTCTAAACTGAGTTCTCCCTATCTTCGGGCTGGATGTACCCGGCAGCCTTTCCTGCCAGGGCCGGGAGAAGGACCCCAGGAACCCATACGGAAGCTGCTTGCAACCTTGGGAGCCCAGTTTGCCCAGATGGCCCAGTCTCCAGCAGTATTTTATACCCTGTTTCAGGACGATGTGTACTAAAGTCAATTACACCACAGCTCCCCCACCTCTGGAATGCATTCATTATGCGAGGAGTCCAGACAGTTCCTCCTGCAATTCCCACCCGGTGTTCTTATCTTAGGGCAATTCCCACCTGGTGTTGTTATCTTAGAACAAATCATACTGCCCATCAGAGACAATAACAAGGAAAAGCCTGTGTGTCTCCTGTAGAGGATGCACTGGAAGTTTCCTGCATCCTCTTTATTTCATCACCATCACAACCACTTACACTGACCGTGGTTTTCCGTGGTACAGTAATAAAAGTCTTACTCTTGTGCCAGTGCAGAAAAAGGAAGGTTTTAGATCAGCAGAAGGCTTTGTAACATTGGAAAGCTGCTTTCTCAAAAAGGGTAATTATGATTATGTAAAATTGAAAACAAGCTTCTTGAGCATGTGATGTATTGTTTTATATCTACAGTTAAATCAAACAAATTTATGTGATATATAACACCCACATGTCAAGCAGAAGAAAAGAATAAAAATGTCTGTAAACATTGTGTATTTATTTGAACTCTTTTTCTTGTTCAGAACTCAATGAATTAAAAGTGCTCATTTGTTTAATCATCAAAAGACAGGAAAGCTAAAGAATATTATGTGCAAACTAGAGCAAAAATATTACACTCCACTTGCATTGACATGAATTCTTTACCAAAAGACATAAGGCACTGAAGCAGTTATCTGATACCTTCAGAATGTCCACCAAATGGGAAGATTATTTCAGTGTTCTCTGTCTTCATCTTTCACTGCAAATGTTTCTGCTTCTTGAAAAAAACCACCAACACCCTTAAATGAAAACAAAAAAACCCAAACCAAACCAAAAACTTTCTATGAAAATGAAACAGTAAGGTCCTGACGTCCCTGAAAAACTGTGGACTTACTGTTCTTTGTAATGTTTATGATCAAGATTCTTGTGCAAACAGATCTGGTTCCTAACAGGAAGCTTATAAATCATACTCATAATTGCTGTCAAAACTGCAGTGGAGTGTACTGCAAGTTTCGATAATAAAGAATAGAGTCACAGTTCAAACTTGATTACATTTTGGAAATTCATGGTGCTCTTACAAGAATCAGTGGTCTTAAATATCTTCTTCTCCTGCCAAATTTTTCACTTGCACTTTTTATTATTTATGAAATCAGTGTCTGCACAATGTCATGCAGACCTCTGCTGATAAACTCTAATTAAGATTAAGACAAGCCTTTTGGAAAGGATCCCATCATTAGCAAACATGATAAACACAAAAATACTCCCTACTTGTCAACCAGGAGCAATTCAGTAACCTAACAGTATTATCTGTTGCTAGGCTACAGGGCTGACAAAGCTTCAATTATATTGTATGGCCATACCTATAGAAAACTGTATAGGAAAATGTATCTAATATAAAAGCATTTAACTTCATCCATGCTATCTGTAATTCACGGCTTCCCTCAATGGCAAAAAATCAGGTTAATAATTACATAGCATGCTGAAAAAATCATAGCGATGTGTCATGTTTGCACAATTTTTTCTAATTTATCTCCATGATTGATAGACATTTGCTTTGTAAAAATAATAAAATGCAAGCAATGGGATGCTGTAAACCAGAAGCGTAACTACATCTGGACTCATCAAGATATGGAATCACACTTAGTATAAAAAATATATAGTAAATTGAAACAATTAAATCATACTTAGATGCAATAATACACTATCTTCTGAGTTCAGAATAAGGAGCAATATGGTGATAGACATGTATGCTAATTCAAAACTTTATTTTATGTAGGACAGACACCTGAAAAGAAAAAGGTTGGTTTTTTTTTTTTGTTTTAACAGCCATTCCTTTTTTTCTTCTACATTTGAAATAATTTTTAAACAAAGGGACCTCTACAAGGATAAGGAATAATAAGGAATTTGCTCTGAAAATTTGACTAAATGGCTGTTCACTCATTTTCATCCTCAGAACCCTAGAACCCTATACCACTTCCAGGGAAACACAGAACCCTGCACAGTGAGCCTGGTGAGGGTGGGCTGCTGCTTTTTTGGTTTTTTTTCCTCCCACTTATGTTTTGCAGACCTTAAGGAATGATAATTTGGAATTTCTGGAATACAGTTTGAAAAGATATTATATATAAGGTCAGAGTCACCTAACTCCACTGGGAAGAAGAGTGACAAAATGGATGGAACCATTAAGCCTCTTGATTCATATTGTTGCTTTTCAGGAAAAGTACCTTAAGAAAGCAAGTAGCTCAAACCAGCATTTCCAGTGAGTATAGGTATTTCACAGCTTGAGGAGCATAATGACATATAAACATATATTCAAAAGCAAATTCCAGTTTCCCTGTCTTTAGTACCAGTTGATTTTCCTTGCTAAACTATCTGAGGTTTGTTTTTTTGACCCAGAAATGCCATATACCTTCCACAGAAGTTTAGGAAATCAATGGCAATTTCTATAAAAAGCAGATTTCAGTGCCAGTTAATTCCAAAGTATTACTTTTGTGTAGTAAAATTTGAGCTTACTGGACTTGATTGCATTGCTGCAACAACATAATAGCCCATTTCCTGTACACACATCTTTCTGCTAGAAGGGTCAAAAGACTATCAGAATTTATTTAAACAACAGACTGTTGCTCTTAGCAACTTCCAGGCACCATCAACTGAATTAAAACTTCCTCTCCCAATAAAACATTACAACTTGCAAAAAATTGTGCTTTTTAGTAATGGTAATGTGGGTTGGAGTTAATTTATTTTCTTCCCTCCTTTGTTCCACAGGTTAAACATTTAGGAAAAATTTGCACATCACAATAGGACAGGATCTTCATATTTGGGTTCCTTCTGCTTCTCATCCATGGGGTTGTGACGACTCAGCCATTTCAAGTACAGCACAAGTTACTGGGCAGATCTCTAATTTTTGACATGAACAAAGTACATATATCTATATGTGGGCACATTGTTTAATAAAAAATTATAATTCATTCAAATCCAATACTGTTGAAATTTTTGACAGTAGAGTGGTACAAGGAACGGAACTTATAAATTATGTGTGCCCCTTCTTTGAAAAATGCTTTGGAGGTTTCTTTGTGCATTGGCAAATACAGTAGGAATATGAGTTATTGTGTGAATCCTCCTGCACAGCACCTGATAAAAGAATAAAGAGCTGTGACATATTCTTAAAACAATAGAGGAATTAAAGAGAAACAATGGGCCAGCTGCTTCATTAATACAATCAAAAGACAGCCCAGCACAGAGGAGTCCAGATAATTAAGCACTACTCTTTTAGACCTCTTTTCTGTAATAAAATTGCTAAAAAATTATTAACTACTTCATAGTTGTTAGATAGATCTATGTACTTGTTTATTTGGGTTGATTAATGCCTTTTCAGTATTCTACAACATGCCAACTCATGGTTCATACAAGTTTTTGAATAAAATAATGTAGGAATATGTGATACGGATCTGTGGTATATACAGCAATAAATCAAAGGCATTTTGTGAACAGCCTTTCCAGTTGCTAAATAATTCTTAGCATTTTTCACATGCGTACACAAAATATGTACTTTGCACAGCATTTTTGCAATTAACACACGTTAATGTTGGGGCTCCAGTCGTTTCTCTGTGAAGTCTCTCAAAAATCACCCCAGCAAATTCAGACTACTCGAACTCTCACCAAAAACAGCTTTAGTGCTACATTAATGAGATGATTTCCTAGCTTCTTCTATAATTTTTCCTTGTTTACTGATCAAGGGCGATTGCCAAAAGATATTTGACCTTTAATTTTAACTATCCACTGCATAATATAAGCCTGCAAAAAATGGAAAATCTATTATACTGTATAAAATTAGAACAATATATTGGACAAACCAGTTCTGTTGCCACTTTTACTATTACTTTTGGGTTCAGCATAGAATATGGAGCCCTAATTTTTAGCTCACTGAACAAAAGGAAAAATGAAGCAACTGCAGTGATATTTTCCAGAAGCAATACAACAGAAAAATACTTAGCTTAATGGCTCTAGTCCAATTAAAACCCTGTATTTAGAGATATAAGCTCTCTGACCAGAAACACAGAAGAAAATACTCCTTAGGAATATAGCTGTTGCTCCTTCATGTGAGTCAACCTGATCTTTGGGTCTGACTCCAGCTTAGTCATATGCTGACAGCTGACAGTGTATTCATCTGAATAGATGATTTTATGGTTAAAATTGTCAGGCATTATATAGCTGATAAAGAGGTAAAGAAAAATATGAAAGGAACTCGCCAGTCCTAGGGGAGAAAACTCCTAAACCTGGCATCTCAGTGTGAGTGTCAGGGGTCAGTCTTTCCCTTGCTGCAGCACAACTATTGCTAATATCACCATCTTATGGCAGCAGCTCTCAAATTCACACTGCAAAAACCTTCCTCAGCTGAACCGCAAATAACAGCACAGTGTTTCTGAAGAGTGAGGAGTGCAAGAACAGATTTTGACCTCTTGTTTTTAACACTGTTGTATACCTGCATTTTGTTAGTTTGAGGATCTTTATGTGTTTCCTCCAATTAAATGTCTGCACATAACACTCAACAGAGTTCTAATAGGTAAAGAGGCAAAATAGATTAGTGCTCCGAAAATATTCACAGGAAAATAATGTGGTAATTTTATTTGCCATTTTCCCCCCTGATAGAGCTGTCACAGCTTATTTACCACAGGGGGAGACAGTTAAACCCATATCCTTAGAAGTTCTATGCATTTAAGAGGCTTATATATCTCTTCTGGGACCCTCGTTCAAATCCTGGGCTAATCAGAATGAATACATATCTTTCTATTAGATGGCTCTAAAAAGTCTTAGGTGATATCAGCTCCTGGTGGACGACAGTCCACAGCATAAAACTATTAAATGTTTGGCACAAATGGCAATACTTACGAAATGAAGCTGAAAACTGTAATATCCTCCCACATCACAAGAAGTTAAGTCTGCTGCTCAGAGGTTGAAATTAAAGCCTGCCACAAATGCTAAACCTGTTCTATTTCCTTAATTCAGCATAAACTCAAACAAGGAAGTCGAAGGAATTCTTTCCCAAGTTTAGCAATTTCTTCCTTCCCCCCACTTTTCTTTGTAAATTCTGCTGTTTTGAATTGAGTGCTACATCTTTTTTTACATTTGAATTAGGTCTCACTTGAGTGTTACTTTAGAATTTAGTAAGCCTTCAGAAAGAAAATGATAAACAGCTTGAAAAAACCCGATAAACCCTTGCTGACATTGCCCACATTGCATTCGCACCACCACTGCAAAGGAGCTAGAACTTACTGTCAGAGCACACTCATCTTCATTTTTACTTTTTACAGGACCATTGAATGGGCACTCTCCATAGAGCTTCCCAGGAGACATTCCCAAATGACGCCCACCGCTCCCCCCAGCTTTTGTGGATGCACCAGGTTTCACAGAAAGAGAAAATGCACCACTGAAACCAAGTACTCTGAAGCAGGGCTTTGGATACACACATTCCTACAATCCTTGCAATTCCGTAACAGCACAGCTGTAAGGTGACCTTTTTGCAGCCTTACAAACACAATCATGCCTGTGGATTGTCTTTTCAGAGTTATTTTGTGAGGCTGGAGTGTATGAAAAAAGGAGGTGATTAAATGAGACAATAGATATGCTTTAATGGCACCTCTTTCTTACAGGAAAAGCGGAGTACACTGCCTCTTATCAATGGATTGTCTACTGTCTTGCACCTGCTAGTGTAGGGCTCATTTCTTGCCCCTGGGCAAATGCAGAGTGAATGGCGAAGGCACCTGAGCGGAAGGAAGGATTATACAGAAGGAGCTGTAGAGATAGGTTGTATTTGTAAAGGAAAGCAACACAATAAATATAAAGAGAAATAGGGAAGTTTTAGAATGGTAAAATCAAAGTAAAAAAATATTGGTTATGAGACCTGCCTGCTTATTCAATACAGGGGCCATGCTCCAGAAAAGGCTTATGGCTCTGTGAGAAACAAAAGCCAGCTTTTATAATGAACAGAAGCTGGAGCATTTAGTTATGTGCACTGTAACCCAGAGAAAACAGTTGCTATTATCGTGAGTTATCTTGGACCTTTACCCGTGTTAACGTTCAGCTCACAGGTTGAAGTTCAGGAGTTAGTTCAACTCAGCTGTAACAACCATGGAAGAAAAGTGGCACCTCCTGATTCCAAAAAGTCTTGCTCCCACTTAAGCCATTAGAAAGTTTTACACTGGCTGCAGTGGAAACAAGACTCTCTGATAAATCAGTGTCTCTCTTACTAAACAAACAACCAAATAAAAGTAGATGTGCATGTTTAGTATGTTCTAAAATGTAAATACCATAGAAGCTATAACAAGCATCCAACCAGTCTTCTTTATTTAAAAACTACCTCATTAAAAAAACTCATAATTACCCACACACAAAACCCTATACCAATACCCCAGATTTCCTCAAAAGGAGTTAAATCCCAGGTATTATAGTTCTGTCTTTTAAAGTACAAGCTAGAAGAAAATTGACTGAAAATTCTCAGTGATCAAAAGCATTTCCACCTTCCAAGCTACAGACAGTGTCCAAGGCAAACAAGTATTGTAAGCCATCACCAGTGTCCCAGTTAGTTAGTTCACCTAGTAAGAAACTTAACAGCAGGAAGCAAAGACTGAGCTACTTCTGGTTGCAATGGAACTTAAAAAAAACACGAATGAGCAAATTGTTAAGATTCTGGCTATACACACTAATACAGATTAAACAATTGAGGAGTATTCTGCACTTGATGATTTCTTCCAAAACAGGTTTAATAAAAAATGCCAGTTTACTGAGCATCATACAGGGGCATAGGAGCTACCATTGTGCCTGCTTGGTCAGCATGATTTCTAAATGGCCAGGAAAAGAGTGACTGTATACCCAAAAGCAAGCTGTCAAAATTCAGTTTGCAGCTGATAAACTGATTACAAAGCTGCTTAAGACTTTGCTTGTAAACAAAAGCATTTATCAACTAATAATTTGCAATAAACTGATGTAACTCCCAGCTGAGCCCCAAACTGTAATTGTCTTTACCATCTGCCTATTAAAATACCATTCTTCATCACCAAGCAGGAGCAGAAGGGAGAGAATCTCCAACAACTACATAACTTGCATACTTATAAATAATCTGTGAGCATTTCACACATTCATTATGATTGCCAGGTTTTGTATACTTCATTTTCTCTTTTTGAGAGGCAAAGAGGTGCAGCAAAGTGGCAGAAAAGAAATTAATAAATACCGCCTGGTGCAAGAAAAAATTATGTAAATTCATCATACTCTGCAGTTTCCTAATTTTTTTCTCTTTTTGCTACTCCATAGGAATATCATGATGGAAGCCCCCTCAAGCACAACTTTACAGATTAAACTCTCAATTTCTTTTCAACTTGTCAGTTTTCATTACCTTTCTTTCTTATGTATTCAGTTCTTAGAGCTGCTTCAATGGGAAGTCAGTTAAAGCATACTGGCTCCCTAGGGGGAGTCTGCCAGGGTCTGAGGCATTCTGCAGGCTCCCTGGACTTCTACAGGTCACCCTTAAGAGCATTTTGCCTATCTTGTTGAGAGGATGTCTGAAAATTAAGTGAATTTACATGCTTTTATTTTCTAACTACTGACAGCCTTAGTCCTGAGAAAGGTGGTAGTGTTTAGACAAAGTTCAAAATTAACAAATTGAGATGCTCTAAAGCGGATACATCCCAAAGGAAGAATCACTTTGTAAAATGTCTAAAATATTCAAGTATGAGAGGTAGAAAACAGAACTGATACCATGCAGAGAATGGCAGCCCCTCGAGATGTGTCTGCATGAAAAATTGAATTTAACAGAGAATAGCACTATGATTTAGTGCAATGCACTTGACCAAATATTTCTGCAATCTGCACTCTCAGCCACCCACTGGTCTGAATGCAAGGCTGTGACCACAGATTGACGATCAGCTTACTTCTTCAGAAATAACTGCACAAAATGCATGGATGTTTTAAATGCAACTCGATTTCTCACTGACGTTCCAGATTCAGACCAGAACGATCTATTTAGCTAAAGTGAGGCTTTTTATGTATATGAAAAACATGTTATCACTGGGAGGAAGTTTGGCATCTAAAAGCAAAAGAGGAAGGTTCCTCCTGCTAATTGCATTGAAATGCAAGGAACGAAAGGACAGTCCCGTCACCCATTCTCACAGAAGCAGTCCCATTCCCATTCCCCTCACTGATAATCTTTGCCTACCTCGCAGGGCCTTTGTCCGACCCTGTGTTACTGACCCCACTCCCTAGAACTGCAAAAAAGAAATCAAACCACCTTTGTGTTTGATTGGGACCTATGGACTTTGTTGTTAAGATAATTAAGACACTCAAGACAATTATGCTTATAAACTAAGGTAATTTTATGAGTATATAAATACATGCACTTGTGAATATGCTGGCTGAACCAGGACTTCATACCTCAGTTTCTATCCACAGTACTGGAACAGAACCCAAATGGGGTGAAACACAGGGAAAAGTGAAAAACAGTGGGTATGCGAATTAATTTTTTTTTTTTTTAATTTGTAAAGAAAAATTTTCTTTGAAAATAAAACAGTGATGAAAACCACCTTTTAAACCTCTGTGGATCAAATTCATCTATAAATTATTTCATCATAGAATAGCTTGGGTTGGAAGGGACCTTAAAGATCATCTAGTTCCAATCCCCCTGCCACAGACCAGAGTGCTCAGTCCCATCCAGCCTGGCCTTGAGCGCTCCCAGGGATGGGGCATCCACAACACGCGCCAACGCCTCGCTACGCTCACAGTGAAGATTCACAAACGTTAAGTAACTTGGTCAGCTGACATCCTTAGCATGATAATGCTGAGCTAAGCTCTAAGTCAGAAGAGTCACAGTTTTAGGAAGACTCGTTTACCGTTACTATTATTTTATTTTTAATGGAAAAGGGACGGAGCAGTGCGGATGTCCTAGCGAGCCGCTGGTGTCCGCCGCGGCCCGCAGGTGTCGCTGTGGCGCCGCGCGGCCGCCGCTTCCCCTCACGCCGCACAAGGCCCCGCGCCCCTCACGGCCCGGCCTCCTCCTGTCGCGACAGAGCGCCGGGCTGGCGCTCCCGTGCCGCAGATGTGTCTCCTCGCGGCGGGGCGCACCGACGGTACCGCAGGTGATATTTTAAATAAACCGCCGGACTGACGCCCAAAGAGAATAATATCGATTACAATGTTGTCTGCTCACCTAAGGAGCTGTTTAGGGACTACTTCCCTTCTCCTACGTCCCTCCCTGCTCCGGAAACAGCCCCAGTGGGGCACTGCCCTGCGCCCCCGCCCCGCCGCTGGGCTCCTGTGCCCCCCCACCTCCACCAAAACTTTGGGAACAAGGACGCCAGGCTGTGATGGCACGTCCGCACGAAGGTGGCTTGTTGCCACCTCCGCAGCTGGGCAGGCTGCGGTGGATGCTGAAGCCCTCGGGAGGGTCAGTTTTGGGCACTACTGTGACACAGCAGAATTGGACTGTGTCACCCCCTCCTCTGGCCTGGCACCCCAGATCTGCGGCCAGATGGCAAAGGCAGCACAGCACAGAAATCACCTGTGCTTACCCACAACCACACAGGTGTTTATTTCTACCTAAATCATTCCCCTGCAAAACTGGGGAGTGAAGAGATGCAGTCAGGGCTGGAAACTATCCAACATCAGCCACTTTATAATATTTCTGTTGCTGAGCAAAAACAGCATTCCAGGGTGCGTGATTCCCATAGAAACACGTGGGAATCCTGATGTTAAAAGTTTGCAGAAACCTTTGAACACTTATCTCTGTCTCATGAGAGTAATGAAGAAATTTGATGTCAAGCATGCAGTGATCCCTGAAGAACTATCCGACTTTTGCAGGAGAAGGGATTACACACCGAGGTGAAATTCTGCTAGCCCCATAGTGCTGGCATGAACCCCTGTGTCCTGACTGGCCCCTTAGAACTGCACAAAATCTTAAGAGGAATGGTATGAGGCTACTCTAAGTAAAGGGGTCACAGAGATTAAAGAAAAGTTCTATTAAATGTTTGGGATGCTCCCGGGAATAGAAATTTTTACGAAGCAGAATGAAAGAACTGGCAGCAATTACCTATCAAGCCTCCCCGTCTGCTTGGAAATCTACCCTGCTGATAAGGCTGTTCTCATGGTCACCCCCTCCCCACTCCCCCGATGAACCCATCACTGCACTTCTCTGGCCAGTCCTATTGGACACTAAATGTTATCTACTACCTCTCTTCCTTTTTAACCAGGACAAAGTATAATGAACAACTTGGAATCTCTCTGGGGTATGGGAACGGAATGCAATCTGGCACCATGGAAAAGCGTAGTTCATCATTGCCTAACCTACGTATGACTGAGACCCAAACACAGCCTCTTGAACGCTAGCCAGTTTACAAGCAGTGAACCTCACAATATCCACAACCTGCTGGAGATGCTTCATTGTCTCATGTCTTTTTGTTTTGTTAAAAGTTAGCACTCACATGGACAGCCATCTGCATCTACAACTCAGAATCACTAAAATGCTCCATTACTCTCTCCCTTAATGTGTTTCTTCTTGGTTCTGAGCAGATGATCCTATACTATCCTATCTCAAAAAAATGTGTCCTCATACTTCTTTATTAGGACACCAGAAAAATCAATGCTTTATATGCCCTGGAAGTGGAAACAGGATTAAGTGTCTATCTTCATAATGGAAAATATTGCCCATGTGTAGGACAGACAGTTTAGACCCATCTCCCCAGTTCATGGAAATACTGCTTGACATAACAGTATAAAAAGCCTTTCAGAGCAGCTTCTTATTCTATGTTTAAGTCTTTTTAGCTAGGGTGTTCTCAGTTGGTAACTTCTTCCTCTTTAATTCTCTTTTCTCATTTTCTTCCCCATCTACTTGCAGCCCTGTACTCCACCCCACATTCTCAGTTTTCATTAAATAAAAACTGATAAAATAGTAACTGATTATTGTAAATCTATAAGCCAGTCAGGTAGCATATACACTGTAGCACATATATATACACACATGTGCAACTATCTGACTTACTGGCCATTACAAGAATTCTCTCAAGCCTTTACTGTGATCAGTCTGCTGGGATGATATTCTCTGAAACAGAGACTTTTAAAGTTGGAGTTTTCATTGTACAGTTACACCGTGGCTGGTTCGAGTGCATTACTTAATGGCGCTACCAGAGTCGAGCAAACTGTGTCTGAGATACTGTGCCTTGCATCCTTCAGTTATCAATTCAGGATAGTTCTATGCAAGTCATCTCTCTGAATCTGAATTAACATTTTCTCTCACTGCTCATTTACCTGTTCATGGTACTGTTAGCTGAATTAACTGCACAGACAGGTGAAGAGTGGATAATGCCGGAGAAATGGAAATAGCTGTAGCTGTAATTTTTTTTTTTTTTAAAAAAAAAGCTTCATCTCACTGGTTTTGACAGGTTATTCAAGACTATTCAGTTTCTTGATCTGAAGTCCCCTATGTATAATTGCATGCCTTTTAAATATTATTCAGATATCTAATCTATATCTAACAGATAGATCCTGGTGTCTGGAAATGGAAGTGATCTATAAGACAATATATTTGACTGGGAATTTAAAGGAAAGAGTTGACAGTACTAAAAAGAAGTTGCAGCATGAACAACCTATTGTGAGATGCCTAAGTCTTTACAGAAGAAAAAGATATAAAATGAACAAATAACCACTTATTGGGAAAGCAAACAGCATTTTGAGGGGAAGACAAAAGAGACTAGAAAAGTAAGAAGGGTTTAAGAGGTAAGAATGAGAGGCTTAAATATACTATATGATAATAAAAAGATCAACTGGGGATTTAAAAGGGCATGGCTGGGCATATTCTAAGTGAGCTAAATTATCTCAATAGACTTTTGCAGATGCTAGAAAGGTTTGAGGAGAATTTCAGGCAGCATTCACTGGGCAAAAATGAAGAAATCTACTGATCTTGCTCTGACTTCTGATGTGCACTCACCTATCTGGGAGAATTTCAGATGGGTCCACCGATGGGCTTATGTGCACCTGCAGAGCAGCTCTCAACTGTCCTGCTGCAGGCAATGGCAAAGAGCTGCTCTGAGAGGGCTCTCAAAGCACATTTGTAAAAGATAATTAATATAAAGAATATGAAAGCTATTACCTGAAAAAACCACCAAGTCTCTTTCTGTATTCTTTCATTATTAATTATTATTAATAATTAAATAACTTTGGTTTACATATTCAAGGCACCTCCAGAGAGGTTCCTGCCCCAAGGTGTTTGCCAAGGAAAGGTCAGATTTCAAGAACCTTTATTTATAATAACAAGTACTTAATCTGCAAGTGGCCATCAACTATTTACATAAATAGCATTTTGTGTCAGTCTTATGTGTAGACTTTGGCCTCCAAACTGATAGGAGATGACAAAGAAAAAACAGGAGACAAATTACAGAAATGAACTGGGTAATG
Organism: Parus major; assembly: GCF_001522545.3. NCBI lineage: Eukaryota > Metazoa > Chordata > Aves > Passeriformes > Paridae > Parus > Parus major. The sequence continues at coordinate 132,369,769 of NC_031769.1, read as the reverse complement.
GCAGTGAAAATGGATAAACAGCAATGTGTGGGGTAGATTAAGCAATATGCCTGCTAGTGGGTGCAGATCCCATTAATTCCTTTGTGAGTACATGTAGAGTCCTTAGCTACAGCACGTTTAATTTTTAATGGATTGATCTGTGTATCTGAAAGAGCAATGTCCAGAAATAGGCTAGGGGTAGTGGATAATTCCTGGAGGCCAGCTGAAAGGTATGAGTTTTGATGAGGGATTTGAAGGAGGAGCTGCAAATACTCTCATCCGCGTAATTGTCTACTTTTTCCCCAATGTAAATCATTATATTTCTTGCCCCAATTTTTTATCGAAATCACTTCCAACTTATTTCAGTCTGTCACAATAATATTTTCATATGAGGAGTGTTGTAACCTAATTCCTTCATTTGAATAATACATTCATTTTTAATTACTGCAACTTGATCTCAGATTATTCAAATAACTGTTTCATTTTTTATGCTTACCCTGACCCCAGTGTATTTATAGGCTTTTATCCTTACCTGATACCAGTGTAATGTAATTATAGATTGTATTTTAATCATCTACTATATCCTAGTGAGTTTGTTTAAATCACTCCAATCCGGAGTCTTTTATTTCTATGCCTTTTAAAATTCTACAATGGCATTCTCATTGCATAAAAGCAATATTTTTGTAGTTTACTACAATGAATGAACATTTTGCATGCATTGCTGGCCATGTTTCTAATTTAAATTTTAAAAAGTTGCTATAGAGAACTCTATGTAAAATGAAATCCTGACTTGTAAACAGGCATGGGACAGCTCATCCCTTGAAATCTGTGTTCATAGCTCCTATTTGGTCTCTAACATAAGTTTACAAGAGATGCAGCTGAAAAAGAAATCAAATTCTTTATCCTACCAAAAATAAAAGTATACCGTGTTCTAAGAATTGACAAAATAGTCACTAGACTAAAGTCAATATAGAAAATATCTTTTCTACTCAAAGGCATGAAATGTTTCCAAGTTATTTTACCTGTATTATAAAGAATCCCACATTGTATCCAGAAGAAAATAGCTCAGGTAAGCCACGCCATCACTAATCCTGGCCACATTTTGATTCCTAGGGCTACCAGTTCTCTTTAAGGAAGATTTAACTTTGGGAAGCTTTTCATATTCTGAGATGATTCAATTTTACTTAGTAATAATTTAAAAAGAAATAATTATTATGGGTTTTTTTCCCCACTCCTTAGTCTTGACTGAGGAGTTCCCCTTTCTATATCTTTTTTGTTGCTTCAAGATTCAGATGTGGAATGGGGTCAGAAATCAGATAGGTAAAGCTACTCACATTTGCACATCTGCATAAGAACCAGTATCTTTCTGGCTGTCAGATTGATTTGTACTCAGATAATTGCCACAGCTCTAGTCAAACTGTGCCCCTTTTTTGAGCAGCCTTTTTTTCCTGTGATGACATCTAGCAGCAGACCTTAGAGTGTCCTTACAACATGCTCTCGGTTGCAGTGTATGCATTTTTCTACAGAGTGATGTAATGCCCAAAGATACTTCTGAATTAAACCTTCATCCCACCAGCATGGTGCAGCAATCAGTACTGCTTCTGAAGTTGAGACTGTGTCTAAGGTAGATTGCATAGGTGGAAAAACAGTCAAGAGAAAAAAAAATATCAAAGCTATTAATAAATCCCATGTTTTGTGGCCACTTACTGCCATGTCATGTTAGGGAAAGGGGACATTATGTGTGCTGCTAAAATTCCTGTAATTTGTGTTCTCCACATCCCTTCTTTCTCAAATGTGTAACTAATTTTTGACTTCAAGTACCTTTATTTTCTGTTTCTTTCTATTCTCCATGTGTGTTCATCCCCTGCTGTTTCCTTTATGAAATGTCACTTTTAAATCTGATCCCTCCTAGTTTCTAGGAAATACGGGTCTAAAAGGCAGTGAAAAATGATCCAGACTGATGTCTGTTAAAAGCACAGGTAAGAAATGGGCATTAGCTACTTAAAAGTATAAATAAAGTGTCATTTTAAACTCCTACTTCCTTTAACAGATTATCTCTTCTCAGTAACACTTAAGAACTGTCAGACGTGTCACTTGTGACAAAAGAATTGTGACTAGTACCTTGAATGTAACAAACAGAAATACTGTCCCATAATAGTAAAAAAAAAAAAAAAAAAGGTAAATAAGAACATGGAAGAACATGGAATATGGGGTTTATTGAATATAACCAGTGAGTAAAATGAATTACTCTGCTTTTCCAAGATTCAGACAGAGAAGCATGTTTCCCTCTGGGATTTCTACTACCATTTGGTCTAATATTCATTTTGCCCATAATAATACAAGCTTCATTAAAGTAGTAAAACAGCAATTGTCTCCTTGAGATCAAAGGACATCTGTTAAATAAAAGCAGACGGATCTCTAGAATGAAATAGTAGGAAAAGTTTGAACTAAATTTTATGGTGAATCAAAATGTAAATTGTAATTTCACAAGGAAGAGACTGAGCACAAAATTAACTTTGTAAAGACATGGAAAGTGGATGTGTTGATCTTAGAAATGTGAACAAATACTAAATACTTATCTATCAATAGCATTTCTAACTGTAACACTCCATGATGAAAAATTATGCTCGACTAAACACACTGGTCTTAAAGAATTACCATTAAATAAGAAACATTGCTTATCAGATAAATTATCTGACTGACCTAGCTTCTATTTAACTGATCTTATATTTGAAAAAAAAGGCAAAAAACCCCCATCTGTCATCAACATCCATCCTGCAAATCTTGTGACAAAATTCTCTCTTTAAAAATTTGTTAAATAATACCTAATAATATTTCTAAATCCATACTTCACTGTTTCAAATACAGTAGTGCACTGCTTAGAATACAGTAGTGGAAAAATGGAATAGGATCTCTTGTCTAGTTTCAGCATTGGTTTCTCTGGATGCCTTAATGAAATTAGTGCACTTACATTTAACCATGGTGCATTACAGAGCTTGAATGAAGAAAATACTTAGGAGAGACAGACATGCTAAATCAAGGCTTTTCTGAAAAAGAACCCAAAACCCCAAAACAAACAAACAAAAAAACCACTGTCCTCAAGAATGTCTCTAAAAAAAGACGGGTACTCGCCACACCAAGAGAGAATTAGGGATGCAAACTCCTCCCCAGTGAGATATTCCCACAGGATGCTGGGCAACCCTGAAAGCAGGCAGTGCCAGCCAGCAGACTGGGCCAGCTGTGGGCAGTGAATGAGCCCTTTATGCTTGTGTTCTAACACCCCCCTCGCATTCCTTAGAGAAAAATGGTGGCAAAAGTAGCAATGGAAATGTATACTCTTGCAGGTTTTATTTCCTTCTGCAAAAGGCACAGGGTAGAGTCATGAAGTTCAATTTCAATTTGCCACTGCTAAAGTAACCCAGTCTCTAACTTATTTCAATCCTCTTATTGAGCTATGTCCTTATAATAATAATTTTAAAAAAATAGCAATTATTCTGAGGAAGAAAAACTCAAAAGCAATAAAACCCCCCTGAACAGAACTTAATTCTAGTCTTTTGACAGGCATGTGTTTATTATAATTAGGAAAACATTTTTGGACTACTTTTGCTCAATATTTTTTACACAATTTGCAAATGACAGAAATCTGTTCAGCAGTCACAGATCATGGGTCTGCAGTACTAGCTTAAAAAGGACAGTAATGGTTGGGTTACCTGGTGCCTTTGCACACCTGCCAGGGAGTGAGAACTTAGGGGAACAATCTGCTAACCTCAATCAGCATAACGCACAGACTCCACAAGTGTAATTTATAGCTTAATGCATCCACAAAGCATTGTGAAGTGCATTGATGACTTTGAATCAGAAAGGTTAAATCATAATTACTATTGCCTCATCAAAAACACTGCATTTGATTGCTCACTAGATCAGTCCAATAAATGTCTGGTATTGCTATACCATGATAAACCAATATAAATAATGGATGGACATCTGTAGGCAAGATTACATGTTTCGATTTCAAATGGAAAATAATGACAAAGATCCATTTTGAAACTGTGAATTCCACCTAGCTGGAGCCTTTGATACCCTTTCTTCTGTATTTAAAATGCAAAACACAAGTACAAAAAAGTGGAGAAATGTGAAAGAAATTAGTGTTGCTGTCCTAGCAGCAATTTGGTAGAAGTATATGTCAAAGAAAAAAAAAATTAAATTTTATTCATCCCTAATTAAAAAGGAAATAAAATACCACTAAATATAAGTATATATATTTCACAGAAATTCTAGTTTAACAATTTTACATTGTAGGATTTTGTTTATGCCTCACAGTGATTTCTTTCAAAGGGAAAACATGTGAATATTAGATGCCTTTTTGAACACTGAAGATGCATATTTTCCTCTGGCACAATTAAGAGTGGGTGTCTTGGTAATACAATCTTTTCATGAGTTTTGGTTTAAATCAGTTAAAATATTTCTGCTGTCATTACAGTGTCTGCTATTTTAAAATGAGGTATTTATTATGAAATATGTGAGAGTTTTGTACTGTGGTGAAAAACAGGTACAACGTAACATACCCTATGACAACAGGAGTCTCTGTTAGGCGATGTGCAATTCAGCTTTTATAAGCCTTTGCTTGGTGTTCCAACTTCCTATGATTCAGCTCTCCTTTCAGCAGATTTTTGCACTGTCTGTGGTGCAGTGAGATCTATGCTGGCAGCTACAATGTCATTTGAAAAAGAACAACTATTTACTAGGAAATACACCAGAAACACTAAATTGTGCCATTGGATAGGCAGAAGTTAATGATTTGCTTTGTGACTGAATCTTACTAGAGTGGTGTGAGTGATCCAGACGCAATGGCCTTTACTTCCATTTTACCAAGACCTTAAATTTCATAGTCCTCAACTCCCTACTTTGTAGTTAACACATCCCTTGACTTTAGTGAAACAGCATTTGTTTCAACCCATACCAATAGGTTCAGACGATCGGTGCAGAATGCCACTCAAACGTTCTTGGATAGGAATTTCATCCCTAATAATCAAACTTGATACACATACTGGTTCTTTGGCATGTCTATCATCATGGCCATCTGTTAGGTGGAATTGTGCCTGCTAAAAAGGAGATATGCCAGTTTTAACATGATATAGGTGCCATCAAAATGCGAGTGATGAAGGAAAGGCTCTAGAATATGGCATTGATCAATCTTCTGCAGAAGGATGCTCTGGGTAGCAACCCAACTGTTAGGAATATTGTATTGATATGAATGATAATTAAAACCTTTGGTTGCCTTTTTGATCTCTAGGCACCCTATCTGGGTGCCTGCATTCACACTGCAGCATTAGGGTTTTGTGTTTTGCGCTTGCTGAAGGAAACATACATCTTTCTCATTTACTATCACAGCCTAATCACTGTAAATGGCCTAATCTGAATGTCAAATGACAGATGAAAATTGTCTTTTTACAACAGTTTCTTTTAAAATATGAAGTGATTTTTAAGAATTAATACTTTTAAGAATTAAACACAATCCTGCTTATCCTTTCTCACAAACCTTCTGGAAGGGTCTCCTTTTCTAATGGTTCTGGTATAACACACAATTCAGAAGCACTCCTGCTGTCTGATACTCTTCATAGGAAAATGACTTCTCTTTATAGTCTGTGCTACTGCACCATCTTTAGAAAGATAAAAAATACCCTGGTGGAACAGTGCAGGGGGTGTCTGTCTAGCTCAGACTCTTTCTCTAGATTGGCAACAGGCACTGTTATTTAGTAAAAATATGAGAACCTGGGCTCCTTCTGAAGTTCATTCCCCTAAGAGATCCTAAGCATGCACATGGATTAGCAACGTTAGTGGATACATCCTCTTAGTACCATTTACAGATCTGTTGCCCATGAATTTGTCCAATCTCTCTCTGAACCTGCTGATACTGTCTGCTTTCACAGGCTCCTGTGGCATCAAGTTCACAGAGTTAACTCGCTGCTGTGATAATCTGTTTTAAATTGTTCTTCTCTCAGTTTCCTGTAGCACTGCAGGATTTGAGGAATAACATTTCTTCATTCACTTTATCCACCAGCTTCAGGATTTTGTAAGCCTGTATCAAATTTCCTCCTCAGCTTTCTCTTCAACAGATGGAGAAGTCTCAGATTTTTTTTGTCTATTGTCATAAGATAGCTGCTCCCTTGATCACTCCGGCTGCCCTTCCTCAGCTGTGATCAGAGCTGCACACAGTACTCAAGATCTGGGTACATTGAGCTTTCATATATGGCAAACTGACAGCCTCTGTCTTGTTCTAAAAACTGTATACGCTTTTGTGATCTCTAGCAAAAGATCTTTAGATGTGTTTAAATTACAAATCTAGTCTCATACAATTGAATGGTTGCCTTTGGGGCTCAGATAAAGCTGTGTAGTGTCACTGAAATAGAGCTGTTTGGTACTTCCAGCTTTCACAGTGTACAAAGGGACATAGCATGTCACATCTGGGATAACATAACTATGCATTAAGCCTTATAATCATAATAATGGTAAAAGGATTCACAATGTTAGTATGAAGGTAATTTATAATATTAGACTGTTACGATATATATAGCATCAGACATACTTAGAACTTTTCAGTTAACCATATACCAAATGCACATTTTCAGTACTTGAGAAGCTACTTGAAAATGCTCAGCTAATTTCTAGGTGGTCATAGAAGACTGGAGAATTAACATTTAATTCTGTTTTGCTCACCAAAGTTTTCTACAAGAAATTCTCCACATAATTTCCATTTGAACAACCTACTAGCAGAATTTCTGTGTGAATCAAAATAAATCTCTGAGAATAATTTTGACTGCCTAAAGTGTTAACCCTTCTACAGGCCTGAACCTGTAGCCAAGAGAGTCGTAAGATACCTCTGGTCCTAATTTGTTTCTTAATCTGGTGCCAGCTCCTGCTGATACATCTGCTCGTTCTTTTTCAGCTCCCTAAATTACTGGATAGAGGATCTCTTTCAACAGGTGAGCCCCTTTCAGCCAGTGCAGCAGCTGGGGCACATGCGTGAGGATTAATGGCACCTGAAACATGCCACTCTCAATATCATAGATGATTGTTCTTCTCCCAGCTTGGCTTTCCAAGATGGTACCACCGTGCCAGTGCTCAGAGGAGAAGACCTGCTGTCTCTTCTGTTTTGCTTGGCTACAACTCTGGAGAAGGCAAGAATGCATTACCAAAAAAATTATGTTCTCTTTTGTGCATGACACTATCCTTGGGAAGATGTTCGAGTTTCAAGGTTAATAGCTTATTACTAAATGCAGGCTTAGTGTATTAGATAAATGTGAAGCAAGTACAGGTGTTTGTATTAGACATTTTGGAGATAAGTATTTAAGCACAGTTTTCATCACTACTCTGGATTGCTAGAAACAGCAAGTTTCTGGCATACTCCCTAAAACTTGTTTCACAAAAACAATCAATCAAAGTATAAAAATTGTATGATACATTTTCAATATGTCACCTGTGGCAAATATACAAATGCAGAACATAGTGTGAACATATTTACTCTTCCTTTTCATACCTGTAAAATTCCAACTGTATGTAGCATATTTAGTGCAGGGAAAAATTATGTACCATATTTAGTGTAAGATGATGCACAGGAGCTCCTTTTCTGACTAAATGAATCTATCTAACACCTTGAATTTACAAGGAGAGACAGTATTTTCTTTTGCAAATAATCAAATTCCTTGGGAGAAAGAAAGATACATACTGTCTGTAGGCATGGAAAAAGCAATAAATTCATGTTGTCAAAAATCACATAAAAATGGGAAAATGCACTGTTTTATTAAAAAAAAATATACATATCAACAGCCTATAAAGTTTTCTTTGTGAAGTTACCATTATCTAAGGAATTACTGATGAAACTTTAATTGTTTTCTATGGAACCATAACGAAGACTGACATTTCCAAAGCTTCAGAAAGAATAATCACATGAAAAAGTATTCCCTCACCTGTGTGTGAATATCAGGACATCGAGTCAAAATGACTGTCCACTGGAACTAACACACCATAGAAATGAGTGTGAAAGATACCTGGGTAGGCTGTCAGAGGCCTGCAGGAAAGGCATTGGTGTTCATAATGGTGATTTTCTGTGTTTACTGTGTCCAAACTAAGTTCAGATTTTACCCTAAAAATCAAGTGACATCAGCATTCAGAGATATTTACCTTTAAGTGTGAAAAATATATCAAGCTGAGCAGCAGGAGGCAGCAGGAAAAGAAGAGCAAGATGGATTTTTATTTTTCAGTTCTGATTCAGCATTTGTCTTGCTGAATGCCATATTACAGACTGTTAAAGGAAGACCCATTACTCAGAACTGATGAAAATCAAATCTGCAGAATAGACCATAACTGCTCTTTTATTGTTAAAAAAAATAATATATATATATATATATATATTTTCCCCCTTAATTTTGCCCAGAAAATAGAAAATATTAAATTGCACAATAAAAGATTTGACCACTACATTATATTTTCAGTCATAAATACAACTTTGATAGCCGTAGTTTTTTATAGGATGGCATCCCTGTTTTTATTAGAGTTGGCAGCAGCTTAAACTTGGAAAGTGTAATGGAAGAGCATGTGATTAATTTTGAATATATTAAAATTCCATATATATGTATTTAAATTTATATGTGTGTATCCATGTATTTTTCATTTATAAATACATATGTATACACACATGCATACACAACTCTCGAAACTCAGGAAAGCCAGAAAAGGAAATAAAAGTGATATTAAGCTTTAACAGAAAGGGTATAACCTTAAGCTACCAGTCATTCTACTCTGAATTGTATCAGCATAACATAGAACACAATAAACTACCAAGTGCATCAACTATGGATTTTAGATTGGAATTTGGAGGGGGGAGAGCAGAAAGCTCATTGTGCTCGCTCCATCGTTATAATTAATAAAAAGAATGAAATAGATTATAAACTCAATTTCCAAATAACAAGGGCCATTCAATGTTTATTTATGTGGCTGTAGTGGATCTCTACTTTATATTCATATAAAGTAGTAATAATGTCTTCATTTTCTTGTCTGAGTATCAGATGGACTCATTTCGAACTTGAAAATACAATCTTGTTTCATACACTTGGTGCTTACTTGGTTTGATGTTCCTAGCTTTGTTTAAATATCAATTGTACAATTGTACAAGTTGCAATATAACAAAATACATATAGCTAGAGCCAAGTCTTCATAGCAGCTCCCATTGTTTTGCATGAAAAATGCATTGACTATAGTATTGCGAGAGTAAATGTGCTGTATGCTGAAAAATTCTGTCACTTTCTATTAGCTGTAAATTATCGACTAGTATAAACCCTAATTTCATTTGTCACATTCTGTTGCATTGCTGCTCTTCCTTGTTCCCATTCTGTCATTCTGGCAGGCCCACTCTGCCCCAGGTATCACGGCATCGCCATCTGCACCCGACATCTGTCTCTCTATTGATCACACGGGTTTAGCACTTGATCAAACAGAGCACGACAGAATACATCTCTTTTTGCAGTACTGCCAATGCCAACTGCTGCATGAAATCTATTACAAAAGCATTCTTTTACCTAGTTTCTGAAACTGCAAATAGGCTTCTCTTCTTTTAGAAGATTCTTAGGTTGATTTTTTTCTTTAACTTTCTGTCATTTTTTTGTAGAGAAAGGAAAAAATCACTAGGCTTCCAAAACCAAGAAATGAAGCATTTTTATCCCAGAGTGTGTAAATCAAGAAATTTAAATTATTATTAATTAAATAAATTACTACACTGATTCCCATTTTTTTATTAAACATAAATTTTAATTTTGATAAAATGATGGTATAAAATAGACTAAACAAACACCTCAAAGACTCAAACACGGTGTCTGGAGAGCCTTAGATGTGTCCTGTTTAGATGGTTGACTCTAGCAAGTGACTTGGGGACCTAAGAAATGTATATAACAACTCATTGCTAAATCAGTGAGGAAAAAAATAGTGCATCTGAGGACTGATCTGGCATGCTGACCTGGAGAACAGACAACAGGAAATTCTTGTCAACAAAGGATGTCTGAAATGACATTTTCCTTCTATAAATGGAATACCTATAACCAGGCCTGGACACCAGATGCCTCCATTCTTTTGAGCATGAAAGCAAGGAATACTTTTCTCAGTGTGACTACTTAAATAAGCAGCATTGATGCTTTAAAACACTGAGCAGGTGCACACTACATTTTGCACAGGTATTTTCTTATACTGATATGGGACAATAGGGTAGTTCAAGAGGGCCGCCTCAGAGGCTTCAATACAGCCACACCACTTCGAGAAGCTGAACATTTTGCTTCTTTCAAGGGATGAAGAGCAAAAAAACCCTGCAGTAGCATGATCACAATACTCTTCCCTAAAACCATCTGTGACCAATTCTGACACCGAAGAGAAATAAAATCGCCTTGAACTTCATAAAATTAAACTTTTTTTTATCAGTAAAATCACCAGCATTGGTATAGGTGATGTTATGAATTGACTGTCTTGGGAGAAAGCTCTGTCCAGGTATTGTGCAGTTAACAAGCTGCAATTCTACATCCTTACAGAATAATTAGAAACGATTTCTAAGAAAAATGGTAAAATTCTAAAGCTGTATCAACTTCCCAAGGCCTTAGCTGTGCTTATGGCACACAAGGTTTAACGATTTTAACTATGATATTCCCACTGATTTTATGAGAAGTTCTTTTATAAGTTCTCAAATTCTCAAGTTGAGAGAAGTGCTGCTAGCCATAACAAATGGGACATATAAGGCTAAGAAATTAAATTATGGACTAGCAGGAGACATAAGGACAATATATTTGCTCCTCAAACACAGCATTAGGGATTAATAGAACCCAGGTATTTTATGATAAATTCATGCTTTCTACAGGATGATACCATAGTCCTGTCAATCATAATGTATTTTAAATTCACTGGATAAATAAAAAAGACATGCACTTTCTGGGAAAAAATGTTGTCTTTATTTTTATGAACTATTCAGTAACCCAATAGCCACAAGGTGTTTTCCTTATTTATGCTACCTTGTCAAATTACGCTGAACAGATTTTGTTATTCTTATTGTTATTATATTTGTTGTTATAAGCAATCAGACTAAACCCACCCCAACCAAAATCAGGAACGTTAAAAGACTGTTTTCCTTTTTTCAACAGACAGTATTAGTTACAACCCAGGAATTAGACTGGGATCTAGCAATGTATTATTCATTAGATTTTTTTGTAGCCAAATACATTAGAGTATATAGTTATACCAACAAATTAATATTTTAGAGCTAATTGAAATTGTTCTTCCTATAAAGATTAAGCTTCTTCCCACCCTACACACTTCAGTCATTAAAATAACACTTTTAATGCCTTGTCTAAATGATGTCTCACATTAATGCAAAGCTATATTAAAGCACTCAAATGACCAGTTCTTTTGTAATGCATTCTATATGATCAGACACTGGGTCAAATCTGGGCAGTGTGTATGAAGTGGTATCAAGTGGAAGCTAATTAAAATATATTCTCTATAGAACTTTACAGAAAAAAGAGAACAGTAATCATCAGAAGGTAGAGTCTGAAAATGGCATTTCTGAAAGGCTTGCAATGTGATTTATTCCATTTGCATGAGGATACTTTTTGGAATAAAGGCTTAAGAATATGGCAAGAATACTTCAATTACTTATTCAATACTTCAATATTTATTTTATTCCTAACAATCTCATTGATAACCTGTTTCTAGTTTCCCTCTTTCCTTACCCAAGTCCATGAAATACAGTATATTAATTGTTTTTTTACTAATTTCTTTAATCCAAGGTTTACAACATGAAAGTTGATTATTCTTAAAATAACTGGTGTTTTCCCTATTGTATTTTAATGATTCCGAGAAGGGGGAAATTAATATGGCAAAGATTTTCTTCATACCACCACATTACCCAAGAGGAAAGACTTTCAAGAGACGCTGCCATTTCGTGCTTAAATGTAGGTAGATGTGTAGGAAGGGGGGCCAGAGTCTAGTCAGGCTTGCAGAGTTAGCAAGGAGCAATTAGACTGCATGTGTTCAAGCTTTGGTCATTTTGTCAGATAAGGCATCAATCCCCCTTATCCACTGACTTATCTTTTTTTTTAAAAAAAAATATGAATTTCAGGGATGTGGGTGTTAAGAAGATGGATGAAGCATTTTCTAGGGATAAGATGCGGATCTTTTGTCTGATCTACTGCAGTAATTCTTACAGAATAATAATAATAATACTAAAAAACCCAGAATTAACTTCTTAGTTCCATCTAGTGTGCTGAATTTGCTATCTCTATATAAAATACAGTGATGCAAGCATAAATATTGACTTTTCTTTTTCCCTCAAAAAATCTTCATTGTACTAACTGCTTATCTGTAGAATAACCTTTGCTTTCTTGTAAGTCTGGTTGTGACAGACCTCTCCATTCACAGCACATAGCATAGTAATGGTAAGTGTGCATTTTTTAGAAGGCCTGTGGGATGCTTTTTTTTCGCCACTTAGCTCTTCTCTTATTATTCAGGTGATTATTTGGATGCAAGCCAAATTACATTTCTTGTAGAAATGGGACTTTTCATTTGTGCTAACACTCCTATGCTACAACTCTGATGTATTATGCAGAAGATATGCCTGCATTGCAGTAAACCACTCTAACTGAGGCAGAAACCCCCATGTTCCTTCTAATTTTTTGTCAGGGTTTTTTTTTGGTTTGTTTTTTTTTTTTTTTTTTGACTACTGTAATGGAGAAAGTGGCATCTGTGTATTAGCGGGAGCCCTGGCAGGCTGAGCAGCCAGAACTGGAACAGAGCAGGGTTTCATCTTTCTGTCCCTCCATCTACACCAGCTTCAGTGACTGTGCTGTAGACTTATGTCAAGAATGAAATCAAAAAAACTTGGTGTTTCTGGATTTCCTTTAAGTTGGAAAAAAAAATTACTGAGAAAATGCCACGTGGCTGTATTAATAATTGATAATAGATAAACACAGTTGTAGTTCACAGCTCCTGCCTTTTGCCTCAACATTTCAGAAGAGGCTTCCTCCTCCCTTTCTCCTCAGCAGCACTAACCAGACCCTTACACACTGGCATAACATTTTTCAGACCAGCTACTTCACCACTGAGGTCATAAATCATATCTTGGCCTTTGCTGGCTCCAAGAAGGGTCCTATTAGCTTAGACCAGAATATGTTCTTAACATCTATATGGGTAAAAATAAAATAAATAAAATAAAATAAAATAAAATAAAATAAAATAAACCAAAACTGAAACAAAAACAAAAACAACAAACCACAAGGTAGAAATTCATCAATCTCCTTTAGCAGATAAACAGCTCAGAGAATGTCTGAAGCAAGTACCTTTGATAACCCAGCAAACTACTCCCTTCTCTTAGGAATCTCAGATGCCATTGGAGCATAAGGTTCAAATGTTGGGAATCAGGTGAGGATGAAAGGAAGAGTTTTGTGCTATCTCTGCCTACAGTGCAATCATGCTTTATCATCTCCCATGAGAATCCCACTCTGTTTTTAATATGTCAGTAAGTGATTCCTTTTCGCCTGAGATCTAAAGCATAGCAAGAAGCACTTTAAACATCAGGGCAAATAAGAGGAGAAGAGAGTAACAAAATAATAGAAGGGTATTTGCATTCGTTTTGACATCTGAAGGAAGTGTTTTGGTTACCAAGTCTGGCATCCTGCCTACTGCATATCTTAGCATTTGCCCTGTAATTCTGGAAGTGGCTTGTGCTTCACAAGTTATGGTCACATTTTTCTTTTCTGAAAGTCTGTGGACTCCATTAAAAGAAATAAAGCAACAGACAATATATCACAATTAAACTGTTCCAAGAACTAATTAATCTCGGTGTCTAAAAAGTGCATTTATTTCCAATTTGAGCTCTTTTTGCTGTCCAACCTTTGGATACTGCTCTATCTTTTCTGGTAGGTTAGAGAGCCATTAGGAAAAGAGAAGGAGAAGATAGCAGTAGAAACAGGGATAAAACCAAATACTACTTTGAAAATGCTAATATAAACTGGTGATCTTTGAAATTCAGATAAAAGGCTAGACTTTTTTAATGTACTCCAGTAAAAATATTTAAGTGTATTATTGTTTTCATTTCAAAATGATCCAATACAGCCCTCAGGAAGATCCTGTTTATATTGCAAGAACAACTTTAATCCTGTAAGAAAACTTCAGATTAGCAGAAGCATCAGAGACACACTTAGGCTGTCTTTCTCTAGCCAAGCAATGGGATGAAAATTTCACATAATGCCAGGACTGCAAAGATGCATTTATTTCTTGCTGTTCTGTAAAGTACATTTGTGAATTACACATTAGCTTTCATTTTCCCCTGAACTTCCAAATGAAAATACCATTTTACAATAGTTACCTAAATTCATCAGTAAAACCTGTTAAGTTAGACAGATGCTCAAAATACAACAAAGTTCAAAAGGTAGATGACCTTGTGCGATTCTGAACGTATTGGAAAAATATAAAGGATCACATATGCCAAGCATGTTTATAGTAAGCTTTTGTGAAAATACAAGTTTACATAAATATGTATATAAATCCATCAAGAATCACTTACATACTTCCCACGTACATACCTTCACTGTCATTCAGATACTGCTGCAGTCCTTCCAAATATCAGAATCAATAAGTGAAAGGAAAGGAGACTGTCAATAACAGCATACAATTTAAAATTGAAAACTATATGGAAAATGCTGGGATTTGAGCTACTAATCTTCAGATTAACCCCTATGGCTCACTTGGGAGACGGTTGTATGAAATACAAACAGCTATTACATCAGCTTTTACAAGTGCAGATGAAGCTTGTGGTGGTCAAACTAAAAGCAACACACTTCAGAAACATGAAGGATTTTTTTCTTTTCCTGAGGATGCAGGACAGTAGATAAAGTATCGGTGTTCTGTGCACAGCTTTAAAGATTAACAAATCTTGAGGTTTTTACATGTAGCTTCAGATCATGGCATACCAGACAAAGCTATTTTTTTTGAGCACATCCTTCAACACTAAAAGAAGTACCTATCTCTTTGGATTGTAATTATACATAAAAATGAAAATTACTGCATTAAATATGAGTAATATGTATGACCTGTACAAAATTGTTATGATTAATTACTGGTGGTCATAATTTATTAATATTTATTAAAATATTAACTGACCAATGCTTAACAGGTTCTACACAAAACACAGGCTAGTTAGTCTTGAGATTTACAATTATTGTATAAAAATACATTAGATATTGTAACTTTTTTCTTTCAAAATTCACTGTCTTTTAATTCCAAAAATTCAAGGTAGACTAGGTAATAAACAAATTTCCTGATTATTAATAAATTACAAATATTCTATCAATTTTAATGCATACATTTTACAGTCATTGGCTTTTATTAGGGAATTTATATAATATGAAAATTCTTTAAATGCAATTACTTGTAGCTTCATTTGTGGATTAGATCATCACTGGAAAGATAAAATTACAGACTAAAATCTATTTTCAAGTGCTCTGGAATAAATTTGAAGTAACTGAACAGCTTGAGTACATCTGAGCATAGAAAATCAAAGTAGTGTATTAGTTCTACATGTATGCAAAATTAAGGCTGTAACTATTCTGATCCCACAAAGCAGTACCTTGAAGAAAGAGTGACAAATGCAGACACTCTCACCCCTTACCAGGCTGTTTCCCACCCCTTACAAACGGGATCTATGTGTTGGCACACTCCAAAGTGGTGTTGTTTGTGACCCCATCATCATGGCCATGGAGAAGATACCAAAAGTGGTTGCAGAAATGGGAATATGCACAGATTACTTCTGTAAAGCATGAGGAGAAAAGCGAGTGGAATATGTAGGAGTAAAATTTATACCCAAGAACAGAAAACATGATTTGTCCTGTGTCATTTAGAACAACAGAAAGATGGGATGGAAAATATCTTATGTGAATTAAGGGAATACAGTTGGGACAACTTATATTTTTGACAAGATAGAAATTTATTTTCCTGTATTTCTTAAATATGGATATAGTCCGGATAACTTTAATAACATAATTAGTAATTTAATAAAAAAAAGATATATATATATTTTGTAGAAACTGTGATTTTCTTACTTTACATGCAACAATGTAATTATTATTTAGCATTAAGAACAGGGATTCCCCAAAAGATTAACTCAGAAATATTTATTAGAAGTGTGGAGGTGGAGTATGAAAAAGAATTCTTGGGAACAACATTTCATTATTTGATATTAGATTGAAAAAAAACCCCAATTTCTTGAAAACAGCTCTTACTTAGGAATTTGAGGAGAAATTTTGGAAATCAGATTATGAACACCCTGCTTTCTGAAGTCAGATCTCCTTGGCCCTCAGCTCATTCCTAGGAACTTAATTACTTCTGACAAGAGTGATTTAAGCAAATGTACTTTCTTGAATGGCACAGGGTCCACAGCCTCAGTACATGGCCCTGGTTGCTGAGTGTCTCTGGTGCCAACTTGTTCTGCAGCAGAGCACTCCAGTGTCACGCCCAGATGATTCCCAGACTGGAGAACTTCATGTGAGAGATGCCAGGAGTCCACAGCTCACATCAACTGGCAGGACCTGGCAGGGCCAGGAGCAATGGTGGCCAGGCCCCCACAGATAAAAGAAGCCCCTGCGGAGTGCTGGTGACCAGGAGCATTGCCAGCAGGGTAGACAGACAGGTCAGGGCAGGATATGGCGTGGCAGTTTAAGGCAGCAGCTGGCACAGAAGGGGTGCAGGAAGAGCACAGAAATCCAGGCAGCTCCACAGGGGAGCAGCAGTGTCCACCAGGCAGAGGCCACCGAGAGAGCTCTGGTGGGGACACACTGCCATCCTGGTGCCAGCTGAAGCTGTGCTCAGCTCTGATGCCAGTATGGATGGCAAGGGTGAGCACCCATATGGATGCATGGTGGTGGTGCACCCACATGGAGGAGCTCCTTTACTCAATGCCAGAGGAGGTCAGTAGGCTGAGGGGTATCAGGGGATGAGAAAGACAGACTTCTGGAATTGCACCTTGCTTTCCCTGGGAAGGGCTTGACAGACTGACAGTTTGCATGGTATGGAGCATTCCTTGTCCCCTTGCTGCATGACTGAACAAATGAGGTTGGGGGAAGTCGTGACAAGTGCTGCCTGATGCAGCAGCTGCATCTCCTCTGAGGCTGCTCCCACTTCCCAGGGGCCCATAATAGATAGGAGGCTCTGCAAGTGGAACTGAACAATGACAACAGTTCCTGTAGTGTCGAGGTCTCCCAGAGGTCGTTACCTTATGACCCATGTCCAAACTGCTTCCATAAAGAGGAAATGATGGGTCACTGTCATAGAAGTCCCTTTACCAAGGGGAACAGAAGAATTAATATGCAGGCTGAACCTACTTCTTAGAGAAGTTCATGCCTCCCCAGTGCCTGGGTTAAAGATGTGAAGGGAAAACTTATCCTGGAATGGCCCTCAGGTTATTAGCCATTATGGATTTTTCAAATGGGCAGTGATGAAGTGGCAACAAGAATGCCTAAGACAATCAAGAGAGCCTTCAGATCTTTGGGACAATTTGTAAAGGCATCAGGACCACAGTTGCAGGGGATGATGAAGAAAGAAATGGATAGAGCCAGGAGAATAATATCTGGCTTGCAATTTAGTGTTACTGGTGAAATTTTGGGGGTTTTGATCATGTGACAACAAGTCTAGCGGCGACAGACAGAGTACACCTATCTCAAAGGGGGAGGAGCACACACAGGAGTTAGCAGGGCTCATTGACAGAGCTTTAATCTAAATTTTAAGGGGAAAAGGAATAAAACCAGGATCACTGGAGATAAGCCTGGGGTGGCATGCCAGTGTTTGAGGGATGGTGTGCTAGCAAGGTCCTTCAGTCTGGTTTCTTGGTAGATGCAGGGCATGGAGATCCATAAGACCACAAGGATGAAAGGCTTATTGATGTGCTAGAAACCACAGAAGTGTCTGAGAACAGTCATTCAGGAATTAGAACTTCTTCCCCTGAAAAAGGTAGAGGGTTCAATAACCCAACTGAAGTGCATTTACACCAGTTCACACAGCATGGGCAACAAACAGGAGAAACTGAGAGCAACTGTGCAGCAGAAAAGTTAAGACATAGTTGTCGTCATGGAGACATTGTGGGATGAGTCTCACATCTGGAATGCTGCAATGGATGGCCATAAATTCTTCAGAGAATTAGGCAAGGAAGGAGAGGTGCTGGGGTAGCCCTCTATGTCAGGAGTGTTTTGATTGTCCAGAGCTTAATGATGGTGAGGATATGGTTGAGTGGTTCTGGGTAAGAACCAGGGGGAAGGCCAAGGCAGGTGTCATGGTGGGAGTCTGCTGCAGGCCTCCCAACCAAGATGAAAAGACACATGAACCATTCTACAGGCAGCTGCGAAAAGTCTCACAATCCCTTGCATGTGCTCTCATGGGGGACTTCAATTAGATCAAGATCATTGGCCTGCGGCCAACACTGTGAGGTTCAACAAGGCAAAGTGCTGGGTCTTGCACTTGAATCACAACACCCCCGTGCAATGCTCTGGGCTTGGGGAAGAGTGTCTGGAAAGCTGCCTGGCTGGAAACAACCTGGAAGTGTTGGTCAACAACAGCCAGCTGAACATGAGCTGGCTGTGTGCCCAGGTGACATCCTGGCTGGTATAGAAATGCTGTGGCCAGCTGGATTAGGGCAGTGATTGTCCTGTTCTCAGCTCTGGTGAGGTCATACCTTGAATCCTGGGTTTAGTTTTGGGCCTCTCACTATGAGAGTGACACTGAGGTGCTGAAGCATGTCCCAGGCCAATGAAGGGTCTAGAGAGTTAATCATATGAGCAGCAGCTGAGGGAGCTAGGGCTGTTTATCCTGGAGAAAAAGAGGCTCAGGGAGACCTTATGGCTCTACAACTCCCTGAAAGAAGGGTGTAGTGAGGTGGGGGTTGGATTCTTCTCCCAGGTAACATGTGACAGGACAAGAGGAATTACACCAGGGGAGATTTAGGTTGTACACTTGAAAAATTTTCTTTGTGGAAAGAGTTGTTCACCATTGGAACAGGCTGCTCAAGGAAGGGCTAGAATCACCATGCCTAGAGGTATCTATAAAGGGCATCGATGTGGCACTTAGGGACATGATATAGTGGTAGACTTGGCAGTACTGGGTTAATGGTTGGACCCAATGATCTTAAAAGTCTTTCCAGTCTAAACATTTCTATGATTCTATGATTCTAATGTGAGAATGACTAACTTGTTAAAATGGAAATTGAGGCTTATTCCATGCAGTCTTGCACAGTGGTCTTTATTTGCTTTTCTAATGAATACCTATGAGGTCAGAACATGCCATTTTTGGCTGACCTTGCCCTGTTGGGTTACACAGGTGTGCAAAAGATAGCCAGTAGCACACCCAGGATTAGAGATGCTTACTGAAACTCCTGATTACTTGCTTGACTCACATGGAAAAGCAGTCTGTATTTTTTCTGATTAAAGCATCAGAAAATTCCACTTCAGTGGTGTGTAAAATTTTTATAAACTCTATTCTGAAACAACATTATCATTATGGTAGTCAGACTGTAAAAGATTGGCTAAATGTGCTCAGCTGTATTTCTCATTTTTTTTCTCTCCTTCTAAATATCTTCATATAATTGTCTTTCTTATTCTATATTTTTATCTAACTTTTTGCATTACAAATATGCCTTTGTATACATGTGTAAACATGCTTCAACACCCCCAGAATCCTTTCTATGCACATGAAGTATAGATTATTAATTAATATGCCCACTAGGATAAATATCACTGTATTTATAATTGTTCCTTTAAATTTACTATTAAGGTTAACATGACATCATTTAATAAAAGAGCAAAACTATTATTTTTTCCAGACCAAGTTTCAAAAGTATTCAATATACTGCACGTTTACAAGGAATTAGAAAAAGGCAGCCTGGCTTTGGAATATGAATGTAATCTCTACAAAGACCCAACTGTTTCTTGTTTATGACAAAGGAGTAAATAATCCATTGATCTGGCAGCAGGGCACCTGCCTTACCAACCGACTCTGTATCAGTGGTCCCTGAACCCTCATTATTTTTCCTCAATTAAAGTTCATGGTCTCCTAAAGTCTGTGCTGAGCAGATGTACAACTGTTCTTGACTGCTGAACACAGAAGAATCACAAATTTAGAAAACTACTGCCATTTCATAGACAGTAGAAGTGCATCATTTGTTGTGGTGCAGAAACATTATAAACAATATGTCTCTTTTATAGTCTGCTAAGCCCTCACACTACAGAAAAGAATATTAAAGTTCAAAAACAGTCACATAAGCAGCGTGTTATGAATACTGTATTTTTTTTTATGATTCAAATAATGCTTACTGAAATGAAAAAATAAAGTCCTCTGAGGGGTATAATGTAAAAAATGTGACTTATATTTACTTAGAATTAGAGAAAATTGATGTATGAGCAAAATCAAACTGGAATCAATGATCTGAAGAGAAATTCAAAATATAATAACTGATAAATCACCAAAAGCAGAATTAAAGTTATGTTTGCTGTATTATCACTTTAGTTCTTTGTAATTGGTTCTTTTGCAGAAATAGGGAAGTCCAGAAAAATAATCAGAAGGGCAATACTACTTGCAATTATAATGCAGCAAGACTCTACCTGCAAAATTCAACTGAAGGATACACATTTCACAAGAAACAGCCTTTTAACTCAAGGCTTAAGTATTGTAACATATGAAAAGAGACCACATTACATACGTATTCCCTATAGTGTGCAGTGTTACACACTAGAAAGAAAACCACTTCTCAATAAGGCATAGGGAGATGCTCATTTCCAGCACCAATCAGCTTAAGAAGCAAATGAAACCCACATTTGGGGGGGAGAGTTAAAGTTCATACACAGCATTTGTCAGTCTGTCTCCAGCACGATTCCAGCACAGCTCTGCTGCCACAGTATGTGCTGGATTGAATGAGCAGATTGTGAGTCTATAGGTCAGAGTATGTGCTTGAAGCATCAATAGCTACACCTGTCATTTTAGTTTTTCTGGGAAGAATATGTTATTGTTAACACTGCAACATGCTTTAGCCCCAGTCTGACTTTGAGGCTGGGAACTGAATTTTGAAAGAGTCAATTAAAATGTGATGAGGTGGGGGGTGTTTTCTGTAATGCCTGATGGAGATACTGCCACTAAGGTGATGTATATAAACCTGTTTGTAGCTTGGAGCTTGGCTTACTGACTTAGGTTCCTCTGTGAGACTGTAAACCAGTGTTTGTAAAATGAAAAATGCAGAAATAGGACTTGAGAATGGGGGAAAATTATTAAGGAACTCATTGTTCAGCCAAAATTACAGAAAATATCACTGGCTGCAATCTTATTAGTAGAGGTCATTTTCTCCTTTCAGCTTTCACAACTGTTAACTTCTCCTGGCTTATTTTCACAAACATTTTGTAGAAAGATACTTAATCTAATGAAATTGCCACCCGGTAGCTCACGTAAAACTACTCATGCTGAACTGATGATTCAATCATTATAGTGTTTGTTGAGGATGTAAGCACCTTTGGACAAAAGGTAAAGCTGGTATATGGAGTGACTCAGAAATTAACATAGGTAAGTACTGCTGTGCACTGGGGATCAGTTAGCTGTGAAAAGGGCTTTTCTTGAATTTAATGCCAAATGGACGTCACACATTTGCATGCAATGCTTCACATGTTTTACCTCACAGAATAAATGGCAGAACTGCCAGGCAGTTCCAACCTTGCACTAGAAAGAATAAAAGTAAGGATGAACTATGATTTTTTTTGTTTGTGCAGTACAGGATGTGCTTCTGCATGCCAGGATATGGGCATTTAGTGGGTGATAGTGTAACTTGCAAACAAATATGTATTAATAAATTACTTGTTAAACCTAAAAGACCATGCTAATGCATAAGTACTTTCTTGCCTCAAACAGATTTGTGTACACACATGATACACCCATGAACTCTACAGAAAAAGAGGTAGAACACAGACCATTTCACTCCAGCACTACAGATGCAGTTATGAGGATTAGGAGACAGTCTTTATTAGACAACAGAAGCTGAAGGCTTTCTTGATGCACTGATATCAGGTACGATTCTAATGGGAAACAGGATCAAACAGCAGCAAAATTGTTAAGCTCTGACACATGAAGCTACAGTGCCTGTGAAGCAAATCTTGAGACTCACCCTACCCATCAGAGAGCTGCTGTGTCCCACTGCATTTCTCCATCCCTACCCATCTCCCAAAGGAGGGTGATGATACTAAAAGAGCCTCTTAGCTGGCAGCAGACCATGTTTCTCTTGCCGCTGCAGAACTGGTGGCAGCAGCTTCCCAGCGGTGCCAGAGCAAACGGGGCTGATGGCTCCCGGGAGGCAGGAGGGACCAGCAAGCAGCAGTGCTGGAACTGGAGCTCTATCAGGAGTTTGGGAAAAAGAACCCGGGGTCTCAGTCCCACAAGCTCTGCTTTGCCGTGGAGCATTTCTTTACCAGATGGTTAAATCCGCAGGGACAGGCTTCAGCTTTCCACCAAAATTGGATAAGCTCGAAAGCAATGAACTTGTCAGAGGAAAAATAAATCCACTGCACTCCTTTCAAAAAGCCCCCCCTTTCACTGACTTCCTGTCTGAAAACATTACTGATATCACATGCTGTGGTACTTAGACAATTTTGGAGGCACAGGACTGGCTGAGGATCAAAAGTCGGACACATCCTGCAGCTCTTGTGCTCTGCAGGAGTGGGTGCTGCCACACCTGCTGTTTTGCTGAATTATTCATCTCTCTGTGCTATCAGAAAGACAAAAGCCAACACCTCATGAACTTAGGGAATAGAGGCAATGAATGAAAAATAAATCTTATAGCTTTTATGCAGTCTCTTCTACCTTTCCTCAGGAAGTGTACAAAAGAATTGTTTTGCAAATCAGTGCTTACACTTGCAGAAAGAGGCCATCATTGTTGAGGAGCGGCACTTAGTGGCTCCTGGAAAGCATGAAGCTCTAACAATGTACTCCAAAACGCTGGGAGACACTTAAGGATTAATACAGACTTTCTCTCTACTGTTTCTTTGTTCAAAGTATAATTTTATGGACCAGTCCTTTGTGGAACTGGCCCAAGATCTCCATACTAACAGAATTGAACATTTTGTATTATTAATACGTGAAATTCTGCACCCATTCTTTTCAGAGCAAAGCCTCTAGAAACTCAGCTTGTTTCAGATCTTCCTGTCACCTGCAGTATCCTTTTCTTTAAAATGTTTCTTAAGCATCTCTGGGCTGGAAACATATTTTTTAAACTATC
Organism: Parus major; assembly: GCF_001522545.3. NCBI lineage: Eukaryota > Metazoa > Chordata > Aves > Passeriformes > Paridae > Parus > Parus major. Next base: position 132,346,470 of record NC_031769.1, on the reverse strand, counting down.
CCCAAATGTCACCATAGTGATCAAAAATACTTTCTCTTGAAGCATCACTGTTTTACAAACCCTTGGGCTGACTTTTCTCTGCATGTGTAACAACACAGCAGTAGATGTTGCAAAAACAATATGTTTTATTTCTAAACCTATTTAAATACAGTTCTCATTTCTAAGACTATTTCCTTTAGTATGTCCAAAAGTTTAGTATAGTGGTGTATCAGTTTAAATGTATCAAATGGCTTTGACATTGAAAAGACTCAGTTTTGAAATGTGCCAACTTTCAGATTCACCTTTAGCTTCACCTGACACAAACCATTATTAAGGTTAATAATTATAAAAAAAAAATAAAATATTTAGATACAAGTTACCAAGGATTTTTGTCTCATTTTGCTGTCAAGTGGAAGAAATGAAGGCTAGGTCCTACCCTGAAAATTACAGAAAGGGTGGGGTATTTTGACATTCATTGGTCTCATATACTTTCTATGCTATCTGGTCTGGCACTGGAAAACTTGCTTTCAAATCCTGTCCTAAATTTGAGTGATGGCAGGTCAGGTATGGTTCTTGATGAGGTGCAGAGTTTGCTCTGATTACCTCAGTAATTACTTTTTAATATTATTAAACTTTTTACATGAAGTAATTTCTCTCCTGATTGATCCACAAAGCTCAGGTCAAAGGCCATCTAATTATAAAAAGTTACAGATCCATCTTCTTCATTTGAAAATACCTCATGGTCAAGAGCTGAAGCAAAGTTCATAATCACACTGCAACTCTCAGAGCATTCTAAATCACTTAAAAGAAAAATATAGATAAATAATTTATTTGCTAATAAAACAGCAGAAGGAAATTCTTCCCTTACTGCAAAACCAAATGAAGTTCCATGTTTTGAGGCCTTGGTTACAAATATAAAATAATAGGAGTATAGGAATTATTTCAGTTATGCTTTAACAGTGGTTAATAAATCAAGATTGCATATTAAAGTATACATTGACATTCTAAACCTTAGAATATTATTTAATTAAGCAAACTACTACTTTGGTCTCCATATTTCGAGTAGGGTCCGAAGTCTGTGCTACTACTAATGAAACCATCATAGACCTGAACCAATAGTTTCTTTCCTCAAACTGCCTAGGAAATTCAGTGAGCAAAACACATTGGGAATAAAAATTATGGACAAACTGAGGTTAAATAATTTATGGATCATATTTTTCTTTCATCTTGCAATGTTGGTTAGCTAAATAACTTGTTGCACATCTGTTAGAGGCTACTGGTCAGGCAGAAATACACAGGCTGCCATTGGGCCAGTATGGAATCCTTCAATTCAGTCTATATTAACTGCTTCCCTACAACATTTAAATGTTATAATATAATTCTTGCTGTACATAAAAAAAAAATAATACTTCTAAATTGATTATTAGTAATGATGCACCAAATCATAGCTGTGTATAACAACTGGGGTCACTTGACAAGTGTTAGCAGAAGTGCATGAACTTTAGTGAACCCTGTCAGATAAGGGAGCATCTCAGCTGTAAGACAGAGGAGTAACTTTGGTATAACAAGCTGTTAATCACTGCTAGAGTCAGAAGAGCCAATGAATAGAAATGGATATTCATGTAATCATAGAACACTCTGTGTTGGAAGACACCTTAGAGAAGCCCTACCATCTGGACACCTTCCACAATTTGCTCAAAGCCCCATCCAGCCGTGTCTTGAACACTTCCAGGGATAGGCATCCACAACTTCTCTGGGAAACCTGTTCCAGTGTTTCACAACCCCCACAATAAAGAAATCCTTCCTAATTTATAAACATACCCTCTTTAAATGCAAAGGCATTACCTTTATCCTACGATTACTTGCTCTTATAAAAAGTGCCTTTGCATCTCTCTTGTAAGCCCCCTTTAGGTACTGGAAGGTGGTCTAAGGTCTCCACTGAGCCTTCCTTTCTCCAGACTGAACAACCCCAACTCTCTCAGCCTGTCCTCAGGGAAGAGATGCTCCTGCCCTCTGGCCATGGCCCACCTCTGGACCCACTCCAACAGTTCCACAGGTCCCCAGAGCTGGACACAGAACTCCAGGTGGGGTCATATGAGGGCAGAGTAGAGGGGGAAAATCCTCTCCCTCGCTCTGCTGGCCACACTGCTGCTTTTGATGCAGGATGTGGCTGGCTTTCTGGGTTGCATGGCATGTCAAGCTTCTCATCAACCAACACCCTCAAGTCCTTCTCCTCAGGGCTGTTCTCAGTTCTCTTCCTAACTTATAACTGGTGATATCCCTTGGAGACCAATTCCCATTAACCCCACAGCTTCTGGACACTTGTCTCCCTCCATGGAACAAGAAAATGGCATAATTTGTAAAAAATGCATATATCTGTGATTAAAAGTGTTTTGGTATCCAAGTCCATTTAGCCTGAACAGTGTTTTGGTCCTGAACTGCTACACTACGTGGGTAAGTCAGACCTCTCCCAGTCAGCTGTTTACTTCACGTGTATTTAACCAAGCCCTAAAAATATAATCTCTGTGTTTTCAGTGATCTAGTTCAGTAACTGAAATGAATATGAAAATTGACAGGTAAGACATATGAAAACAAAATTACTAAATTTTGAGAGAAATATATTTTAAGAGAAAACCTGAATAGATATTTTTTAAACCAGTTTGTGACTGGGAAATGTTAATGTACGATGTGAAGTACAGGGATTTGTAAGAAATCACTTTCTTTTCACTAACATTACCACACTAATATATTTAACATAGACATTTACATGCTTTGCATTTTAAGTGCCTCTGAAATTCAAGCACCAAGCCTGCATATTTCAGCAGCACCATCAGATGTAATGAGTTATGGTACTATCGGCATGTTGATAAGCTATAGCCCAAAGAAGAACAAGAAGGAAGTATAAAAAATATGGCCAGAGGATGGGATAAAATTATCAGCGAGTGTGTTTTCCTGTTTGGTTTTAATCTACATTTAATTAAATTCTTATCTTCTGTGTACTTATGGTCGCATTTGAATGGCGAGACTGCATTCATTATGAATGGTAAAACTTAACTCGGAGAACATTTCATGTGGCTTCTTTAAAAAAAGGAAAAGGAAAAATACTGTCTTTATTCTTTACACTTAGGTCTTTTTAAAGAAGGGTTAAGTTACTTTAGGCTCAAATGCTGTTCTGCACTTAACCTTTAGGTTAACTGATTTCTAAACTTGCTCTTTAATATTTTTTAAAAAATACATAATTTAGAAATGTTAATATCAAAATTTTGGTTGAATATAGTCAGGAAATGGGAGAGTAATGAAACATGCTAAAGTGTTTCCTTCATTCTTAAAACCAAAAAATGCTAAGAGAAATTTTCCACTACTAACAACAAATATGTGTGTTGTGCTGCATTCAGAATTACTTACAGCCATCAATCTCTCTGAAATTCAAAAGAATTAAAAAAAAAATATCTTAACAATGACTTTTGAGAATCTTAGTTTGTCTTATTTTTTTTTCTGTTTTCCAGATCACTGGGCTGACCATGCAGTCCTCCTTGGGCAAAATCCAGCTTTAATCTTGTGTAAGTGAGAAGGGCCAAATTAGGTACTTTGTTTTACTTATTAGTTTCAAAGGTATTTTGGGGGGAAGAGGACAAGCGAGATCAGAAATGATACTACCAGCAAAAAAATAATATCTAGGCTAAATTATTAAAAGATATAACAAAGTGAAACAAAATGGAAAGCCTTCTGCATGTCCCTTATCAGTCACTAGAGCAACTACCATACCATATATATTTTGAAACATTCCATTTATCTATCATTTTCAAGGAGATGCTATCTGGCAATGCAAAATCATATGACACTGTGTCAGAAATATCCCTGTGACTTTTATATTGCATACATTTATTTTCTTTCTTTGAAGAGCCTATCCCTATGACACTTTAAAGGCATCCGAAAGGTACAATGCATTCACACAAACCCAGGCCCCACCAAAATGAAACCTCCTCCAATTAAACATATTCCTGCAGTACTGAATACTCATTTTCCTGAGCTAACCTCCACAAAAGCCCTTGAAAACCGATCAGCTTTGAAGTGTGGGTTGATAATTAACAAATATCGGGAGCTACTGCAGGTAGAACATTTCAGGGTCAAAAGTTCTACTAGGAAAATGAAAACATTGGCCCCAGAAAGTAATTGTTTTCTTGCTCATTTGGTTATTGATTTTCAACTCCCTCTTCTCCCAGAAGTTTGGATTTTACATATCTTTCCTTCATCCTCACCCCATTCTTCAGGTATTATATTACTACTAATATATAAAGGCAAGGAGAAAGGCAGAAAGGAAAGGAAAAGCACGTGAGAAATTTTTAAATTATAACCTTCAGAGATTTTGTTTAATGTCTTTTTAGAGCCCACTGGATCTAAGTTGTGTGAGCAAAGGTGAGTTTTGCTTGATAAAGGGCCAGCCAAGGTCTGAGTCAGCTGACAGCTCTGTAGCTTTACGCTGCAGTTTTTCATACAACATATTGCCATGCTGTAATTGTTCAGGTTTAGAAACAGAAGTAACTCTAGCAAAGTCCTCATCCAAGGGAAAATATTGCAATCATTTCACTAGGCAAATACAATAAAGCAAAATTAAAAGCTCCCTCACTCCAGCATTTACCATTAAGCTTGAATAAAGATTCTGAGATTGATAACTGAGCCGTGTATCTTCTGTCATCATTGCTGGGAGAAATGTTATTGTCTTTTCTTTCACCTGTATCTAGCTGTATATTGATGTTACCAGAATCTGTCTTCCTTAAGTGTTTGCCAGCTAATTCACAACTAAGCCACAATTTAAGCTGAAGTAAATCACTTCACCGCATCTGTCGGATCAGTTTGGAGAGACAACACAGTCCTGGCTTAATCCTTTAAACACTGAGATGTGTAACTATGACACTGAAAGCAGGGAAGGTGGCTGTCCCACATTTCCTCTTCTTACTCAGATCTGAGGTAAACTGAATCACACTCTCAAACATCTGTCTCTGAAACAGGATTATCAGAGTTGGGCTGACACTGATCCCAATTTAAGTGCCTCAGATATGTGCCTAAATTTAGGGGGAATCTGGACTGTAGAGCATGGTACAGTTGCCATTCAGGAGAGATCACACAACACTTTTCCCCCGTCTGTTCAGATGGTATTGTGTCCTGTAGGGGAGAGGTGAAGCAGTTTGGAAGACACAGCAAAAGAAGTACAGGAAAAAAATACCCTTTCTTAGAGGAATCCGTCAATCGTTACTCTTGGATTTAGGAAGCATATTAATGTGGTGACTTTTCTATGCATTTAATGTAATTTCCAGGAAGATCTTGTGGTGTGGTGTGAGAGCTTTGGGAAGCTGTGTTGCCAAAACCTGCTAAAACATGATTTGCAACACCACCTGTAAATCTATTTTATTGGTATTAGCTATGTTAGGATAAAAATACCAATGCATCTTGGGGAAGAAAAAAAAAAGAGTATATATAGCCAGCTAATCAATTGCATAACTTTTCTAAAAATGTCTTCAGCATGATGACATTAGGCAACTGTGAACCTGTTACCTTCCAGCTCTGCTGTCAGTGTTATGATATAATGAATGCCAGCATGGTGTTCCAGTCAGCTACTGCCACCTGCTCCGCTTTGGAAAAAGAAGTCTCTTTTTTTGGCAGCCATCAGATGTCATACCCAGTGCCCACTGGCAAGAACAATGACTTTTTGCCATGGTCTCTTTCACTTAAGAAGGTCTTAAAAAGAGGCCTAGTGGAGAGGGAAGGTAAAAGTGCTGCAGTGCAGGGGTAGAGGACCTCAAATGGGACAGGTACAGTAGTAGCCCCTGGACATGAGTGTGCTCAGGGTGAAGGCTGATTCAGAGAATGATCCATCTGCCTTACTGCTCACAGAGGACTGTGACTGGCTCTGAGTGGGTCTCCAGTAAACTGCAGACTCACTCTAGGCAGAAAAGCAGCTCCCATTTTGTGCCAGCTCTGTGCCAGGATGGGGTTCCAACCTCTTCATATCTCTCTGCATATACGTCTGTATGTGTGTAGGATAGCACCGTGTCCCTGGAGTCTTCCAGATGAAGTCACCACGGCAAACTGAGGCATGCAGGAGGCATGCAGTACTGCAGGCACTGAGAAAGGGCAGGGGAAAAAAAAATAACCTTATTTCTCTCTTCCTTGCTTTGCTGACTAGACTTACCTGACCGGTAGGATTCATACTTTGTCTTAGCCCTAAGATGCAGAGAAACTGAATTTACTCAACTGAGAGGGTTATCTGTTGATTAATGAAAGTCCAGTGTGATGGAATATTGTCCTAATCACATTGCACACTGACCAAATACTGCTATAAATGAAGGGGAAAGAGCATTTGCTTTCTTAATGGCTACAGCAACTGGGCTTTAGATTGGCAATTTTAGCAGTATTATGCTAAACTAACATACACTCATCTACCATAAGCCTAATGCGCTGTTTTTAATAGGTAATGTCGGCATTAAACGCTGCTCTGTATTGGGACAAGCCTATTGTATTTATGTTTTTCTAATGTGCACAAGCATTTACATGAACTGCATTTTTACTTCACAGGGATTTTTGCTGGAGTAAGAGGCACAGATTTGCACAGTGTTCTTTGGAGTGTAGGTATAAAGGAAAACAAAAAGAGAGAAATTATACTATTTCTACTGCTTGTGGACAAAAGCAGGGCTGTAATTCATGAAAAGTGAAGCAGTGACTTAAGACAAACCTGTCCTCACAAGACAACAGTGATGATAAAGAATACAAACCCAGACACATACCACATTCCATATTTCCTTACAAACTCTAAGCCTCCAGTTTGTTTTGACACAGGCCTTGACTTCCATAGCCAAAAAATCAGACTTTCTGTTGTATTAAAGTAAAATAGAAACAACTATTGTTCCATTTATTTTATCTAGTGTTCAAATGATTGCAAAACCTTGACAGAAGTTGCTGCATAAAGAAACAACACTTTAAGTATTGACTGCCATTAAGGCTGTTTTTTTTTAATGTCAGGTTTCTGTATTTTGTAGGCATTTGGGTGAGAGGGGAAATTTTCTTTGAATTGCAAAGCTGAGACTTTTTCTCTGTTTATGACTGTGACTCTCTTAACAAAAATATTTTAAAATACTCAAACAAAAGGTGGTGCCACATGCTATTGAGAGTTGGTGAAATCAACCACTGACAGCATTCCACAATGGTCCTGGTCCTACTGCTTCTCACATTTGCTGTCTTACTCGGCACTGTCATCATTTTAGCACATCTGATTATGACTCTTTCTAATAGAAATCATCAACCTGGAATCAAGCTGACAAGGTTTTGCGAGGCTGTCTGTTTCACTGCTAAGGATTCATCTTGTTCAGATCTTTATGTTTTTTAATTTAAAAAGCATTAACTAACACATTTGAATGGTTTATGTATATGCACTAAAGCACGTGAATTGTTTCTGACAATTGTTAGCTTCCTGCTTAATATCTAGAACATAAATAAAAGTAGCTTTATTTAACTTTGAACTAATTTATTTGTAAAGGACATATCCTGCTTTTCTCTCCAGTCTTGCTGAGTTAAATTTCTGTGTTGGAGCGAGGTGTGCTCAGGTGTCAGAAATGCCAAACTGCAATGAACTACAGTGATGACTTAACTCTTCCACAGATACACACTGACACACTGGATATTGGCAGGTTCTTCACATCACATATTCTACTACAAAAAATGCCTTCTTAAATAATAATAATAATAATAATAATAATAATAATAATAATAATAATAATAATAATAATAATAATAATAATAATAATAATAATAATAATAATAAGTATCTACATGCCAATAGTACATGTGAAAGGTCTATACATGTATTTGCTTCTATTCTCCTTTGGTGGTTGAGGCCAGGTCATCTCCTGCCAGGCCTCCAGGAATGCACAGTCCCTGGGCACAGAGCCACCAGTCCCCACACAGCATCGAGCACTACACTGGATCTGTCTCATCAGCAACTCGACCTGCTGCAATCTGGGCAGATTCAGCTTCTATGCTTCATATGACCTTCCCTATACTGCTGGCTGAAGTGAAATGTCTCCCTGCTTTCATTCAAGGAGCTCAATAGCCTGAGCCTGAGTCCAAATCACCTTGGGTTTCACACTGAAGACTGAAGGCAACTCTTCAGGCACACAGGACTTCCAGGAAGTGGGTTAAACCCTTCCTGGAGACAAATCTGAGACATAAAGCAAACTCCCACAGGTGAACTGGGTGAATACCATCCTTCCCACACCTTGCCACAAGCAGAGGCTGAACTGCAGTCTTTAGGATAAATACATCACACTATTTACATTATGAAGTCTCTCACCTACTTACTTACTGAGATTAACCTCACCTATACCTAGCAGTGTAGAAATACTAAGAAGAAAACAGCAAAAATTAAGTATGCAAGCATATACTAGTCATATTAGAGACTAACATTATTAGTTATTATTAGAATTACTTATAGTTACTTATTATTATAAATTAGCCATAAGTGTAGGCTTAGCAAAGTGTGTAAGTGTTACAAATTAGTGTAAGTTGTATTAGTGAGTACCGGAAAACACCTGAAAGACACGTGTGAAGGGTCTAACATCCTTAGAGTGGCATCCCATATCAGGCTGCATAAGGCAGTCATTCATTACCTCCATTTTCTGCACCAAGATCCCTAATCTGCACCAATCACAGTTGTTTGTTCAGATATGAGAGCTTCTTATCTTTTTTTATATGCAGTACCATACAGATACCTATTTTGGACATAATAGAGTGCTTGATATTTAGTTTCTCCCAAAACACATGGCGCATTGCATGGGATCATGACCTAGAATGTGCAAAGAAAACTTCTCTTCTGCTGTAGCA